>NC_063353.1:47822516-47851266 GCF_021869965.1 Rhincodon typus | reverse complement strand
AGGGTCCCGAACCGAAACGTCAACTTTCCTGCTCCTCTGATGCTGCCTGGCCTGCTGTGTTCATCCAGCTCCACACTGTGTTATCTCTTATTTAAGCTCATTGCTTTGTTAAAAATGAATTGAGCACCTTATGTTTAAATTTACTTTGAGTGCTCACTTTAGTGGAAACGAATCTGATTGAATTACTAATGAATAAACTACATTAGCAAAATGCTCTGGAGTTTACTTTTTTTGCGCTCCCAATCGGAAATCTCTCTGTTTCAGCAAATCTGCATCATTACAGATGACATCTAATTGAAATTTTCATGGAGAGAGAAAAAAAAACTTACCTCGTTTCCACATAAGCTAATGTTAAAAAAATGGTAATACTTTGTCCCTCTTGAGGTGAAACTGGGTCCATTCATTAAGGAAGCCACACCACTAAGATTGCTGAATTTGAATGTTAAAGTACGATTCTCCAATGTGTGTGTAAAAGAACAATCACTGAAACAAACTGAATGATCCTGTTTTAAAAAGAGGGTGAAGACAATCAGCTTTGAAGTCAAATTACAGCATCGCCCTTCACACTCTCACACAAATCCTGTGGCATTTATTGGTTGTCCACAAAGACTTCCAGAACTCATAGGCCTGTATCCAGGAGAATGCACCCACCCTGGAAAGTCCACCTACATCTGGTTTGGAACAGTTAAATTGCTTAGCAACATCCAAATCAGAACCCCAATCAAAATAAACGCCTGGTTAATGGTCACCTGGTTCTAATGGAGGTCGATTCCAACGCGGCCGTTTCAATATTCACAGAACCAGTCTTTAATAAAATTTGCTCTGGGCTCCAACTCTTAAGTTTGCACAAGACATTGGACACTGGCCACACAGAGAACCTGTACAGGGTAACCCATGCAGATTAAGGGTACAACTTTGTTCTGGTCTCTTATGAGAAGCAGCTGGTTCAGTTCCCGCTGATTGTAGTAAAAGGCTTGGACCCAAGCTTGATGGGGCGAAACTGGTTCAGAAAGATTCATTTTGACTGGCGCAACATTTATCAATTTGAAAATGGCTACCTGAGTGAAGTCCTAATTAAATACCCGGAAATTTTTCAGAAAGGTCTAGAGAATATCAAGGGAGACAAGGGGAACCTTGCGTGTTGACCAGGAAGCAATTCCACAATTCTATAGGGCCCGCCCAGAGAAATGTGACTTACACACAAAAGTAGAGGCAGGAATCAGGACACTGGAAAGCAAAGGAATCATCAAACTAGTCCAGTTTGCAGAATAGGCAGCACTGGTCGTACCAACTATCAGCCCAATGGGGTCGGTTTGCCTTTGTGGGAATTTTAAACAAAGGGTAAACTGCTTTTCCCAGCTGGATAGATACCCAATTCCTTGCAAAGAGGATTTATACGCAAAGCTGGCAGTGGGGCTATCCTTCACGAAGCTGAACATGAGCCATGCGTACATGTAATTGCGGTTGGCTGAGGATTCCCAGAAGTTTGCTACAATTAATACCCATAAGGGTTTGTACCAATCGACGGGACTGCCTTTTGGGGTACTGTTAGCCCGTGCAATTGTTTAGTAGACAATGGAGAACATTTTACAAGGCCTACCCCAGGTCACCATGTGTCTAGATTTTTTTTTTCTTTATTCATTCAGGGGATGAGGGCGTCGCTGGCTAGGCCAGCATTTATTGTCCATCCCTAATTGCCCAGAGGGTAGTTATGAATCAACCACATTGCTGTGGGTCTGGAGTCACATGTAGGCCAGACCAGGTAAGGATGGCAGTTTCCTTCCCTAAAGGGAATAAGTGAACTTGATGGTTTTTCTGATAATTGGCAATGGATTCATGGTCATCATTAGACTCTTAATTCCAGATTTTTATGGAATTCAAATTCCACCATCTGCCACAGAAGGATAGAATCCAGGTCCCCAGAACATTAGCTGGGTCTCTGGATTAACAGTCCAGCAATAATACCACTAGGCCATTGCCTCCCCTGATGATTTACTAATAACAGGGAAGACCAATAAGGAATGATTAGAGAACTTGGACATTGTCCTTAGACATTCCTTCCAGGCAGGTGTACGCCTTAGAAGGGATAAATGTGTGTGTTCCAGGTACCCCGAGTGACCTACCGACAGAGTCGACAAGACCGGGTGACGCCCACTGGAAGATAAAGTGAGGGCAATCAAAGGTGGCCTCGTTCCCACATCAGTAGTGGAGCTTAGCTCTTTCCTTGGGCTGGTGAATTACTACCAAAAGTTCATACATAAACTGGCCTCCATTCTGGCACCTTCACATCAACTCCTAAAAAAGGGTCAGCCTTGCAATTGGTCGTGTAGCCAAGCCATTGCTGGTTTTTCATTTCCCTGAAAGCTAGCATCCTCTAAGGTGTTGGCACTCTATGCTTCCAGGCGAGATCTGGGATTGCCGTGCGATGCCTCCCTGTATGGCGTCAGGGTAGTATTAGCTCAGAGGCTGCCCCCAACTAGGACTTTAGCTCATGCAGAGCGTAAATACGCCCAGATAGAAAAAGAAGGTTTGGCGGTCATATTTGGAGTCAGGAAGTTCCACCAACACCTTTACAGATGTACATTTGTAATATTAGCGGACTATAAATCCCAGCTGGATCTACTTAAAGAGGACAGGGAATGCTGCCCATAGCTTCAGGCCAAATTCCGCGGTGGGCTCTAATACTAAATGCGTATAATTACAAGTTGGAACACCATCTGGAAGGTGTACCGAATGTGGATGCACTGAGCCACCTCCCACTGGCAGGTACACCTCTGGTGGTACAGCCTCTGGAAGAGCCTGTAATGGTTTGAAATTTCCCGGACACATTTGTACCAATCGATGGGACTGCCTTTTGGGGTACTGTCAGCCTGTGCAATTGCTTAGTAGACAATGGAGAACATTTTACAAGGCCTACCCCAGGTCACCATGTGTCTAGATTTTTGTTTTTCTTTATTCATTCAGGGGATGAGGGCGTCACAGCTGACAATATCAGACTTTGGACACAGAAAGGTTAATTCCCCATCCTGGTTAAACTTAAACAGCTGACGGTGATGGGGAATAGCAAAGGACCATCACGATCAGAAATGAGACCTTTTTGGACCCGGAGACACCAGATCACAGTAGAGGACGGCATATTATTATTGGGAGCAAGAGTGATTGTCCTGAGCAAAGGTTGCCAGGAGATACTGGCTGAACTCCACCAGGGTCATCCAGGGGTCTCCAAAATGAAGATGTTGGTGAGAGGTTATGTCTGGCAGCCAGGACTGGATGCAGTCATAGTCGCGTTGGTGGGGCAGTGCCCAGACTGCCAACAAGGACAAAAATTACTGCCAACAGCCCTCTCACATTCTTGGGAATGTATGGGTAAGTCTGTTCTTCCCAAACCTGGGGGTGAGGGTGAAATGGCATCAGGAATGCCAATGCTGGACACGAAGCGAGAGAGACAGTTTACCTCAGGGGATGAAGTTTGGTGCAGGAACCTCAGGAATGGTCCTGCAATGGTAAGAGGCATGGTTGACCCAAGGTCAGGTCCAGTGACATATAAAGTTCAGGTTGTTGTGATAGTCCTGAACAAGCACGTGGACCATATGATAGCGGCAAAATCACAAACAGTGTGGGAGCAAAACATGCCCGGCCCCTTGACTGCCTTTCCAACTGCTCCAGAACCTGTAGATTCTTCCTCTCCATCAAGTACTGAAGATATCTCACAAATAGAGATGGACACAGCGGATGTCACCGCCTCAACGCCTATGCTGAGGCGAGCACCTGTATGTTACACACCACTTGTATCAGAGACAGAGTCAGAGGAACCTGACCTGGTGCTAAAATGACCCAGGAGGAGCGATAAGAGAAAGAACCGAACAATGTCGTCAGACTCAGGGAGAAGGGATGTAGTGATTGTAATGGGGTCAGCCAGGTGGTCCTCATAGAATATAAGTTCCCCGATTGGGGCTATTAACCTGGCCCAATCAGGGAGTCCTGGCTGACAGATAAGAACAGGAGGTGTACCTTCCTTTTTTCACATAAGCATTACCCTTGTCGGGCTTTGCTTGTTACTGGTTCCCAGGGCACATGGGTGATTTCCTGGTGGTGGAAATATTGAATAAACCCTTTTTCACACAGTGTCTTCACTGAGTCCCTGTACTTACAAAAAAAAAAGTGGAAAAATAATACATAGGGGATTTAGAATCTCCCGAGTCTAGGGAACTAACTCCGAGCTGGCTGGCTACAGCCAATGCACTGTGCACAAGTAAATAAAGGGTGACTTGGTAATGGGATACCGGAAATAAAAGGAGTGTCAGACATCCTGTTCACTCTGAGAGATGGCTGTAAAGGAGCTGGATCAGTGTTAAGGACTTTCCAAGTGTAATTAAAGAGTGACTCGGTGACAGAATAACAGCCTCTCTGGAGTTATTTCAGTTCCAACCACCCGAGATCCTCAGCTGCTCTCCAAAAATCCTGAATCGTGTCCAGTTGTGTAGACCTTAGTTTCTATTCACTTGGTTGGTCTTTGAATGTGCTCTTGTGAACTAGCTTGGGGACACCTCCTCGGACACAAAGCTTTAACAGAACAATTTAACACAAGAGATTGACACAAAGCAGTTCCCTTGGCTTAAAAGAAAAGGGTGCTATAAATTGTGGTGAAGGTAATATACCGAGCTAAGATCAGTAGTACACTGGGAAGAGATATTGGTTGGCATCAGAGCAAGAAGACAGAAATTTTGGAATGTCCCAGAATGTCCAGGGATTAACCAGCACAATTACAATGTTTAAAAGGCATTTGGACAGTTACATGAATAGGAAAGGTTTACAGGATATGAGCCAAATGCAAGCAAATAGGACTAGTTCAGTTTAGGAAACCTGGTCAGTATGGACGAGTTGGTTTTAAGGGTCTGTTTCTGTGCTGTATGGCTCTACGATTGTGTATTAAATGTTTCACTATTCTAGGTGTTGCAAAAAATATTTTCGGGAATCTAGGGCTGAAAGAGCAGAGGGTTCACAGGAACAGGAGTAGGCCATTCAGCCCCTTGTGCCTGTTCAACTATTCAATGACATCATGGCTGATCTGTGCCTCACTCCACAGTGTACAGAGGGTACAATGGCTGAAAGATCAAACAGCACTTGACCCACACAGGAATTTTAGGATGAGCATAGAACTTTGAAAGCAATTCACTGGAAATAGGGGAACCAATAATGACTAACATGAACAGGGGCCAGAGGAGAACAGGACTTTGGGATGATATTTGTGAAGAGCAGAAGCAAATATCAAGGCCCAGCGTCTGAAGGCAGCAAGAGTTTTGAATAGGGGTTTTCACTGGGAGTAAAGTGAGTGATATTGTGGAGGCAGGCATTTGATCATGATTAGCAATGGGGCTAAAAGCTGAGCCCAGGGTTTCGTGGATATTTTGGCAGCAGATGAACAGGATTGAGATGGAATTACCAATGTTACGTTGAAGGAAATGGTTGCTCATAGAGGCTTTGATAGCAGCAAAATCAGTTAGAGGGTACAGTGACAGTCAGTCAGTCATTAAGGGTGGCGACAGCAAGGTAGACCCATCTGCTTTCAGAATATCAGTAAGAACTGTCATGTTAATGGCCTAATAATTAGTTGTGTGTCAGGTATTAACTCTGTGGGTTAGTTTATTTAAAACACATAGCATGGAATGAAGCAGACATTGCAAAAGTCAACTGATTTGTGTGCGCAGATTGCAGACTCACTACAGACTAATGACCAGTCAGGGTCGCAACATTGTATACACAAGAGTATTTAAAGGTGTGCTCGCAAAGACAAGGTACACATAAACTAAACTTTAACTCCACAAATGATGTCCCTAAGGATCAGAACATAATTAAGAAAGGGGGCAGAGTTAGATTCTTGGTCTTACAGGGGCTGAAGGAAATTGTAGGCTTTAGGTCGAGTGAAACCAAGTTAGGTTCAGCTAATAGCTAACACATAATCCCTCCATTCATCTGTAACCAACACAGCATCAATTTTTAATGGCTCGCTCTGCACATACAGACCTTATCACTTTTGCTGCCAGGTCCACAGGGAATGCATACCTCTACACCATACGCATGATGGGCTGAGAGGTAGGTGTCTGGAGGACATTCCTTGCACTGATTTGTGTCTTTCTCAATATAGTGTCCAGGTGGACAAGGCACACAAGAAGAACTCTGCTGATCAGGGCCAAGTGCACAAGGCCGGCAATGCGAAGACACGCCATTTTCCACATTGCTCACAGTGATGGAGTAGATCTTTACGTTATCATTCAGAAACTTTCTGACCTGAAACATTAATTTGACAAATTGAAATACACCTTCACGTCCCCGGTGTTCAAACTGAAATGTGTTCCATTCAGAATGAAGATACTGAAAAACAAATTCTGTTTTACCTCTTGAGGGGAACTTGTTCGTTGGAAAGCCCAAGTGTAAGTAACCGCTACATTCTTCGTTAGGACGTGAGTGTACGACTGTCGCTCTTTAGTACCTTCCCAAGATTCGACAACACTCGTCACCTTTCTGTTTATATCCTGAAAGTTAAAAGGAGATCATTTTCTGCTGGTACCATTCATATATTCACCGTAATAATGTTACTGGTTATTCCTATGAGAAATCTCCCTATAGACATTTGCCAAGATCAAAATCACCCTATAGAACAAGAAGAATCTCCCTGTAGAACAGACTCTGCTTTAACCAATTGTGAGAATTGAGAAGTTTATCCACAACTGTCTAATGGCTTCTGGGTATGTGCAGAGCTGGCCTGTGATATCAGCTGACTGCAACAGGACAGGAAGGAGCTGCATGGGTGTCGCTGATATCACCAAGCTCCATGCACAGTCACATTAGCAACAGCGCACACACTGCGGGCTGTGAGGGGTGGGAGTGGGTGGTGGTGAAGCTGTGCGGGTTGGGGAAGGTAGAGGTGGGGGGGGGGGGGGGAAAAGAGGTGGAGCCACAGGGGAGGGGTTGTGGGCGAGGTGGATCCGGGGAGTTGTTGGGGTATGAGAGGGAGGTACAGCTGGGGGATGCAGTGTTGTGGGAGAGGTGGAGCTGGGGGATGTGGGAAGGTGACAGGAAGATAGGCCTGAGGGTGGTAGAGGGGCTGCGGCAGAAGTGGAGCCTGGGGGGTGTGGGGAAGGTAGAGCTGGGGGGTGGGGGTAGCAGACAAGAGCTGGCCTGCATTCTGAGCTGCAGGTGGATGTGGGTCAGTTGGGGGGGGGGGAGAGGGGTTGGAGGTGGGGGGTGGCACAGGTTTTGGGGGGGGTGGCAGTGAGCTGTTTGCTCAGAATGAAATGCATTGTTTATTCAAAAATCTAAATCAGTCTGAGGAATGTTTCTAAACACGCACATTCTGCAGTGCCATCTCTGAGACTGCTGTCTCCCATTCACTGACCAGTAACATTGGCTCCTCTTTGTACCACCAACAGGTGGTGTTTAATCACAGCCTTGGAGGGAATCAACCTCAATTATATTCTTACAGCTACCTTCAAGTTAGTGTCTTTTTACCCTCAATGTACCTCCCTTGCCCTCCTGATGACATCGGTGTTGTTTAGAAAATGGCTCCTCACCAAATTAGCATCTGGTTTATGACGGAGAGCAGGAGAATCAAGTATAATCCCATTTTGGACTTAATTGTTTTCCAGCACTGGCTCCTGGCCAGTCGTCAGGAATGGGAATTATGGCTGGTTTCATTCTTAAGACCCGAGAAGCTGGGGGTCCCTTGTTCCAATACAAACTGGGATCAACCAGCCCAGAAATGCTCAGGAGACATTTGAAACCATCAGGGTCTGTCTGGGTGCGCGCTACATTGGGGAAGTTCACAGCTTTTAATAAAACTGTTAGCTCGCAGTGTGGTTGTGGCTGACCTTTATTGGTATCCTTACAAACAGACAATAGAGACAGGATAATAAAAACTAAAGAATTGCGGATGCTGAAAATCAGAAACAAAACAGAAATTGCTGAAAAACTCAGCAGGTCTTACAGCATCTGTAGAGAGAAAGCAGAGTTAAAATTTTGGGTCCAGCGACCCTTCCTCAGAACTGACACAGGACACTTAGTAATTCTACTTCTGGTGAAAGCAAAGAGCAGCATGATCCCCTACAAGCCAAGATTAGAAAATCATTTTAACATTAAAATAGTCCCACCTCACAAAGAAACCATTCTAAGTGTCTTTTTAAACATACTCTTGTAAAATAGAAAGTAAACTCATATTTCATGCTTACCTACAATATCCCTTTGTCTTAATAAAATTATTTATTTAAATATTGCATTAAGAACCAGAATAGTTTACTAAAGACATGAGAGCAGTAAGCACTTAAACAGCTTGTATCAAGGAGGGTTGGGGAAGGCAATGGAATAGTGGTATGTCACTGGACTAGTAATCCAGAACCCCAGGTTAATCCTCAAGGGTGGGTTCAAATCCTGCCATGGCAGATGGTGGAATTTGAATTCAGTAAAAATCTGGAATTAAGAGTCCAATGATGACCATGAAACCATTGCCAATTGTTGGAGGGAAAGCCCATCTCTTCACTAATGTCCTTCAGGGAAGGAAATCTGCTGTGCGTACCTGGTCTGGCCTACATGTGACTCTAGACCCACAGCAATGTGGTTGACTCTTAACTCCACCCTAGGCAGGAAGCACTGGGCTAGCCAGCTGTAACTGAGCAATAACTTAGGAATGACTATTGAAAAAAATGATTTATTATAGTACCAGTAAGTGTAGTGTATTTAGCTCTTACCCACTTGTTAAAGTTAAAATTTCAAATTCTCTTCCACAATCTCAAGAGGATAAATCCACATGGAGAGAAGCAAAAACCTGCAAGGACTCTTGAAAAGGTTCAGAAAAGATTTACAAGGCTGTGCGCAGGGATGGCAGGTTTGAGCTATAGGGAGAGGTTGAATAGGTTGGGGCTATTTTTCCTGGAGCATCGGAGGCTGAGGGGTGACCTTACAGATGTTTATAAAATCATGAGGGGCATGGACAGGTTGAATAGTCAGGATCTTTTTCCCAGGGTAGGGAATACAAAACTAGAAGGCATAGGTTTAAGGTGAGAGGTGAAAGATTTAAAAGTGACCTCAGGGGCAATTTTTTCACACAGAGGGTGGTACATGTATGGAACAAGCTGCCAGAGGAAATGGTGGAAGTAGGTACAATTACAACATTTAAAAGGTGGCTGGAGGGGGACTTGAATAGAAAGGGTTAGAAGGATATGGGCCAAATGCTGGCAAATGCGATTAGATCAGATTAGGATATCTGGTAGGCATGGACGAGTTGGACCGAAGGGTCTGTTTCTGTGCTGTATAACTCTATGACTATGTGACCTCTAAGGGGAATCATGCTGTTGGGAAGGGCTGCACCAAAACTGGTGCTCACTGCCCCACAATGCAACGTTGTTTGTTTGACTCGCATCTCACACAAAGTGAGCTTATCACCAAATGGCAATGTTCCTAGAACCCAGGTCAATAATATTGAATACCTGAACACCACGAGTAGGTCACTTAGCAAAGGAATGCTCGACATACCAGAAATAATCGTCCAATCCACAGCAAATTGAAAGGAGGCAGACAAATGACAATATCAGGAGCAATATTTCTGGAGAAGGAGATTGTAAGGAAATAGAATAACCTGCCAGAAACTGTAACAAGGTAATGGATGGAAATTTGTGAAAGATAGAAAGACAAGAGGAAAGTGGCGTTGATAGCTCAAGGGGTCAGTACATGTGTAATGGGCCAAAGGGCCTCTCATGCTGTGAAATGTTGTGATTCAAAGCACTTACCGCCATGAAGTATAACTCACAGTCTCCAGCACACTGAGTCTCAAAAATAAAGGTAATTCTCCCCACTTCCAACCCACTGGAATGTGCTGATGAAATCGGTGGGCTAAACAGAAGAGCAGAACTTGTATCAGAAACTTCAATTTTTAGCAAGGCCTTCAATCAATTTTTGAATTCCATCAGCAAGAAGTACACAAATCAAACCTGAAGCTGGGAATGTGGAGATTTAAGATGAGATAGTCATTATCAGACCCTCCAACGGCACTGTGAATGTGATCACCTGCTACTTCCCACCCTACAACAAAAAAAAGCAAGAATAAAAATCAACTTTATTTCCTAAATCTCTTTCTTCACAAAACATTTAGTTTTCACTTTCTTTCTCATTGCTTCGGCAGCTTGATGGCGCTGTTAATTAATACCTTCTCTTATTCCTGTTGTACCCTAGTCAAATACTGCACAGGACGTTGGAAATCATCTCTCTCCCAACTGCAAGTATGAGTCTTTGAAAACAACAATTATTCTGGAAATCTACCCAATTCCCACCAGATCAAAACTAACCAGAATCCAGTGATGTGGGACACAGTGTTTCTCTGGGATGACGGATGACAGTGGAAAAATTCCGAAAGCACATACGCTCACCTTGAAGCTAAAATACTTTGATACGACAGAATGAACAGAGCTTCACTCCACAGGCAAACATGTGATAGCAGATTTAAAAGTGTGTTACCCTGACACTCAATGACTAAAATAACATTTATGTTCAATTCTCAAACACTAACATAAACTGATGACAAAAGCATCATTAATAACTTATTACTTAATTAATTTAGCTGCAGCATCTATAGACCACAGCCAGTAATAATCCCTATTAAATATGAACCAAATGCTATTATTGCAGGAAGCTTTTTTGAGTTAGATTCATACCATACAGCATCTAATTCCATTTCTACTTTGTTCCTTCAACCTGAAGTTATTGCCCTGGATGTGGTTATAAATTTTATAGATATTCTGAAAGAGAATAATACAAACATACAAACAAGGAACAAGAGTCGGCCACTCGGTCCTTGGTTCTGCCATCCAATAAGATCATGGCTGATCTGATTTTAACCTCAACTCTACATTCCTGCTTATCCCCAATAATCCTTCATCCCCTTGCTCATCAAAAATCAATCTGCTTCTGCCTTCAGAATATCTAAAGATTTCTAATCCACTGCCTTTTGAGGAAGAGAATTCCAAAGGCTCATAACTCTGAGAACATTTTCACATCATCTGTCTTAAGTGGGACCACATTTATTTTTAAACTATGACCCCTGGTTCTAGATTCTTCCACGAGAGGAAACATCCTTTCAACATTCAGAAGAACATAAAAACTTGGAGCAGGAGTAGGCCATTCAGCCCCTCGAGCCTGGTCCACTATTTAATAGGATCATGGCTGATCTCATCTCAGCCTCAATTCCACTTTCCTGCCCACTCCGTATAACCCTTCAACCCATTACTCATTAAAAATCTATCTCCTCTTTAAATTTACTCAATGTCGCAGCATCCACCACAATCTAGGGTAGTGAATTCCACAGGTTCACCAACTTTTGAGAGAATTAATTCATCCGGTAAATTTCCTTCAGGATCTTGTACGTTTCAAATAAGTCACCTCTGACTCCTCCAAACTCCAGCAGATGCAAGCCCAGCCTGTCCAACCTTCCCTCTGGAGGCAGTCAGTTCGTTCCAGATATTAATTGAGTAAATCTTCTCTGAACTGCTTCCAAATAATGTACGCTAAAATAAACAATGCCTTTTTTGAATTCTATCAACCCTCAAATAGTTTTTGTTGCAGCTTTCATATGAGAAATTTCTCCTCTGCAAACATATGTAAAAGCAGCTGCGTTCACTGAAATTGAACGTCCACTCTGACCCATTCATTTCAATGTGAACTTACTGCCAGAGACTCTGAAGGCACTTGACAATGAAGCTACGAGATTAATCTTTATGAAAACTTACCATTCATTTTGTCACACTTGGAATTTCCAACATTGAAGCATGAGGTCTTCATATTCGCTGGTAAAGTGTTCCACCATTTATACTCAAAGCCCAGCACAGGCTCAGTACCAGCCGGGCATGGCTTACATGCTGTGTAAAAATGAAATTAGAGAAACAACTTGAAACACACAGGAAAATCTTGTGCATTTCAATGCTATAGTTTTCTCTATCTCTCGATATTACCCATACCACACTTATCAACCTGCCCAGCTACATCACTTCAAACATTACCCTTGTCCATGTTACACTTCTGCCACTTATGAAACATTAGCCTGATTAAGGGCAACATGCAGTTACACACAGTCGAGGATCAGGGTGGTTATAATTCACTTTACAGAAGGCAGAAATCACAATCACTTCAGCTTTTTTCTTCATTTTCTCAATAACACAAACTTCTGGAAGTTTACCTTTGTGGAACTAAACATCCACAGAGAAAGGAGATTCCATGGGTTTTCTTTCAGAAAATCAGCAAAGAGTGTACCCAAATCACCAGTGGAACAGCTTACAACCTTAGCTCATAGCTGATTCTAAAATACAAAACCAAACTCCAGCAAAAGGTAGACAATTTTCTTTCCTCAATCTCCAAAGCAAATACTTCTTTCTTCTTGTAATGTCTTTTATTGGTGCCCACCTGCAACCTTCCAGCTCTTCCCCCAGACGGCCATTCCTTATACCTGCAACTTCACAATGAGTATTTACAAGCTATTCAATCACAAAGGCCATCACAACTTGGGCCAATGTCCCGCTTTCCAATGTCGAACAAATTGAAAAGCTGCAGAAATTTTGAAGTTTACCCCCTATACTGAGGTTGGTTGGTTCGCTGAGCAACCAACCTCAACACCCACAACCCGAGCTACAAATCTACTCCAAAACCTTATCCTCTATATCCTCTAGAGCATCTCCCGATAACAATCAACATTTTCAGCATAAGCTGGGAATGAAACATAGGACTTTCAGTCTAAGTGACTATGAATTATAACAGGCATTGGGCTAGCATAGTCACTAAATGCACAATAACTGCTGCATTTATAAAGCAGGTAATAAAGTAGATAAACAAAACTCAAGGATGCTTACGACTCATTCCATCTGAGAAGGTTCCAGAAGGGCAGGGAGCACAGGTTGCAGTGTCATTGTTGTAGAAACCAGGGTTACATGGTGGACAAGGCTTTTTCTCTCCAGATGGAGGGAGCTGGACTGCATTTTTCATATCCTCCCTACAAAGCTTCGGTGTAACCCATTTGTACATGATCTGAGTCTGAAAACAATGGAGGGAACACTCTATTTTTCATGAGGTTTCAAGATTTTAATATATTGATAGTGGAATAATATGAATACATGAACAATGTGATCTTCGATTTCTTTTTACTCATTCATGGGATGTGGGCCAACAATGGGTCTGGTTTGGGCCAACAAGTATTGTCCATCCTGAATGGCTCCTTGAATAGAGTGGCTTGCTAGGCCATTTCCTAGGCCAGTTAGGAGTCAACTGCATTACTGTGGGTCTGGAGTCACATGTAAGCCAGACCAGGCAAGAACAGTAGATTTCCTTTCCTAAAGGACATTAACGAACCAGACAGGGCTTTTACAACAACTGAGAATGGATTACATGGTTGCCATTAAACTCACTTCTAATTCCATGACTTTCCATCCTTATAAACACCAATTGCAATGGGTGGCATGATGGCTCAGTGGGTTAACTACTGCTGTGTCAATGCACCTGGGGCCAACGTTCAATTCCACCTTTGGGTGACTGTCTGTGTGGAGTTAGCACACTCCTCCCACTGTCCAAAGTTGCGAAGGTTAGGTGGATTAGGCATGCCCATAGTATCCAAGGATGTGCAGGCTAGGTGGGTTAGCCATGGGAATTGCAGGGCTACAGTGGGATACCCTTCAGAGGGTCAGTGTGGATGCAATGGGCTGAATGGTCTGCTTCCACACTGCAGGAATTCTATGAACTCTTATTCTAAAGATGTTAGTAGATAGAACTTCTGCCCATCTTCCCAACCTAACTCTCACTAGCGATTTTCCAAAACTGAAAGCAATGGTTTAGATCAAAACAGGTTAGAGGTCAGAGCTGCTTTTTCATATTTGCGACTGAAAGAGGTAAATGTTATTTGAATAATCATAGACATAGCATTTAAAAAGTGATCAATGAAAAGCCCATTTCCATTTTTGCCTTATTCATTCACAAGATGGAGGCATTACTGGCGGGGCCAGTATAGCCTTGGTTGACTTTGAACTGTGTGGCTCTCTAGGGTCTTTCAGAGGGTTATTAAGAGTCGACCACATCACCGTGGGTCCAGAGTCACATATAGACCAGACCAGATAAGGTTGGCGGATTGCCTTCCTTAAAAGGACATTTGTGAATCAGATGGGTTTTTCTCAACGGTTAACTGGGGTAATCATTAGGCTCTTCCTTAATTCTAGATTTTATTGAATTCAAGCTTCACCATCTGCCATTGTGGGATTTGAATCCCTGCCCCCAGAACATTAGCCCGTCTGGTTTCGCTTTCCTAATCCAGGGACATTAACAGCATGCCACCACGTCTCTAGGACAGGAGGAGAAAGAATTGCAAGCTGCATATAAATTAAGCAATTTGGCTAGTAATGAGGTGCAAATACAAGGAAATAAGGTACTAGCAATATTATCATCCTGCTGTTAAAATCTTCAAGAAAATCCTGATTTTCCCCTTTCTTCAATGTTAAGCAACAGATTTTTTGATTCCTGCCATATTTTCGCTATTACCCATGCCGATCAAGGAATGGGAAAATTCTGCCCACGGCAACATTCTTGCAAATAAAAGAGAAGGGGGCACAATGTCTTTGTCTGGGAGATTGCATCATGCATTGAGTAGGTTAGCAGCTCTGACTGATTTCACAATGAGGCCTGGAGGTGATATTCCCTGGAATCCTTCACGGTAATTGTGGGTCAGTGAGTAATTTTATGGTGATATCGAAACCATATGGTGGCACGGTGGCTCAGTGGTTAGCACTGCTGCCTTACAGTGTCATGGACAAGGTTTTGATCTCACCCTCGGGTGACAGTCTGTGTGGAGTTTGCACATTCTCCCTTTGTCTGTGTAAGTTTCCTCCGGGTGCTCCAGTTTCCTCTCACAGTCCAAAGATGTGCAGGTTAGGTGGATTGGCCATGCTAAATTGCCCGTAGTGTTCAGGGATGTGTAAGTTAGGAGAATTAGCCATGGGAAATGCAGCATTGTAGGATATAGGGTGCAGGCGGGATGCTCTTCAGAGGGTTGGTGTGGACTTGATGGGCCAAATGGCCTGCTCCTACACTGTAGGGATTCTATGATTATGATATCACGTAAAGAATTCTGGGCCAAGCAGTTGGCAGAGTTACATAATGACAGTGAAATATGTGCTTCTATTCTATCTTACTAATGTTCCATTCAATACAGCTTGATCAGGTGATTTAATCAAAGAATGATTTTACTGTCACACATAGTTTACTTTTGCACAAACTGCACAGAGATCAGAGAGGAAGCAATAATGCCACTGGACCAGTATCCCAGGCTAATCATCTGGGGGATATGGGTTCAAGTCCTACCATGGCATATTGTGGAAATGTTAATCCAATTTTAAAAACTCTGGAATGGGGAACTGGACTAAAAATGACTATGCAACCACAGTTGATTGTTGTACACCCACATCATTCACTTCCTTTAGAGACAGAATCCTTCCTTTAGGAAAGGAAATCTGCTGTCCTTACCTGGTCTGGCCTATATGTGACTCCAGACCCACAATAATATGGTTGATTCTTAACTGGTTTGGGCAATAAATGCTGGACTAGGCAGCACCAACCACATCCCACAAATTAATAAAATAATTAATTTTAATTAAAATGCAAGTGATAAAATTAATAACATTTAAAAAAAAACAAAGCCCTAGAAAAAAGCCAAGGCTTCTCAAGAGCAACAAGAATATCCTAGAAAAGCTGAATTCACATCAGAAATTTGATGAATAGGTCAAACGTAGCTATATTGATGTAATTAATCAAAAATTACACGGACATCAGACAAGGCAAGTGAAGGTCAAGGTCTACATTTAAGAATGCAGCACTGCACTGTAGCACCTTGCCAAGGCTCCTGTTAATGCTTTCCAAACACATTATCACTTCCATCCAGAACGACAAGGGTACCAGATAAAAATGGCCCTCTGAAAGTTCCCATCCAAGCCACTCACTATCCTGACTTGGCTGCTGGGTCAAAATCCTGGAAATTCCCACCCCCTCTCCCCACCAAGGACGTTGTGGGTCTACCTATAGCACACGGACTGCAGTGGTTCAAGAAGGCAGCTCACCACCTCCTTGAGATCTCTCTCTCTCTCTGCACCTTCTCTGCAGCTGTAATATTGTGTTCTGCGTTCTGTTCTGATACCCTGATGTACTTTGTTGGTATGATCTGCCTGTATAGCACACAAAACAGCACTCTTCACTGTAGCTTGGTACATGTGACAACAATAAATCAAACTCAAACTCAAACGAGGGGTGGGCAATAAATGTTGACTCAGCCAGTGACAACTACATCTCGTAAAGTAATTTAAAACATTGCGCATTTATATCATGAGTCCATTATTTGACATTTGGCCCATCAAGTCCATACTGACCCTCTGAAGAGTATCCCACCTGCACCCTATATCCTACAACTTGTTGTAAAGGTATGCTTGGAAATAAACTTCATAAGGGTAGAAAAATTAGAGTTTATATTTAAGGGCTACTATTAGAAAAAGTACAAACCTTTCTCTCATTGTCACATCGTGTATGTATCTGAAAATAATCTCTCTCTGTACATGGTGGGCGATCTTTGCACTCACTAGATCCTTCATCTATAAAAACAGCAACAAGATTTTAAGAAGTAATTTAGCAACATTAGATCTTTTATTTATTTGAGAAACAACCATAATGGAAATTAACTGCTAAAGGATCCATTTTGAAAATGCACAATTTTAGAAATTTTGTTTCTATCATTAATTTTTAAACCTGTCAGCGATTTTAATGAAACTCCATGTGAAATGCATCACAATCAATCGTATCATGATATTTCATCTCTTCATCATGTCAACGAAGAAAAATGCCATTGTCTCCCTACTCCCACATCATGTCTACCTTTTAAGGACCAGACATTGTCTTTTTTTCCCCTTTATTCATTCACAGAATGAGGGTGTTGCTGGCCAAGCAGCATTTATTGCAAATCCCTAATTGCCCAGAGGGCAGTTCAGAGTCAACCACATTGCTCTGGGTCTGGAGTCACATGTAGGCCAGACCAGGTAAGGATGGCAGTTTCCTTCCCTAAAGGGCATTAGTGAACCAGATGGGTTTCTCCCAACAATCGACAATGGATTAACGGTCATCATTAGATTCTTAATTCCCGATGTTTATCGGATTCAAATTCCACCATCTGCTATGGCAGGATTCAAACCTGCGTCGCCAGAACATTGCCTGGGTCCCTGGATTAACAGTCCAGCAATAATACCACTAGGCCATTGCCTCCCCGTAAAAACCAACAGAAAGTGCTGGAGAAACTTGGCAGATCTGGCAGCGTCTGCGGAGAGAAAACTCGACTCTAGTATCATTCCTCTTAGGACTGCTCTGAAGACGTCATGCCAGACTTGAGATTTAATCTGTATTCTGTATGAACATGCTGTCAGATGTGTCGAGTTTTCCAGCACTCTGTGTTTGTTTCAGATTTCCATCATCTGCAGTGTTTTGCCTTCATCATCTTTGCAAATCCCTGTAACAAAGCAGTTGACAGTCCCAACTCAGGAGGAACTGGGAAGGAAGCAGGACTCATCCTTCTGAATCTATTCCACTGTGCACTTGTGTTTCAATGCGTACTATTGCCTCAACCAACATCCCACCAAATCAGAGCACCTGTTAAACTAAAAAGTGGCAGAGATTCATGTGATTAGCCTTGTACGATTTACACTTGGTCTGCGCCATAAAATCCACTTTAGTTTAAACAGCAGCTTCATTATAAAAAGCCTGACTTTATTCGGCAGAAGATGGGAGTCAGAAATCAGTAGTAAGCTGCCACTCTTCAGTTCAAATCATATGGTCAACCTCAATGACCAATCATTTGGCTGTCTGCCCTAATATCATCTCACGGGGCACTGCGTCAAATCATGTTTGAGAATACTCTCATGAGGCACCTTGGGACATGTTACTGCATTAAAGGCACTATATAAATGCAACTTGTTGCAACATCCATGGGCGGAATTTTGTGATTGATGGCAACACAATGGTGCAAATTGCCGACCTTGGGGAGACTGCTCACAAGGAACTCAGCAATCTCCGACATGTGGGTTTTCAATTCGCTGGCAGCTATTTATATCTGACGCTGAATTAATGGGATCGCGTGGTGTCCAACAGCAGTGATGCAGTCAATACACTTATAATCCAGAAACCCAGGTAATGCTCTGGGCAACAAGGTCCAAATCCCACCGTGTTGAGGGCAATCTGTATTTTGTTAAAAACCTTAATTAAGAGTCTGCTGATGACCATGAAACGATTGTTAAGTTTCATAAGACCTGCTGTCCTTACCTGGTCTGCCTACATGTGACTCCAGGCCCACAATAATGTCGGTGATTCTTATCTGCCCTAACAAACAACTCATTTGCATCAAACTGATAAATTGTCTCAAAATTAGGCTTGCTACTGGAAGGACAACATGGCATCAACCCAGGCAGCAAAAATAACAACAACCTGAACATCTGCAGGCTAGTGCCAAAATTGGGAGAATTGTCTCATAGCTTTAGCAAATAACAGCCTGACATAGTCATACTCACAGAATCATACCTTACAGACAATGCGCCAGACACCACCATCACCATCCCTGGATATGTCCTGCCCCACTAGCAGGGCAGACCCAGCAGAGGGGACAGCACAGTGGTATACAGTCAGGAGGGAGTTGCACTAGGAATCGTCAACATTGACTCTGAGCCCCATAAAGTCTCAAGGCTTCAGGGTAAACATGGCCAAGGAAACCTCCTGCTGATTACCACGTACTGTCCTCCCTCAGCTGATGAATCGGTACTCCTCCATGATGAACATTATTTGGAGGAAGCACTGATGATGGCATGGGTACAAAATGTGCTCTGGGAGGGGGTGGGATTTCAACGTCCGCCACCGAGTGTGGCTCGGCAGCAAGACTGCAGATCAAGCTGGTCGGGTCCTAAAGAACACAGCTGCTAGACTGGGTCTGTGGCAGGTGGTGAGGGAACCAACAAGAGGGAAAAAACATACTTGACCTCACCCTTACTAATCTGCCAGCTGCAGAAGCATCTGTCCATGACAGTATCAGTAAGATTTACCTACACACAGTTCTTGTGGAGACAAAGTCCCACCTTCACATTGAGAATACCTTCCATCGTGTTGGGTGGCACTATCACTGTGCTAAATGGGACAGACTTCGCACAGATCGAGCAACTCAAGGCTGGGCATCCATGAGGTGCTGTGGGCCATCAACAGCAGCAGAATTGTACTCCAGCACAATCTGTAACCTCATGGCCCGGCATTAGAAGGCATACAAAGTGGCCAAAAACAGCATGAAACTACAAGATTGGGAAAACTTTAAAGATCAACAGAAAGTCACAAAAAGAGCTATAAGGAAAAGTAAGATAGAACATGAGAAAAAACTAGCACAGAATATAAAGACAGATAGGAAAAGTCTCTATAAATATATAAAACGAAAAAGAGTGGCTAAAGTAAACGTTGGCCCTTTAGAGCATGAGAAGGGGAATTTAGTTATGGGATATGATGAAATGGCCAAGGCATTGAACAGGTATTTTGTATCGGTCTTCACAGTGGAGGACACTAATAACATGCCAGTAATTGACAAAGAGACGAAGGTAGGTGAGGACCTGGAAACAATCATTATTACGGAAGAGGTAGTGTTGGGCAAGCTAATGGAGCTAAGGATTGATAAGTCTCCTGGCCCTGATGGAATGCTTCCCAGGGTACTAAAAGAGATGGCGGGAGAAATAGCAGGTGCACTGGCGGTAATTTTCCAAAATTCGCTGGACTCTGGGGCAGTCCCAGCAGGTTGGAAAACTGCAAATGTGACGCCACTGTTTAAAAAGGGAAGTAGACAAAAGATGGGGAATTATAGACCGGTTAGCTTAACCTCTGTAGTGGGGAAGATGCTCGAGTCTATTATCAAGGAAGAAATAGCAAGGCATCTTGATAGAAATTGTCCCGTTGGGCAGACGCAGCATGGGTTCATGAAGGGCAGGTCATGCTTGACAAATCTTTTGGAATTCTATGAAGACATTACGAGCAAGGTGGACAATGGGGACCCAGTGGATGTGGTGTACCTAGATTTCCAAAAGGCCTTCGACAAGGTGCCACACAAGAGGCTACTGCATAAGATAAGGATGCATGGTGTTAAGGGTAAAGTATTAGCATGGATAGAGGATTGGATGACTAACAGGAAGCAAAGAGTGGGGATAAATGAGTGCTATTCTAGCTGGCAGTCAGTGACTAGTGGTGTGCCTCAGGGATCGGTGTTGGGACCGCAATTATTTGCAACTTATATAGATGATTTGGAGTTGGGGACCACGTGTAGGGTGTCAAAGTTTGCAGATGACACTAAGATGAGTGGCAAAGCAAAGTGTGCAGAGGACTGTGAAACTTTGCAGAGGAACATAGATACATTGAGTGAGTGGGCAAAGGTCTGGCAGATGGAATACAATGTAAATAAATGTGAAGTCATACATTTTGGTAGGAGTAATAGTAAAAAGGATTATTACTTGAATGGTAAAAAGTTGCAGCATGCTGCTATGCAGAGGGACCTGGGTGTCCTTGTGCATGAATCACAGAAGGTAGGTCTGCAGGGACAACAAGTAAATAGGAAGGCAAATGGAATTTTGTCCTTCATTGCTAAAGGGATTGAAATAAAAAGCAGAGAGGTTATGTTGCAGCTGTACAAGGTGCTGGTGAGGCCACACCTGGAGTACTGTGTGCAGTTTTGGTCTCCTTACTTGAGAAAGGATGTATTGGCACTGGAGGGGGTGCAAAGGAGGTTCACTAGGTTGATTGCGGAGTTGAGGGGGTTGGCTTATGAGGAGAGACTGAGTAGATTGGGATTATATTCATTGGAATTCAGAAGATTGAGGGGGGATCTTATAGAAACATATAAAATTATGAAGGGAATAGATAAGATAGATGTAGAGAGGATGTTTCCACTGGCCAGTGAAGCTAGGACAAGAGGGCATAGCCTCAAGATTACAGGGAGCAGATTTAGGCCTGAACTCAGAAGGAATTTCTTCACCCAGAGGGTTGTTAATCTATGGAATTCCTTGTCCAGTGAAGTAGTTGATGCTACTTCAGTAAATGTTTTTTAAAAAAAAGTAGATTTTTTTTGAACAATAAAGGAATTAAGGGATACGGTAAGAACGCCGGTAAGTGGATCTGAGTCCACGAAAGGATCAGCCATGATCTTATTGAATGGCGGAGCAGGCTCGAAGGGCCAGACGGCCTACTCCTGCTCCTAGTTCTTATGTTCTTATGTTCTTATATCCCGCACTCAACCATTACCATCAGGCCAGGGGATCAACCCTGGTTCAATGGAGAGTGCAGGAGGGCATGCCAGGAGCAGTACCAGGCATACCTGAAGATGAGGTGTCAACCTGGTGAAGCCACGAAACAGGATTACTTGCACACCAAACAGCAAAAGCAGCAAGTGATAGACAGAGCTAAGCGATCCCACAACCAATGGATCAGATCTAAGTTCTGCAGTCCTGCCACATCCAGTTGTGAATGGTGGTGAACGATTAAACAACTCACTGGAGGAGGAGGCTCCACAAATATCCCCATCCTCAATGATGGATGAGCCCAGCGCATCAGTGCAAAAGATAAGGCTGAACCATTCACAAAAATCTTCAGCCAGAAGTGCCGAGTGGATGATGCATCTCGGCCTCCTCCAGTGATCCCCAGCATTACAGATACCAGTCTTCGGCCAATTTGATTCACTCCACATGATATCAAAAAACAATTGGTGGTACTGAATACTGTAGAGGCAACAGGCCCTAACTGTATTCTGGCAATAGTAGTGAAGACTTGTCCTCCAGAACTTGCCACTCGCCTAAACAAGCTCTTCCAGTACAGTTACAACACTGGCATCGACACGATGGAAAATTGCCCAAGGTGTGATTGAGAAATTGATATCTGCAGAAATGTCAGGTTAAATGAAGGGATGTTGATTAGTAAGGGGATCAGGGGTTACAGGAAGAAGGCAGGAGAATGGGGTTGAGAAACTGATCAGCCATGATCGAATGGCAGTCAGGCCCAATGGCTGAGTGGCCTAATTCTGCTCCTTTATCTTGTGACCTTATGGACCTGAAATGGTGACCCTGCTTTCTCTCCACAGATGCTGCCAGACCTGCCAGGTTTCTCCAGCAATTTCAGCTTTTTATTTAAATTTGCAGCATCCACAGTTCTTGGTTTCAAAACTAAAAATGTTACCGGCAATTATGGGTCATGGCCACTGGGTGGCACCATCAACCAAGCTCTTTGGTGCACTAATTTCTCTCTTTTCCCCTAACTGAAAACTTTTGACACTGTCACAACACCGTTATGTTACTGCTCTCGATGCTCCTAAGGTGGTCTTTCCTCAGCTACCATTGCTCGTGCAGGCCTTGCACCAGAACTCAGTTTAGAAGGATGAGGGGGATCTGAGAGAAACTCACAGAATACTGAGAGGCCTAGATAGAGTGGACATGGAGAAGATGTTTCCACTAATAGGAGAGACAAAGACCCGAGGGCACAGCCTCAGAGTGAAGCGATGACCCTTTAAACTGAGATGAGGAGAAATGCCTTCAGCCAGAGTGTGAGGAATCTGTGGAACTCAATGCCACAGAGAGCTGTGGAAGCCAAATCATTGAGTTATTTAAGACAGAGATAGATAGGTTCTTGATTAGTAAGGGGATCAAGGATTATGGGGAGAAGGCAGGAGAATGGGGTTGAGAAACATAGCAGCCAGGATCAAATGGCAGAGCAGACTCTATGGGCTGAGTGGCCTAATTCTGCTCCTATCTCTGAAGGTCTTGTGACCTGCTGCCACCTCCAATAGCAGGAAGACAAGGCCGGGATGTATACTTCCCTACTGGGGGAAGAGAAAAGTGATCTGGGAAAATAAGAATTAGTTATTTTCCAACGTGACCAGAAGCGAAGGGAAGGAACAGGAGACCAGTAAATACAAATCTACATTTATGTTTTTTTTGCAGTGCACAGGCAGTTGAAGCTTGTACTGCAGCAATGGGAAACTGTTCGTGGGCAATGTCAGATACACAACAACTACACAGTACTGTCACTGGCACTCAGCTGTAGAGATAGAGTTCCATTGACTTTGTGTAACAGATACAGAGAAAGGAAATGTAAAGATTTTCAGTTATTCAATATTACTATTTTTAAATTTAAATGGTATAAAACGATGTAGAGAATTAAATAATTTTTAATGATGCAACAATAATTTATTTATTGTGATATAAATGACATAATTTGATTGGATAGGAAGAAATTTATACTTTATAAAGGTCACTGTTATAATTTAAACGGAACTAAGCTTAATGTACTATTTGAATGCATTAGTCAGATGTTTCTCCTGACCTCCGTCCCAATTTCATGAGCTCTTTAATGACTTCAAAATTCATCTAACTATTGAAGTCATCCGAAATCTCAACTTCCTGCTGCAATTTAACACTAACACTTGGGTGTGCCATGATATTCGTACACTGCACATTACATTTTTTGTAAATATATATCATACTATATACATGACAGTGTACATACAAACTTAAACATTAGGAGCAGGAGTAGACCATTAGGTCTCTCAAACCTGCTGACCATTTGACAAGATCATGGCTGATCTGACTGTGGTCTCTATTCTAGTTTTCTCCCAATCTCCAATATCCTGTGATCTCCTTGTTAATCAATAATCTATCTGCCTCTGCCTTTAACCATTCCATGACCTGTCCATCCTTCATCATTCTTTGGAAAAGAGAACTCCACACTCTCAAGAGCCTTTGACGGAAAATAAAAAAAAGTTTTCTCAATCTCCACCTTAAATGAGAAGTTCCTCCCTTTCAAATTGTAGTCCCTAGTTCTAGCCTCTCCCACAAGAGAGAACATCCTTTCAGCACCCAACCTGCAAAGTCCTCTCAGTATCTTACCTGTCTCAAAAACATCATCTTCTAAACTACAAGGGATACAGCCCAGCCTGACCAACCTTCATCCAGGAAACAGTGCAGTGAACTTCTCTGAGATACGAATGTAATTATATCCTTTCTTAAGTAAGGAAACCAATACTGTGCACATTACTCTAGATGTAGTCTCACCAATGCTATGAGTAGCTGTGGGAAATCTTCTCCACCTTTATATTCCTTGCTATAAACAACATTCCGTTTGCCATTCTAATCCCATGCTATTCATGTAGGAATAGTCCTTAATAAATACACAGTTGAGTTTTTGAAGTATGCGGTGATGTTGTTGTGACCTCGGTAGTCATGTTGATAGGACTCTGCTACAAGGTTGGATCTTGTTCACCTCTGAACATGAAGCTCTCAGCTTTACCATTGTGTACACTCAAGACAAACCTAGAAGTCTGGCCTGAATTTGAATAAAGAACAGAAAATTCCATCATAAACCAGTATCCATATGTTAGCTGTTTATGATGCATGTTCCAGGACACCCAGATCCCTCTGCAGTGCAGCATTCTGCAATCTCTCTTCAATTAAATAATATGCTGTTTTTTTACTCTTTCTGTCAAAATGAGTAATTTCATATTTTCCTGCATAATAGTGTTGTGAACACTGTGCATTTCAGAGGCAGTGGAAACAATACAGCAATCAGAATTCCAAACACAGCAATCAGCAGAGAATGCTTTCACAATCCACGGATGCATGGAAACTCCAGGAATTTGCACTGGGGAAATTGGTTAAAAAAAATTGAGTTATGCCCATTCAAATAACGTAACACAAAGCAGCTATACCTGAAAACTGCTTGGTTTCATCACATTTCTGGCAGGAACTGGCTCCTCTTCCAGAAAACGTATTTCGAGGACAGGGCTTACAGACGGAAGAACCAGCAGTATCGCTAAACGTTCCAGGTTTACACAGGAAACATTCAGAAGTATAGGCTACACCTGTTCAAAATAACACAAGACATTCACTGTACATACCTTCACTTTACACTTTCTGTTTAAGCTCAAAGTAAACAGTTAGTCTTTCACCAAGTAAAGGAAAAAATAAAGTTCAGGCTATTTTTGTATCTCATGGGCTTCTAAGGGAAGTCAAACAGTAAATTGTAGATCAGTGAAAAAGCCTGTCTTTTTCTTGCATCCCACACGCGAATCTGAAAATGTCAGGCGAATGTTTTGGGTCACCAGCAAAACAGATTTATCAATGAACAACTCAACCTTATTAGAATCAAGCAAGTTAAAGAACAACTCAAACTCCAGAGGTTCAATGATCCTGATCTGGCTGTCATTAGGTGCCAGTTACAACAACTCAGAAGTTTTATGATGACAGCTTGCACTGGATACACAGCACCAGGAGTGATTAATAAAACCTCGAAAAACCATTTCTACCTAGGATCTGAACTGGTTGGGAGAGGTCCAAAAAGGGAAGGATATACACAATGAATGGTAGGTCCCTAGGGAGTACTGAGGAACAAAGGGACCTTGGCGTACAAGTCCATAGATCCCTAAAGGTATCAGCACAGGTATACAGGGTGGTGAAGGAAGCATATGGGTTGCTTGCCTTCATTAGCCGGGGAGTAAAATATGTGGGCAAAGGGAGTCTTGTTAAAACTCTACAAACATTGGTTAGGGATGGAATATTGTGTGCTGTGCTGATTGCTACACTATCGGAAGGACCCGATTGCACTGGAGAGAGTGCAGAGGAGACTTACCAGGATGTTGCCTAGAATGAAAAGTCTCAGTTATGAGAGGAGACGGGATGGGCTGGGTTTGTTTTGCTTGGAGCAGAGTAGACTGAGGGTGATCTAATTGAGCTGTGCAAAATTATGAGAGGCATAGACAGACTAGTTCATGAGAATTTGTTTTCCCATGGCAGTGTCTAAGACCAAAGGGCATAAGTCTGAAGTGAGGAGTAAGTGGTTTAGAGAGGATCTAAGGCAAACTTCTTTCACTCAGAGGGTGGTAGAAATGTGGAATGTGCTGCCTGACAGGGTGGTGGAAACAGGTACTCTCAGATCACTTCAGAAGCATCTGGATTAGCACTTAAATTGCAGGGCAGTGTAGGCTATGGACCCAGTGCAGGTTTATGGATTAGTATAGTTTAGTGTTTGTTGGTCAGCAGAGACATGGTGGGCCAAAGGGCCTGTTTCTGTACTGAATGACTCTATAATTCTATGGTGAAAGTTGGAGAGTAGCCTGGAGCATTTTCCCCCCCCCCTGAGATAAATGCAGCTATATGTTGCAACAACTGGCTAATTGTGAACTGTGTTTTTGAATAAGGTTAGTTGTGCAACGAGTATGAAGCTGGGTTATCCTGTCCTAAATGTATCACTGACTTGATCAGAATAACTCTGCTTGTTTTCACACTGGAGCCGCAGAGTCAAACCCAAGGATAGAGGTTGCAACCTTGCCCTCCATGGAGGTCTGAGAAGGGAACATCATGGGGTGTGCTGGCTCTGGAAAAAGACTCACCTCCTTTGCGCATACTTCTATCATTGAGCGCTGAACAAGAGAGTGTCTCGATGCTCCAGCAATAAGGGCCCTTAAGTGGACAATTAATGGTTAGTTTCCCGACTGGGATTTGATAGGGAGCCACGTCAAAGGTTATTGTGTGGATTGAAAGGTAAGGGTATGTGTGTGCATGTAAGATTGGCTGGCTAACAGGAAGACAGAGAGTAGACGTGAATGGGTCTTTTTCAGGTTGGCAAGATGTAACGAGTGGGTTGCCACAAGGATCTGTGCTTAGACCTCAACTGTTTCCTTTTTAGATGAAGGGTCAGAAGCCACAGTCACCAAATTTATGGACCATACAAAGAGAGATAGGAAAGCCAGTTGTGAAGGAGATATAAGGAGTTTACAGAAAGATATTATAGGTTAAATGGGTTGGCAAAGTGAAAGCAAATGAAGCATAATGTGGGAAAATGTGAAATTGCCCATTTGAAAGAAAGGATTTTAAAAAAAATGTTATCTAAATGGTGAGAGATTACAGCACTCCGCAATGCATTGTTGCAAAGTTGGGTAGAATACTTGTGGATTGGGAGGCAGGACGTTAGAATTTGGTGTTTGTAAAATGTTAGGGGAGAAAGCAGTGCATGGGGCCCTTTAAAAGATTATGTGTTTTCTCTATGCTTAGAGATTTAGAAAGGACATCTGTGAGCAGCTTTAAAGTATACAGAGAGCACCCAAACTGAATCATTTGTATCAAAAGGCCATACAGTTAGCAGGCCAAGCAGCTGATTTGTTTTTTTATCAAGACAACACGTTTTGAATTTAGCCAAACAATTTGAACCAGGCACTTAGATACTAAAAACTAATTAAATTCAAATCTGATTTTTTTGACAAGATAGGACCAATCCTATTGTAAGAAATTGATATGACATGTTGGGTATAAAAGGAGGAGCAGTTGGGCAAAGACAGGAGAACTAACTGCCATCTGCTAGAGTTAATAACTCTCAGCTCTCAAGAGACAATCGCTGGCTCTCACGGTCTTCTCCAAGTTTTAGAGAAAGCACCATCTAAAAATCAAAAATACCAAATGGCACAAAGTAGTTAATATTCCTGACAGAACATTCAACAGAGAAGGGACAGAATATTCTGGAAGACATGTAACCTGGCTGTAATTTCGAAAGACTAAATTCGATTTTATTTTATGTAAGTGGGACTTGGATTTATTGGAATAGCATACTACTAGAATCTTGTTTTATTCAGGAATAGTTAGTAGTTAGAAGGGGTTTATTCGGTTTGTTAATAGTTTAGTTAATTTCTTAACTGTTAGAGTTAGATAAATAAATTGTTACTTGTTGATTGTAAAGTGCGTGTCAGGGATTTCTTTTAGTTAACCATTAGAAGTTGCTGAAAGGCAGGTTACACCACTTTTCTCTCACTAGGTGTTTTGGTTTCAGTTCTCAGAGAGTGGCCAACCTCTGCTTTCTAACAGCATGAAACACTAAAGGATAGTATGCAGGTATAACAAGTAGGAAAGCTAGTAGAATGTTATCATTTAGCACAATCATACAATCCCTACAGTGTGGAAGCAGGCCATTCAGCCTATCGAGTCCACAGAATCCCATCCAGACCCACCCTCCTATCCTATCACTGTAACCCTGCATTTCTGATGGCTAGTCCACGTAGCCCACACATCTCTGGACACTATGGGGGCGATTGAGCATGGCCAATCCACCTAACCTGTACATTTTTGGACTGTGGGAGGAAACCGGAGCACCCGGAGGAAACCCACGCAGACACAGGGAGAATGTGCAAACTCCACACAGACCATCACCTCATGGTGGAAACAAACCTGGTTTCCTGGTGCTGCGAGCAGCAATGCTAACCACTGAGCCACCGTATCACCCCAAAGGGGGTAATGCTTCAGTTAATCAAAGTTTTGGCAAGATTGCATTTGTAAAACTGTGAACAGTATTGGTCACTTTATTTAAGGAAAGATATAAATGCATTGCAGGCAGCTCAGAGAAGTCTTATTAAACTAATGCCTGGAATGGACACGTTGTATTACGAGACAAGGGTGGACAGGCTGGGTTTATAGTCACTGGTGATCAGTAAGAGGTGACTTCACTTAAACAAAGAAAATCCTGAGCACTTTCAATGGGGAGCCTCCAATGGTGCAGATACAGGGGCATTTGGAAGCACAGATGGGGAACAAATGGAACAAAAACAAAATTGCTGGAAAAGCTCAGCAGGTCTGGCAGCATCTGTGGAGGAGAAAACAGAGTT
>NC_063353.1:47758912-47817516 GCF_021869965.1 Rhincodon typus | reverse complement strand
AAATGGAGTCGAGATAAGTGGAGGGCAGGAGCAGGCGGACACAATGGGTCAACCAGGGCAGTCAGTCCAGGTCCTATCTCGACTCCATTTTCTCCCCCTTGGTCCAGGAACTCCCTACCTACATCCGTGACACCACCCATGCCGTGAACTTCCAATTCCCCAGTCCCCAACACCTCATCTTTACCATGGACGTCCAGTCCCTATATACCTGCATTCCCCATGCTGATGGGCTAAAGGCCCTCCGCTTCTTCCTGTCCCGCAGGCCCGACCAGTCCCCCTCCACTGACACCCTCATCCGCTTAGCCAAACTCGTCCTCACCCTCAACAACTTCTCTTTCAATTCCTCCCACTTCCTACAAAGGGGGTGGCCATGGGTACCCGCATGGGCCCAAGCTATGCCTGCCTCTTTGTAGGTTATGTGGAACAATCCCTCTTCCATAGCTACACTGGCCCTATCCCTCACCTCTTCCTCCTTTACATCGATGACTGTATCGCCACCTCGTGCTCCCATGAGGAGCTCGAATGGTTCATCCACTTCACCAACACCTTCTACCCCAACCTTAAGTTCACCTGGGTCATCTCTGATACCTCTCTCTCCTTCCTGGACCTCTCTGTTTCCATCTCTGGCAACCACCTGGAAACCGATATCCATTTCAAGCCCACCGACTCCCACAGCTACCTAGAATACACCTCCTCCCACCCACCTTCCTGCAAAAATGCCATCCCCTATTCCCAATTCCTTCGCCTCCACTGCACCTGCTCCCAGGATGAGGCATTCCACTCCCGTACATCTCAGATGTCCTCGTTTTTCAAGGACCGCAACTTTCCCCCTCAGTGGTCGAGAACGCCCTCGACCGTGTCTCCCACATTTCCCGCAACTCATCCCTCACACCCCGTCCCCGCAATAACAACCAAAACAGAAGCCCCCTCGTCCTCACGTACCACCCCACCAACCTCCGGATCCAACGCATCATCCTCTGACACTTCCGCCATCTGCAATCCGACCCCACCACCAAAGACATTTCTCCCTCCCCACCCTTATCTGCTTTCCGGGACTCTCTCCGGGACTCCCTTGTCCGCTCCACACTCCCCTCCAGCCCCACCACACCCAGCACTTTTCCCTGCAACCGCAGGAAGTGCTACACCTGCCCCTACACCTCCCCCGTCACCTGCATCCCAGGCCCCAAGAAGACTTTCCACATCAAGCAGATGTTCACCTGCACATCTGCTAATGTGGTATACTGCATCCGCTGTACCCGGTGTGGCTTCCTCTACATCGGGGAAACCAAGCGGAGGCTCAGGGACCCTTTGCAGAACACCTACGCTCGGTTCGCAATAAACAACTGCACCTCCCAGTTGCGAACCATTTCAACTCCCCCTCCCATTCCTCAGACGACATGTCCATCCTGGGCCTCCTGCAGTGCCACAACGATGCTACCTGAAGGTTGCAGGAACAGCACCTCATATTCCGCTTGGGAACCCTGCAGCCCAATGGTATCAATGTGGATTTCACAAGCTTCAAAATCTCCCCTCCCCCTACCGCATCCCAAAACCAGCCCAGCTTGTCCCCACCTCCCTAACCTGTCCTTCCTCCCACCTATCCCCTCCTCCCACCTCAAGCTCCACCCCCATCTCCTACCTACTAACCTCATCCCGCCCCCTTGACCGGTCCGTCCTCCCTGGACTGACCTATCTCCTCCCTAACTCCCCACCTACACTCACCTTTACTGGCTCCATCCCCGCCTCTTTGACCTGTCTGTCTCCTCTCTGCCTATCTTCTCCTCTATCCATCTTCTATCCACCTCCCCCTCTCTCCCTATTTATTTCAGAATCCCCTTCCCCTCCCCCATTTCTGAAGAAGAGTCTAGGCCCAAAACGTCAGCTTTCCTGCTCCTCTGATGCCGGCCTGCTGTGTTCATCCAGCTCCACACCATGGTATCTCCTTAAATCCCAGTTCTTTTAGGAAGTTTTTGATAACTCCTTCCGGTCTTTCAATCACTACCTTGACATCCAATCATCTTTACTGCTTTGTGATTTTGGTTTCTAGGCTAAAGATGTGATATGAATTTTATCTCCAAAATGATCAATTGCCATTTTGAAACCACTGAATGTCAGTGAACTATCCCTACTGAGAAGTTGTTTTTGCCAGCCCAGGTAAATTCAGAACAGGGAGAAACCCAAAGGAGTGCAACATTGCTCATTTAGAAAACAGATCCTGAAGATCAATGAAGTTTATAGGTTGATCTGAGCAGATACAAATAACTGCTCACTTAGAGGCATGAAGTCTGCACATAGCAAGAGAGGTCATTATTACACAGAAAATGTCCACTTCATCTCTTGATAAATATCTTTAAACTTAACTATTTCAGTATTTTGAGCAATTTACTCTTGCTTAGAAGCAAATTCAATGCTTTTCTCTCTGCAATTGCTTTTCTACTCACCGAAATATATTCCCATTTTATTGTAAAATTCCTGTTCTAAATAATGCATTTTAATTTGCAAGCTCTGAAAAGGATCATGTAGCATCTTCCATTCCAAACAGAATGGGGTTCAGTTTTATTCACAACAACCTTTCTTTTACGACGTCATTCTGGAGCATTGTCAAAACTTTCTTTTTCCAGTCTTGTATTTTGAACAGTCAGGTGCTATGTCCTACTTACTGAATATTTTTTCCATTCATCCCTCTCTGTTTTAGACACCCATCTTTGTTCTGCCATTTCTGTATCCTGACACCGATCATTTTGTACCTGGAAATAACAGATTTGGAATAAAGAACCGTGAAAAAAACAATTGTATATTTCTTTTCACCACTTCAAGGAAAAAACATTTTTCAGACAATATTAACATAGCGTCATAGACACATAAACAAAATAATATTTAGGGCCCTCACAATGATTTGGTTAGTGCTTACGTAGAGTTTTGCTTTGTCATGACCACACTGGATATGTCTGAGGAGTGGTCCATGAACTGTGAATCTGTTCAGCTCATTTCATTCTTCCTTTAATTTCTGATGTGTTTCAATTTAAAGAACTCGGCTGCAGTTCTTGTTCATTTTCCACTCCAGAAGTGCAAATTCATTATCATTGGAAAAGGACAATCATGCATCAAGAGTAACCACTTGTCTAAGTTACAGTTACAAATGCCAAAGAATGAGCCAACATCTTCAGTGTTGTTAAATGCTGAAAGTGTCCATTCCTTTATGGGTGAAAAGCATGAGGGGAGAAAGAATTTATATCAACCTACAAGGCATTTCTTCTCTTTCTAACACAGCCTTTCTGGACTAAGCTTTACTTTTTCATCAAGTGGATTGAGATCAAGTTACTGCAAGTCTTGGTCCAGGAGGAAGAACACAGAACAGTACAGACCCTTCGGCCCACGATGTTGTGCCAAACAATCCTTGGTGGGTAGGATTAAAGGAAAAACCCAGGGTGTTCTTTGCTTATGTGAGGAACAAGAAAATGGCCAGAATGAGGGTAGGGCCGATCAGGGATAGTGGAGGGAACTTGTGCGCAGAGTCAGAGGAGGTTCTTAATGACTATTTTGCTTCAGTATTCACCAGTGAGAGGGATCTTGACGTTTGTGAGGACAGCATGAAATAGGCAGGTATGCTCAAAAAGGTTGATGTTAGGAAGGAGGATATGCTAGAAATTTTGAAAAACATGAGGATAGATAAGTCCCCTGAGCCAGACGGGATATACCCAAGGTTATATATATGGGAAGTGAGGGAAGAGATTGCTGCCCCTTTGGTATTGATCTTTGAGTCCTCAGTGTCCACTGGAGTAGTACCAGGTGATTGGAGGGTGGCAAATGTCTTTCCTTTGTTCACGAAAGGGAATAGGAATAATCCTGGCAATTACAGACCAGTTAGTCTTACTTCTGTGGTGGGCAAATTATTGGAGAGGATTCTGAGAGATAGTATTTGTGATTATTTGGAAAAACACAGTTTGATTAGAAATAGTCAGCATGGCTTTGTGAGGGGCAGGTCATGCCTCATAAACCTTATTGAATTCTTTAAGGATGTGACAAAACACATCAATGAAGGTAGAGCAGTGGATGTGATGTATATGGATATTAGCAAGGTACTTGATAACATTTCCCATGGTAGGCTCATTCAGAAAGTAAGGAGGCATGGGATTCAGGGAAATTTGGCTGTCTGGATACAAAACTGGCTGTCCAATAGAAGTCAGAGGGTGTAGCAGATGGAAAATATTCAGCCTGGAGCTCGGTGACCAGTGGTATGCTGCAGGGATCTGTTCTGGGTCCTCTGCTCTTTCTGATCTTTATAAATGACTTGGATGAGGAAGTGGAAGGGTGGGTTAGTAAGTTTGCCGATGACACGAAGGTTGGTGGAGTTGTGGACAGCATCGAGGGCTGTTGTAGGTTGCAACGGGACATTAACAGTATGCAGAGCCGGGCAAAGAAGTGGCAGATGGAATTCAACCTAGAAAAGTGTGAAGTGATTCATTTTGGAAGGTCAAATTTGAATGCAGAATACAGGGTTAATGGCAGGATTCTTGGCAGTGTGGAGGAACAGAGGGATCTTGGGGTCCACGTCCATAGATCTCTCAAAGTTGTGACCCAAGTTGATAGGGTTGTAAAGAAAGCGTATGGTGTGTTGGCTTTCATTGGCAGGGGAATTGAGTATAAGAGCTGTGAGGTTATGTTGCAGCTCTATTAAACCCTGGTTAGACCACACTGGGAATATTGTGTTCAGTTCTGGTCACCTCATTATAGGAAGGATGTGGAAGCTTTAGAGAGGGTGCAGAGGAGATTTACCAAGATGCTGCCTGGACTGGAGGGCAGGTCTTATGAGGAAAGGTTGAGGGAGCTAGGGCTTTTATCATTGGAGCAAAGAAGGATGAGAGGTGACTTGATAGAGGTGTACAAGATGATGAGAGGCATAGATAGAGTGGATAGCCAGAGACTTTTTCCCAGGGCGGAAATAATTATTACGAGGGGACATAATTTTAAGGTGATTGGAGGAAGGTATAGGGGAGATGTCAAAGGTAGGTTCTTTACACAGAGAGCGGTGGGTGTGTGGAATGCGCTGCCGGCAGTGGTAGTGGAGTCAGATACTTTAGAGACTTTTAAGCGACTCTTGGATAGGCACATGGAGGATATTAAAAAGTAGGGTATGCAGGATAGTTTGATCTTAGTAGAATAATAGGTCGGCACAACATCATGGGCCGAAGGGCCTGTACTGTACTGTACTGTTCTATGTTCTAAGTTCTATTCTGACTGAAGGTGACGTTATCCCATGTAAGCAGTGTCTTCTCCACCAGTACCATAATGAAACAAGCATGGTTCCAGGATGGGGAACAAGGTTAGGGCCACCGTGGACTGGCACGCCGACATTCCAGGTGTTTAAGGCTTTCACTGTTTAATGACATAAGGTGAACCCTTTACTAAAAAACAGAACCCTTCAACAGACTGTCATCTTTAGACGTCTGCTGAAATCACGAGAATTACGCAGGCAATGAACAGTATACTCTAACAATCCACAAGCAATATCTGATTATATTCTGAGCTGCACCGTTAATGATCTTGAATAACCAGAACTGGCCCATGCTGTTACAAAAAGAGCAATTGTGTTTTGATTGATTTTGTGATATATCAGAGTTTAATTGTACCTCAATTAGCTGGCATCATTTGAATCTAATGAAATCTTATCCCAGTGATACCTTCCTGTGCACTTTTCATTGTGTAATTAAGTCAGCTTGTCCAGTTTTGACAGTTATAATCCTGAAGAAGTTACAAAATACAAAATCGATACTCCACTGCCTTTACACTTTCTTTTCTAGTTATTTAAGAAACAAATAACATCACTTGGCTCCTCATTACATAGAATTAAAGTATGCCCAACATTAAAATGTTAACAACTTAATGCAGGCAATTTAAAAAGACTGAAACGGTCATTTTAAAAAAAAAAATGGTCTTTACAATAGTTGAACATAAAAATTATGGCAATTGTGCCAAATTACATAGCATTAGATTCAGCTTAGCTCAGCGAGAGTCCTCAGATACACAGTAGTTTCAAGCCCTATTCCAGGTGATACTTCTGTATGTTGTCAAAGGTGCCAACATTCAGATGAGACACAGAAGCTGATGGCTAAGTCTGTTCATAAACCAGGACATTGCAGTTCCCCGTGTCCTGTCCATCATTTACTATTAGCAAAACTATTCAACTGTCATTGTTATTATTCGTGTGATCTTGGTATGGACGAATGACCTGCTTTTGTTTTAGAAAACTATACCTCAAAATTATCAATGAATAGTGATGTCCTTAGGTACATTTTGCGCACAACAAAGGCACAATTTAAATTCAACGTCTTTCTTTATCTCAAAGAATGTTGGTCCTATGCTAATTCACATTTTTTTTTATTAACTCGTGAGAAATATTTAATTGAACTGCACTTACAAAAAATTCAAAGAAGATAGAGTTATCCAGATATTGATAATCAAATGTAACACTTCCTGATTTCTTCAGGTGTACTGAATAGATGAGGGAAACTGTGCAATCATCTCTGTTTGAAGCAATGTAACTTCCTCGGGGAATCCAGGAGGATCTGTAAAATCATCAGTTAATTGCAAGTAAAATTACTCCAAATGATGAAAGAAATAAAAGTCAGATCTTGCTTTCTTTAGAAAGTTTCACTGAAAGAACAATGAGGTGAGTATGCATTTTTCTTTCATGAGAGGCTTTTTCATTAGGGATGTCAGCTTTCCTGCTCCTCTGATGCTGCCTGGCCTACTGTGTTCCTCCAGCTCCACACTATTATCTCAATTTCCAGCATTGGCCGTTCTTACAATCTCTTCTTTAGGAAGGGGCTGTGTACTTTCTCCTCAGCTTATTTGCAATGGTAAATTGTAAATACTGGACAGAGTGCTGGTTTCCAGCATGTTGGATCCTCAAACTCAACAACAGCAAACTTAAATTATTCAATAAGACCAGCAATTGCACTCATTAGGGGAGTGAACTGCAATATCATTTGGAGTTCTGCATTCCAACCTCAGGCATGTCAATTTCAAAATACAACATACTACATTCTAGTTAATTTCTTGCAGACTGGAAGCTGTGGTTTTTGGAATGTATTTTAGGGATTTAAAGTGCTAGATATTGAATATACTGCCCGCTAATCATTTTCAAATGTGTGTGTCAATTTTGAATTTCTTTTGCTGTACATGATTGTAATATGGCCACACCCATTAACTGGATTTCACGACACAGTAGCTGTAATGTCAAATCTCTCCACGGTAGCTGCTGGAATTTAAATTCAACTAATAATTTTGGAACGTAGGGCTAATCTAGTCATAGTGGCCAGAGCCAGGGATGGAATTCACATACTCCTTCTCCCAACCCCACGCCCTGACCCCAATGCAATTACCCACTAGAGCACCGGGCTTTGATGTCCCCCCCAAACACCCTCCCCATCCCAAGTCCTGATGGTGACCATGACAGCTACTAATTGTTGTAAAAGCTCACGCGATTCACTAATGGAAGAAAATATGCTGTTCTTATCTCACCTACATGATTCCAGAGCCACAGTAATGTGGCTGACTCAGACCATATAGAACCAACGTTCTGAGGAAGCGTCACTCAACATGAAACTTTGACTCTGATTTCTCTCCACAAATGCTGCCAGACCTGCTGAGCTTTTCCAGAAATTTCTGCTTTTGTCCCTGATTCTTACCTTTGTAAGTGGCTTGTATAAACTTTCAACATAGACAGCATGGAACAATAATCTGTTGCTGGTTTACTTACGAGTTACAATTGTTACTGCTGGTACTACTCTTTCCCATATCGTCCACAAATGTTGCTACAGTTGAAAATCCAAGTGGCATAGTATCCCAGTCATCAAATCGAATGCCACTTCCCAGGGAGTAACTCCCTGCTGCACATTTACTGCAGTTCTGGTTTTGTAGTTCCAGAAACTCCCCTGATCCACAAGAAAAGGCTGGAAAACAGAAAAAATTAAGGCATGATTGCAAATCACACAGATTGCAGTCTGTTTTTTGGTTCAATAGGAGATGCTCAAATCCCCAAGTTTGAAAGCTGGTTCACTCCTGAGACTGTTAATGTACTTTTACATAGAGGTTTTACAGCATGAAAAAGGCCCTTCAGCCCACTGTCAAATCTACTAGACTTTTTTTAAAATGGCACTAATAGAGTTAATAAGGGCATGCTGGTGGATGCGGTTTACTTGGACTTTCAGAATGCTTTTGCTAAAGTCCCACAAAAGAGAGTGGCATATAAAATTAAAGGGATTAAGGGTAGTGTACTGACATAGATAGGGAACTGATTAGCAAACAGGAAACAGAAAGTAAGAAGAAATGGAGTCAGAGATAGTAGGAACTGCAGATGCTGGAGAATCCGAGACAACAAGGTGCAGGGCTGGATGAACACAGCAGGCCAAGCAGCATCATAGGAGCAGAGAGGCTGACGTTTCGGGCCTAGACCCTTCATCAGAAAAGGGGGAGGGGAAGGGGGTTTTGAAATAAATAGGGAGAGAGTGGGAGGCGGATAGAAGATGGATAGAGGAGAGGACAGGTGGAGAGGAAACAAACAGGTCGAAGAGGCGGGGATGGAGCCAGTAAAGGTGAGTGTAGGTAAGGAGTTAGGAAGGGGATAGGTCAGTCCAGGGAGGACGGACAGGTCAAGGGGGCGGGATGAGGTTGGTCGGTAGGAGATGGAGGTGCGGCTTGAGGTGGGAGGTGGGGATAGGTGGGAGGAAGAACAGGTTAGGGAGGCAGGGACGAGCTGGACTGGTTTTGGGATGCGGTAGGGGGAGGGGAGATTTTGAAACTTGTGAAATCCACATTGATACCATTGGGCTGCAGGGTTCCCAAGCGGAATATGAGTTGCTGTTCCTGCAACCTTCGGGTGGCATTGTTGTGGCACTGCAGGAGGCCCAGGATGGACATGTCGTCTGACGAATGGGAGGGGGAGTTGAAATGGTTCGCGACTGGGAGGTACAGTTGTTTATTGCGAACCGAGCATAGGTGTTCTGCAAAGCGGTCCCCGAGCCTCCGCTTGGTTTCCCCGATGTAGAGGAAGCCACACCGGGTACAGCGGATGCAGTATACCACATTGGCAGATGTGCAGGTGAACATCTGTTTGATGTGGAAAGTCTTCTTGGGGCCTGGGATGGGGGTGAGGGAGGAGGTATGGGGGCAGGTGTAGCACTTCCTGCGTTGCAGGGAAAAGTGCCGGGTGTGGTGGAGCTGGAGGGGAGTGTGGAGCAGACAAGGTTGTCACAGAGAGAGTGGTCCCTCCGGAAAGCAGATAAGGGTGGGGAGGGAAAGATGTCTTTGGTGGTGGGGTCGGATTGCAGATGGCGGAAGTGTCGGAGGATGATGCGTTGGATCCGGAGGTTGGTGGGGTGGTACGTGAGGACGAGGGGGATTCTTTTTTGGTTCTTATTGCATGGACGGGGTGTGAGGGATGAGGTGCAGGAGATGTGGGAGACACGGTTGAGGGCATTCTCGACCACCGAGGTGGGGAAGTTACGGTCCTTGAAAAACGAGGACAACTGAGATGTACGGGAGTGGAATGCCTCATCCTGGGAGCAAATGCGGCGGAGGCGAAGGAATTGGGAATAGGGGATAGCATTTTTGCAGGAAGGTGGGTGGGAGGAGGAGTATTCTAGGTAGCTGTGGGAGTCGGTGGGCTTGAAATGAATATCGGTTTCTAGGTGGTTGCCCGATATGGAGACAGAGAGGTCCAGGAAGGGGAGAGAGGTGTTAGAGATGGTCCAGGTAAACTTAAGGTTGGGGTGGAAGGTGTTAGTGAAGTGTATGAACTGTTCGAGCTCCTCGTGGGAGCACGAGGCGGCGCCGATACAGTCATCAATGTAACGGAGGAAGAGGTGGGGTTTAGGGCCGGTGTAGGTACGGAAGAGGGATTGTTCCTTTTTTGAAGTGGTAGGCAGAGACTTGTTGGGAACTGCAGAGATGATGCTCAGATGCTGGCTATTGACAATATTTATTAATGGTTTAGATGTGTGAACTTATATTTCCATGTTTGCTGACAACAGAAAGTTGGACAGGAGGGTGAACTGTGAGGAGGATGCAGAGATGTTGCAATGTGACTTAAGTGAATGGGAAAATGCAAGACACATGAAATATAATGTGGATAAATATGTGATTATCCACTTTAGTAGCAAAACCAGGAAGGAAGATGATTATTTAAATGGCAATAGATTGGGAAGGGTGAAGGGGCAATGAGACCTGGGTGTCCTCATACGCCAGTTATAGAAAGTAAGCGCACAGGTGCTGCAGGTCTCAAAGAAGGGAAGTGGTTTGTTGGCCTTCATGGGGAGAGGATTAGAGTACAGGAGCAGGGATGTGTTGCTGCAATTGTACAGGGTGTTGGTGAGACCGCATCTGGAATACTACATGTAGTTTTGGTCTCCTTATCTGAGGAAGGGGGTTCTGGTTATGGAGGGTGTGCAAAAAAAGGTTTACCAGACTGATGGCATAGCAGGATTAACTCAGAGAGTGGTGAACCTGTGCAATTCTCTGCCACAGCAAGTCGCTGAGGCCACAGCTTTGAATGTTTGAAAGAAGTTAGATATACCTCTTGGGTCAAAGTGGATCAAAAGGTATGGGGGGAGAAAGCAGGAACAGGGAAGTGAGTTGGATGATCAGCCACGATCATATTGAATGGCTCAGAGAGCTCAAAGGGTCGAATGGCCTCCTCCTGCTTCTATTTTATATATTTCCATATTTCTATTCATGGTGAGAGGAAAATCTACATCAACTTATTGTGCTAACTCTGCCCTTTGACAGATCTTACGAAGCCTGTTGATGACTTCTGGAATGTTCTGTTTGACAAGACAGCCTTGAACAACCGTTAACAAATTCTGTGCTCAGTTTTCCAGTCGATGGTTTAACTACAACAATGTGAATTCCAGTATCCATTAATCTGGGAATAAATCAGTCTGACACTAACATCATTAATCCTGACAGGGGCAGATTCACAAAAGATGTATTCTGACTATTGGATCTTAGTTACATCTAGCTGTTTCTCTATTCCTATAAATGTTAGAAATGTATTTTTAATATCTAGAATAGTGATTAACAGATTAAAGCAAAATATATTCCCTACCAAATGGAATAATTGTCAATATTATTTGAGTGCCAGGGTCTTCTTCCTGCTCTATTACATCCAATCAACATCTAACAAAGGAAGGAGTACATACGATTCTGGTTTTCCATAAGAAGAATATTGTTAAATTTGAGGGTGCACAAAAGATTTACAAGGATGTTGACAGGATTGGAGGGTTTGAGTTATAGGGAGAGGTTGAATAGGTTGGAACCTTTTTTCCCTGGAACGTCCAGGGTTGAGCTATGACCTTGGAGAGGTTTATAAAATCATGAGGGGCATGGATAGGGTGAACAACCAAGATCTTCACCCCAGGGCAGGGGAGTCCAAAACTAGAGGGCATAGGTTTAAGGTCAGAGGGGAAAGATTTAAAAAGGATCTGAGGGGTAACGTTTTCACACAGAGAGTAGTACGTGTATGGGATGAGCTGCTAGAGGAAGTGGTGGAGGCTGGTTCAATTACCACATTTAAAAGGCATCTGGATGATACATGAATAGGAGGGATTTAGAGGGCAAAATGCTGGCAAATGGGACTAGGTCAGATTGGGATGTCTGGTCAGCCTGGGCAAATTGGGCCAAAGGGTCTGTTTCCATGCTGTACAACTCTGACTCTATGAGTACAGACTGGTTTCATGTCATTTCCAAGTATTGTCAGAGATTATCATTTCTTATCATTAAATCTATCATTTTTGGTTTGCTTGTCCTACAATATTGCACTTCCATTATGTTACTGTCTGAACAAACAGACTGTCAATATTAGTCTGTAGCATCAATTTTCTGTATCCGATTGCTTCATTTTTAAAGTACCAAACACAGCAGACACTGGAAATCAGAAATACAAACAGAAAATGCTGGATATACTCAGCAGACCTGGCAGCATCTGTGGACAAAGTTCACAATTCACCTGACTGACTGTTCATAAGAATTCGTGGTTAGATACTGGTTTTCACTCACAGAAAAGGATGGCTTCTGAGGTAAAATACTGTAGGGTCTTCAGCTTTGAGGAAACCATTCCAATATCACAAACAAAAACAGAAAACACTGGATAAATTCAGCAAGTCTGGCAGCGTCCATACAGAGAAATACAGAGTTAATGTTTCGAGTCCAGTGACCTTTTATCAGAACTCACTGGATACAAAACATTAATTCTGTTTCTCTCTCCACAGATGCTGCCAGACCTGCTGAGTTTCTCCAGTAATTTCTAATTTTATTTCAGATTACCAGCATTTGCAGTTCTTTTTCTTTAAAACTCAATATCACAAACTCAACTAATGCAATTTAAATTTCCCAAGAGTAAAGAGATTTGAACATGTGCCTTCAGGTGATTAGCACAGGCTTGGATTTACTAATCCAGCAACTTAACCATGATGCTACTGTGCCCTCTATTTAGAATAACCTGAGAATGGGTTAGCTCAGTTGACTGAATGGCTGAGTTGCAATTCAGTGTGATACCAATAGTAAAGATTCAAGCCCCTTACCAGCTGAGGTCACCATGATGGCCCTGCCTTCTCATACAGTCATGCAGCACAGAAATAGGCCCTTCAGCCCACTTCATCCATTCCGACCAGGTTTCCTAAACTGAATGAGGCCCATTTTCCTGCGTTTGGCCCATATCTGTCTAAACCTTTCCTATCCATGTACCTGCTCAAATGTCTCAGCCTTGCCCTTAGCTGAGGCACAGTGACCTTCATGTTAAACCCACCATCAGTCGTCTCTCCCTCTCTCTGATGGAAGAGCATTCTATGGCCCTCTGGGACTTTGTCGACTTTCACTTCACAAGTTATAACCTACAATCTGAAAATTGCTTTGGTTTAAAAAAAAAATGCATTTTGGTAATAAAATGCATTTTTGACTACAGAAACAGCAGCAGTTAATGGGGGAACTGTACACGATGAAATTGTTTAAATACTTTGCTTTTAAGCCAATGAGCAGCTTAAACAGTAACTTACAGCATTCTCTGCCTTTGATTGGCTCAGGCAATCCAGTGCACGTTCCTGGAGATTTAGGAATGGCAACTCTCCACCGGGACCCAGTATTATCACATTCCGTGTACTCATAGTGATAATCATTCTGTATATTAAAAAATACAATAGGAACATCTATTACATTAAAGAAAGGAATTGACCTGGGACAGCACAACACCTGCCAAAAGTAAAGTGGGGGGTGGGGATAGCACCTTCCAAATCTCAGGCATAATTATCTCCACACTGCCATGTGTTCGCGCAGTTATGCCATTTCTATACAATGAAGATACAAGAGAGTCAGATAGAATCAACCTTTCAATGTTTTCTGACAATTCAATCACCCCACGTGAAGGAAACAGGCAATATTTATTCCTCAAACGTTGATAGACTATCCAGTCATTTTCCTTTTCTCCTTGCTGTTTGGGAGTGCTTACCATGCATAACTCAGCTACAAAGCTTCTCCATAGCAGAATGGCCTCTGTACTTCTATCAACCGCACAGCACCTTTGGGCTTCTGAGCCCGAAAAGACACATCAATACAACAAAAACAGAAGTTGCGGGAATAGCTCAGTAGGTCTGGCAGCATCTGTGAAGAGAAATCAGAGCTAACTTTGAGTCCAATCACCTTTTCTCAGAATGGTTCTGAAGTAGGGTCACCAGACCCGAAACGTTAACCCTGATTTTTCTTCACAGATTCTGCCAGGCCTGCTGAGTTTTTCCAGCAACTTCTGATTTTGTTCCTGATTTACAGCATCCGCAGTTCTTTCGGTTTTTACATAAACAGAAGACTCATAATCTGGTATTAGTGTTGTGTTTTTATCATCTACTATATTTCTCCTGTGCTAAGCTACTTCAAACACAAAATTACAGTGTACAATTTAGTTGAGCACTAGTGATTTATTGGGATTTGAAATCTACCAAATGTCCACATGTCAAACCAGGAAAAGAGGGAACCAAGGAATAGGATAAAAAGCATGGTCAAACAGGAGGGTTTTCAAGAGGTTATTTTGAGGAGGACTGCAAGGGAGAGACTTTGGGAGGAACATATTGAAACGGGTGGTTGAATGAGGTTGCAGTTATTTGTCATTTTAATTTACCAGCCCACGCTTACGTCCATATCGTGTGCTGAATACAATGTTCCAGTGAAGCTCAAAACAAGCCCAAGGAACAGAACCCATCTTACAATTCAGGACTTCACAGCCTTCAAGCCTCATCACGGAGTTCAACTGTTTCAAACAATGACTTCTGTGTCCCATTTGGATTGTTTTTTTTTGCCACATGCGAGTCTCAATTTTGTTTCTCACGTTTTCGTTTTTGGACAAAGCTGTTCACTAACACTCAATTCGGATTAGTACTTAGTTCCTTTATTACAATCACTATCACTCCGTCTGCCTTCTCTTCCAAGACATCTTTGCCAGTCCATCTCTCCCACCCTCTACCCTATCCTAGATGTCCCTTTCTATTCTTCAATTCTGAAGAATTATGCTTCACTCAAAACACTAACTGTGGCCAGACCTGCTCAGTACTTAAAGCACTTTGTGTTATTAAGGAGAGAAGTAAGGCAGTCATATTTATAGATAGATAAGGCACTTATGACAATTTTGGAAGAACTGTAGGACAGATAAAGATAGGCAATATTACAGGAGAAGAATTAAGTAGCCATCATGATGAAAATGTATATGACTTTGTTTGCTGCTACCTTGGTAAATTTTATTCCCATGGTAATGGAGTCCTCTTTCATCTGGTGAACAAACTGTATTGATAAACTACTTCATCACTATCACAATCTTGAAAGTTTAAATTCTATCACTTAAACTATCAAACTTCCTTCAAAACCTTACATTTCCAAGGCTGAGAATTTTTGTTTACTTAGAACAGGAGTAGGTCAATCAGCCCCTCAAACCATTTAATGACATCATGGCTGATCTGCAGCCTAACACCTGATAACTGTTTTGGCCTACATTCCTTAATATCTCTGCTTAACAAAAAAATTATTACTCTCAGATTTAAAATTAACAACTAATCCAGCACCCACTGCTGTTTGTGGAAGACAGTTCCAAACCTCTACCACCCTTTGCGTGTCAAAGTGCTTCCTAACATCTCTCCTGAATGGTCTGGCCCTAATTCTCAGACGTTGTCCCGACTTGTAGAATCCCAACCAGTGAGATTAGTTTATTCTCATTTACCCCGTATTTTCCTATTAATATCTTGAAGACTTTGACCAAATTACCCCTTAACCTTCTAAATTCTAGACAAAACAGGTCAAGTTTGTATGATCTCTTCTCATAACCCCTGAAGTCCAGGTATCATTCTTATAAACCTACACTGTAATCCCTCCAAGGCCAATCTATCCTTCCTAAGGTGTGGTGCACAGATCTGGTCAAAGTTCTCCCAGTGGGGTGTAACCAGGGTTTTATATAACCGCAGCATAACTTCTGCATCCTTGTATTCCAGTCCTCTAGATGTAGAGGCCAGTATTCCATTAGCTTTCTTGATTATTTTCTGCATCTGTTCATGACATTTTAAAGATCTATGAACCAGAACTGCCAAGTGTCTTTGGATATTCACTGTATTTAACTTCATACCATCTACAGAGTACCACGATCTATCCTTTCTTGGACTAAAATGAATAACCTCACATTTGCTTGCAGTGAACTCCATCGGTCACAGTTTTGGCCTTTCACTTAGCATAAAATTACAAAGGAATTATCGATAGTCTATCTGCTGCCCTCTCTCAAAATAATGATTTGCTTTCCATGATCAGGTGACCAGATTCCTGACGGGATCTGACACTAATGTTGATTGCAGCAATACAACCTCTGGATATGTGATTCACTCTCAATAAGCTGCACTGAAGTTCTTTCTCACATACCTTAATTAAATTTCACAGCCAAGCAATGGATTATTACTTATCTTTAACAATAACAAATTGTATTTATATAGTAGCCTTAACACAGCAAATCAGTCCCAAGGCACTTTACAGGAGAATCCTGTTATAAAATATGTCACTGAAGGCCAGAAGTTTTTGGCAAACTCATACCATAAGTTGAGCTACCATATGCACTAGCCAAAGAGACAAGGCCAAAGATGATGGAAAGAAGCACTTCCGGCTATCGTTGAAAAGCTCCATGGTGTGCAGTAGTTATTAGAGTAGAACAAGGGAGCCAGGCTGTGGTGGTCCCAGATCTGATCACATATCCCACAGAAAGTAATCAACCAGCCCCGACACAAACGTCAGATATTCGTGGGTGGGGTCAAAGGAGCAATGGCCACTGAGATACAGTAAACAAGTGCCCTCAAAGGAGAAACAAAAAGAGAAAAAAAGTTACAGGAAGTGCCATAAATATGTGCATATTTCATTTTAAAACTGTTAAGCATTGTCACACAGAAGAACGATGAGAGGTTCTTGTCAGGTTTTCATTCTTTTAATAACCCAATGGCTCCTTTGTTTATTAAGGCACTGCTTAGAATAACACTTCACCAATAAATATGAGCAAACTTGGTGATAAGGAGTTCACTGACTGGATTTGTTTTCATTTTATCCCAGCCCCTCCCTCTTCCTAGAACCATTTGGCTCTAATTCTGCTAAACAGGAATTCAACACAGGACGCTAAACACCAACAACCAGCACAAGGGACGACAAATTCGCAAGGATCGGAAAGGCAGTCCAAACAAATAATTTTCTTCCCGAGATATCATTCAGAAATTTGAAAGTCATCCAAAAATAGGTGGTGAAGAGCACACATTACATGTTCCAGGTTGAGCAACTCATCCTCAATAGGTGGAAAATGCCAAGATGTTTCAAATTTTGTAGTCAGCAAGCAGAAGGAGAGGTCTTCATTTCATTCTGTCACTCCCAGAAATATCAGCCTTATATCAACCCTGACCCAACAGAGCCGCGGAGAAACTGACAGGCTGACCCTCAATAAAACTAAGAGTACTTTTTTAGAAAAGCTAATTATATATTCACCTAAATATTGTTCCTCCCCGCACATAAGGCCAAAGAAAATTAGTCAGGCCATCAAGCATCATGATCTGTAGCTTCCTGAAAGATGCGTTGGCGTACTTGTTTGAAAGAAGAGGCACTTTCAAGATTACAAGTGTATCTGTTTCCTTCAGTAAAAAATCACTTAGCTTGGAAGTGTTCCAACATTTACACACAGGGCTCTCTTTGGCTGCAAATCAAGGATAAAGTTCATATCTGCCTATGTTGTTCACTCAGCAAATTAAGACTTAAGACATTATCTTAAAACAGAATTTACCACAAATGTTGTTTCTGGCAAATTATTACCTTAAATCATCAAGAATTTCTTTCAGGATGCTGGGAAATGGAGAAATACTCCAGCCATTCATTTGAGGAGTAACATTCACTGAGTGGAGTGCTTTGATGTTGCCACGTCATCAATGTCTAGCTAAACTGTTACCAATCCCTGAAATCTGTTTGACATCATTTGAGCTTCCTACCCACATACTGCACTGCACCACAACGAACGACTTCACCTCCAGATTATCACACATTGCTGCCTCTACCTCACTCAGCCTGCTGTTGAATCCATGGTACAATCAACTCTAGAACTGACAACTGCACAGTATTCAGCACCATTCACAATTCCTCAACAAATTAAGCAATCCATGCCCATACATAGCAAGACTAGATAATAATCAGGCTATTGGCTGAAACAGCAAGTCAGATGCTAGGAACTCTGTGATAATTTACCTCCTGACTCCCAAAGTCTTTCCACCATCTACAAGGCACAAGCCAGGAGTGTGATGGAATACTCCCCACTTGCCTGGATGAGTGCAGCCCCAACAACACTCAAGAAGCTTGACACCATCCAGGACAAAGCAGATTGATTGGCACCACATCCACAAGCATCCACTTCCTCTATCACCAACACTCAGTAGCAGCAATTTACTTAAGCAATTCACCAAGGCTCCTTAGTCAACACCTTCCATTTTGATGACCACTTCCATCTAGAAGGACAATGACTGCAGATATATGGGAACACCATGTCCACTTGCAATTTAAGCCAACAAAGCCACTCACAATCCAGATGTGGAGATGTATTGCCATTCCATTAGTGTTACTGAGTTAGTATCACGGAGTTAAAATCCTGAAACTCTGTCTCCTAACAACAAAGTTGTGTCTAGACCACATGATTTCCAGCGGTTCAAGGCAGCAGCTTCCCACCACCTTCTCAAGAGCAACTAGGGATGAGCAATAAATTTCCACATCCATAATTCAAAAAATAAATTAAAACTTCAAAAGTTGTCCTCCCATCCTTCAATCTCAAACACTTCAAACTCTGCTCCACATATCCTATTCTGTGCCATGCAAGTCACCTCTAACTTTGGTACATATTGGTGTAAAGAAGTTTCCAGTCTTCCTTTATCACAAGTTAAAATTCTCATCCAGGTAGGTTATAATTTCCCAAAGCCAAATAACCACTACCAACTCAGTCCCTTGTAATCTCTCTTGGTTCACTGTTTGACTGATTCTGACCTTTCAAGCTTCACCCCTCCCTTTACTTCCCCACTGTTAGTTATTCAAGAGTCAAGACCCCACGATCTAAGATTCTCTTCCCAAAACCCTACATCTTTCTATCTCACATTTATGGACTCCTTAAGAACCATCTCTTCAAACAAGCTTTCAGTCATATATAATATCTTCTTCATTTTGGAATCCATTTTTTATGGAATTCCACATCTTCACCATGGATGTTCATTGATGCTAAAGGCACAGCACATGAGAAATTGCTGTAATTGCTCCTTTAAACGTTAATGTTCAGCCTCAGCCATTTTAATCCATACATTTTATTCATCACAGTTGGATCAGGGCACAGATGAATAAACAAAATCTTCAAGATTTGACTCCAAGCTCTTGGCCATCTACTTGATCTCTCACATACAGAATTCACACTTTCCATTCAAGAGTTTGATCCTCAGCTCTTAAATTCAGCATCAAACTGACACTCAAGCCCCCAACAAAACACAAGAATGGTCAGTGTGATAAAACCACTGAGGGTCTATGGTGTTTTTGTTTAGATCAATTAACACATACTTAGGGCAACAAACAGGGAACTTTGCTTTGCAAGTTGCCAGTGCTATGCTGGGGAAAAGACCTTGGCTATTCACCCTATCAAATTAATTGGTACTAAAAGGGTACCAAAGCATTAGTTCAATTCCCACACCGGCTGATTTTACCAAAAAAAATCTCCTTCTCAACTTCTCCCCTCACTTGAGGCATAGTGACCCTCAGGTTAAACCACCACCAGTTGTCTCTCTCTAATGAGAGAGTAGCCCATGATCTGATCGGACAATGGCAACTTCAACTTTCATTATTTTAAGATTTGAGCTGTAGGAAATGTCTGAATAGGCTATGACTATTAGGGGTAACCTTATAGAGATTTATAAATCCTGAGGATAGGGTGAATAGCCAAGGTCTTTTCCCCAGGGTGGTGGAGTCCAAAACTAAAGGGCACAAGTTCAAGGTGAAAAGGGAGAGGAGAAGGATTTAAAAGGGAGCTAAGGAGCAATGTTTTCACATGGGGGTGGTGTGTGTATGGAATGAGCTGCCAGAGGAAGTGGTGGAGGCTGGTACAATTACAACATTTAAGATGCTGGGTTGCTTTTTGCATTGGAAGGGTTTAGAGGGATATGGGCCAAATGCTGGCAAATGGGGCTTGATTAATTTAGGATATTTCGTTGGCATGGAAGAGCTGGACTGAAGGGTCTGTTTCCATGCTGTACTACTCTAGACTCTGACTGTATTCCCAACACTGACATCAACTGGCTCAACCATTAAAGTAACAAGTCAAGAGTACTCTTTAATTTTTTAAAAGGCTAGAAGTTATTGGTTCTAACGCCTACATTTGTTTTAAATCTTTTGCTTAGCTGTCATATCGTGAGGGGCCTGTCTTGTATGTGCTAATAATTCACTGGGCAACAAACCAAATCGATATCAGACGGAATTAGCTAAGTAATGGTATTCATCGACGATCTTGCTTGAGCTTTGTATATTTAAATGGAGCTTAGCTTCATGAAAAGTTGTTTCAGAGACAACTTGACTGCGACGTTCACATTTGGCAGCACAATTCAGTCAGCTTTTCTTAATGCAGAGTCACTTTTTTCCAGGGAAAAAGAAATTATCTTTTAAACAGCCCCACCACATGATTGAAATCAGTTCACTATTTACAATCACCCATTCAAGCAAAGGAGGCAATGGCCGAGTGGTATTATCATTAGGCTATTAATCCAGGCAGCTAGGTAATGTTCTAGGTACACAGGTTCAAATCCTGCCATGGCAGATGGTGGAATTTGAATTCAATGAATTAAGAGTCCAATGATGACCGTGAAGCTACTGCTGACTGTCAGGAAAAACCCATCCTTACCTAGTCTGGCACTACAAGTGATCCAGTAATGTGATTGACTCGTTATGGCCCACTGCAATACGGGATGGGCAATAAGCACTGGCCAAGCCAGCAACACCTATAGCCACTGAATGAATAAAGAACAAACAACAGATGGTGAAACTTATCTCCACATAATCTCAGAATAAGGGGTGCAGATTTAAAATTTCCTTCCTCTCTGAGGGATGTGAATCTGTGGAACTCTTAAGCACACAGAGCTATCAAGGCTGGATCATTAAGTATACTCAAGGCTGAGACAGATTTTTAATCAGTAAGAGTTTTGGGGAAAAGGCAGGAAAGTGGAGGTGAAGATTATTAGATCAGCCGCGATCTCACTGAATGGGAGAGCAATCTTGATGGGTTGAATGGCCTACTTCTGCTCCCACACCTACAATCTTATTCAACATACTGTGAACAGAAGCAAAATACTGCAGATCCTGGAAATCAAATAAAATCAGAAATTGTTGCAAGCACTCAGCAGGTCAGGCAGCATCAACAGAGTTCGATTGTGATGGAATCCCTTTTTTTATTCATTCACTGGATGGCTGGAGGGGTGACTCTGGCCAGGCACCATTTATTACCCATCCCTAATTGCCCAGAGGGCAGTTAACAGTCGATCACATTGCTGCAGGTCTGGAGTCACATGTAGGCCAGGCCAGGTAAAGATCAAAAATAGAGATTGCTGAAAAAGCACAGCAGGTCTGGCAGCATCTGTGAAGAGAAATCAGAGTTAACGTTTCAGATCCAATGACCCTTCCTCAGAACAGGTACAGGTAAGGATGGCAGTTTTCTTCCTTAAAGGACATTAGTGAACCAGATGGGATTTTCTGACAATCGACAATTGATTCACGGTCATAATTAGATACTTAATTCCAGATATTTATTGAATTCAAATTCCATTTTGACTCTTCACAGAAGCTAGCAGGTCCATTAAATATTATAGCATTCTCTGTTTTATTTTACACAGTAAGCTGGCAATGACTTTTGGTGGAGGTTAATAATCACAGATAAATGTCACTAATGGACATGAAAGCTGTATGCAACAACTTACCCACCTGCAGAGTTCCAATGGAAAGGCTATGCATGCACTTTCCCTCTCGCAATCCATCCTTTTAATCTTTTTTTTCTGTTACTTCTCTTTAAGAGCATTCTTAAGAACACAGAAACAGCAGTAGGCCATTCAGCCCTTGAGCCTATTCCACCATTCAATGAGATCATTGCTAACCTGTGGCCTAACTCCATATACCTGCCTTTAGATCATATCCCTTAATTCCTTTGCTTAACAAGAAAATCTCTCAGATTTAAAATTAACAACTGATCTAGCATCCACCGCCATTTGTGGAAGACAGTTTCAAACATTTACCATTCTTCTTGGCACGAAACTAAACAATTGCATGCTGTCCAGTCAAATAGTCATAACAAAAGTTGAAGTTATAAGCTACTGAAGGAAAGTGAAACCTTGACCTTTATCTAGCGTCCCTAACTGTATCCAAACCACATAGCTCCATTCCAATAAAACTTCACATCCTTTGCCAAGTTTTCATTGTTCCACAATTCAACTGAAAACAACCAAATTAGAGGAAAAAGATGAGGAATTTTAAGCACAGTCATATCCAGCGTAATTACCATGGTCTTTAATGTTGGTTTAAAGAAAGATTAGATTGGAATCTGGCCCCAACCTGCATCGATATAATGAGCATGGCATGTTTCCACTGGTTACATATGTTTGAGACTGTTTGAAAAGGCTCATTATCAGGGAATCATAGAGGTCTATAGCACAGAATTAGGCCCATCAGTCTGTGCCAGTTATAAGAAGCACCTAAACATTCTAATTTTTTTTTTTAAATACGTCAAGGCACTAAAGAATTTTTTATTTGAATTGATTTGATTTATTGGAGTCACGTGTACCTAATTACAGTGAAGAGGTTTGTTTTGCAAGCAGTACAGACAGATCATAGCAAACAAGAACAGATCATAGGGTGCTTAGACAGAGTTTTTGGAATCTAAGTGCCTGGTTCAAATTGATTGGTTATATTCAAAACTTGTTAGAACTTAAGACCACAAGAACCAGGAGCAGGAGCAGGCCATCTGGCCCTTCGAGCCTGCTCCGCCATTCAATAAGATCATGGCTGATCTTTTTGTGGCCTCAGTTCCACTTACCCGCTCTCTCACCATAACCCTTAATTCCTTTACTATTCAAAAAATTATCTTTCTTAGCTTTAAAAACATTTAATGAGGAAGCCTCAACTACTTCAATGGGCAGGGAATTCCGCAGATTCACAACCTTTTGGGTGAAGAAGTTCCTCCTCAAATCAGTCCTAAATCTGGTGCCCCTAATTTTGAGGCTATGCCCTCTTGTTCTCGTTTCACCCATCAGTGGAAACAATCTCCCTGCTTCCATCTTATCTATTCCCTTGATAATTTTATATATTTCTGTAAGATCTCCCCCTCATTCTTCTACATTTCAATGAATATAATCCCAGCCTATTCAGCCTCTCCTCATAAGCCAAACCTCTTAACTCTGGAATCAACCAAGTGAATCTCCTCTGCACCCACTCCAGTGCCAATACATCCTTTCTCAAGTAAGGAGACCAAAACTGTACACAGTACTCCAGGTGAGAGATCGGGTCCCGACCCGAAAGGTCAACTTTCCTGCTCCTATGATGCTGCCTGGGCTGCTGTGTTCCTCCAGCTCCTTATTTGTTGTTGCAGTACTCCAGGTGTTGGCTTGGTAAAACTGCTGGTTGGCTTGCTAACTGCATGGCCTTTTAATACAAATGTTTCAATTCAGGTGCTCTTTGTGCAATTGCAAACTTTCAAGCTGCTGCTCACAGACATCCATATTAAATCTCTAAGCATAGAAAAAGCACATCATCTTTTAAAGGGACTACACAATGCTTTCCACCCTGGCATTTTACAAGCACCAAATTCCAACTTCCTGTCTCCCAATCCACAAGTACTCTACCCAACTTCGCAACAAGGCACATGTCCTTCTCCTTTTTTCCTGAAGTCAATGATCAGTTCCTTAGTTTTGCTGACATTGACAGAGGGTGTTATCATGGCATCATGACACCAAGCCCTCGCCCTCCTTCCTGTATTCGGACTCATCATTGTTTGATATCTGTCCTACCAACGTAGTGTCATCAGCAAACTTGTAGATGGCATCCATTCAGAATTTGGCCAAACAGTATAGGAAGTACAGTAGGGGGCTGAGGACGCATCCTTGGGGGGCTCCAGTCTTGAGTTTTATCATGGAGGAGGTGCAGTTGTCCATCTTCACTGATTACAGTTTGTGGGTCTGGAATTAGTCATTAGCAGACAGAAAGATTATCTGGGTAATGATAACCTGGTGGTGACCAGCAACCAGCAGCCATTCCCAGGAGACGATCTCATTGATCAAACAACTTAGACCCTTCATTACTGTAAATATCCTTCCATTATAAGGATTACTGTGATTATCATAACACTAAGACAAACCATGTGGAAGCTCAATGTTCCGCAGTACAGAACAGAAATTGAGTATTTTCATCAGCCTTTCACATTGCAGTATCAGACAATAGAGCTGGCTACAAAAAACAGAATAGCATATCACAATTTAGAATGAAAACCAGGTAAGACTATTGACTCCTGAACTGATCCAAACCATCAGTTATTAATCAAATATCAGGCAAGGAGTTTTTAAGCAGTTTCTTGAACATGATTGACAAGTGGACCAGAAGTACATTCGTGTATATGTGCTTTGAATATTTGCCACAATGGAAATTCAATAACCTGCTTGACCAGTTTCTCTCCCTGGAGAAATCATAACCGGTCTAAAAAGAGCTGAATTACCACAACAAACTGACACAAGGTAGAAATGCAACACCTATTTTCTGATTCAAAATGAAACACTAAACTTTCATTTAATAAAGACAGAAAGTGCTGGAGAAACTCAGAAGAAACTGGCAGCATCTGTGGAGAGAAAGTTAACGGTATGAATCCAACATTTCTCTTCTTCAGAACTCGATTTATATACAATAGCTACATTTATGACCTCAGGATGACCCAATGTACTTTACAACCAATGAAAATCAAATGACTGCTGCAGTGGTGGAAAATTAGCAGCCACATTGCACTCAGCAAGCCCCCAAAACCAGTAACAAAATAAACGATGAGATCGTTGGTTCGCAATATTGTTTGAGCACTGAATGTTGACCAAGGTACTGTGAGAAATACTTTGCTCTCGCGTCAGTGACGCAATGTAACTCCAAAGGGTTCTCATTTTAATATTCCATCCAAAAGACAGCTCCTTCAACACTACAGTGCTCCATCAGTAGTGCAATGCAGCATTTGCCTGAATTAGGTGCTGAAGTTGGAGTGATGTTTGAATTGTCCAAATCAGAGGTTTGCCATGAGAGTATTCAGACAAGATTGACATCAAACAAAGATAGAAGGAAGAAATACCTATTCAACTTAATTTAGTGTACTTAAGACCATAAGACATAGGAAAACGGTAGATTACTCAGCCATTGGGTTTGCTCTGCCATTCAATGGCTGATCTGATAATCTTCAACTCCACTCTTCTACCTTATTTCCCTAACGTTTGACTCACTTACTGATTAAAAATCTATCTCAGCTCTTAATATGCTTAAAGCCTCTTCTTATTCATTCTTAGGACAGTGGTATCACTGTTAAGGCTGGCTCTCCTGAGAAGCAGGTGATACACCAGGAGTCTCAGTAACTTTGGAATGTAGTTAGGTTAGGAGCTGACCAATTTGTGAGAATAGAGTTACATATCAGCCAGATTAGAGAAATTCAGCAGATTTCCTTTCTACGTGGGGATCAGATATCTAGCTAGCTTTTTATGATAATTTGATAGCTTCACTTCCTTCTCTAATCAATACCATTTTAACCCAGATTTATTTGTTTTAAACCGAATACAAATTCTCAAGCTATCATAATGAAATCTGCACACTCTCAATTACTAGTCCGGAAACACAATGATCACAGTGCCATATCCTTCAATTCAAATCTGAAAATGAATGTAGTAGCAAAAGTGTTATTTTTTTCTATATTTACTATTTTACTGGAATCCATATAAAAACCTGTCCATCAACAGCCAACCAATAAATACATATCCTACATATCCAGCTATATCAATATTCACAATGCTTTTTGCGTCTTTCCCACACAAATAAAGCACATTTCCTTTGGTCTAGTGCTAGTGCCAATCAGAATCGCAAGAAACACTTTGAACGTTTTAATACAGCTTTCAAATTAGAAACGATGTCATGCATGTTAATTCCACATCTTAGTACATTACATGGCAAAACATGGAACATAACTCAAGCAGATATTCAAATATGAATTATCAAATTTATTTGATCTTTATTTATAGCTCATTCTAATTCAAATACAACTAGGTCGACAGATTGTTCTCTAAAACTAAGAACGGATAGTTTTATTTTATGTAAACATTTACAGCGTTCATCTCTTTGTTAAGGGGCTCACCATTGGATATTTTCTTCGAATTTCCTGCTGTCTCAGGTAATTTAAATATAATTATTCATGTTTAACAAGGATGTGCATTTCTATCTAGTAAATACATGTTTGAACATTGTGTCATTGTTCTGATGAAACAAATCAATTAGCAGCTCTTAGTCGTGCACCATTTTAAAAATTGGATTTTACATTTAATTAAAATAAGGCATTTAAACACCTAAGAAACATGTTTGTTTGAATAACTTTAGCTCATATGAATGTTAAACAACTCTAAAACAAACTTCATCAATTCTTTCAGTTAAGCACTTTTATATTTTAACATCAGGAACCTGAGCTAAATTTGTAAAGTCCATGAGGGGGGCTCTTGTGGTGCAATGGTAGTGTCCTTACCTCTGAGCCGGGGGCCTGCGTTCATGTCCCACCAGGTGTGTAATAACATCTCTGAACATCTCTGATTAGAAGCTATCTAGAAAGTCCACAATTTAAGAACAAATGTCACAGTGAACCACTTCTTTAAACAATCAGAGTTTGTTCCATAATATTGCCTCTCGCCAGCACTGCAAGATTCACTTTGTAGTTTTGTTCCTAGCTTCTGGTGCCGGTAACCTCTTTCTTTCAGACTCCATAACTTTGGTTAATGTTTGCGCATTTTCCTGGTTGCCATGCATGGGATAAAATCTGTGCTTAGAGTTTACAAGTAAAGTGACATGATGCAAGTACCAGAGATAACACAGTGTAGAGCTGGAGGAACACAACAGGCCAGACAGCATCAGAGGAGCAGAAAAGCTGACGTTTTGGGTCGGGACCCATCTGCTGTGTTCCTCCAGCTCCACACTGTGTTATCTCTGACTCCAGCATCTGCTGTTCTTACTATCTCTCATGACGCAAGTGCCAGGTTAGATCCAGTGTGATCTCAATCTGCTCACACAGTTGTATGATCCTTTGATCTCTCTGCCCTTCATCTGCCTGCCTATAAACTCTGTGTCTGTATGCTCTCCTCTCACTGCACCTGACAAAGGGGCTGTGCTCCGAAAGCTTGTGATTTCAAATAAACTTGTTGGACTATAACCTGGTGTCGTGTGATTTTTGATTTTGTCCACTCCAATCCAACACGGGCATCTCCACATTATCATTATCACTGAAGAGGTAAAGACATGAAACTTTTATTTTCAATACATTATACAAAATGAAACATAAGACATAGGAACATATTGGCCATTCAGCCCGTTGTGTCTGCTCCACCAATCATTGAAATAACGGCTGATCTGATCATTCTCAACTCCACTTTCCTGCTTTTCCCCATAATTCTTGATTCCCTTCCTAGTGAAAAATCTGTCTGTCTATCTCAGCCTTGAATATACTCAATGACCTCACCTCGACAGCCCTCTAAGGTAAAGAATTCCAAATGTGAAAAGGACCAAGCAGAAGATTGCATGTGTTGAAGAAGGAGAATTGTGATGATGGGAATATACAATCATATACAGAGACTGAACAAACAGAATGAAATCTAGCAACCAGCAGTCCCTCAGAATATCAAATCCAGTGCATTCAGCCTTGATCATTAGCTGTTAAATTGTTCATTTCTGTCAAAGGTTGAAACATTTTATTTTAATAGCCACCATAATTAAAATTATTGACATAATTTCCTCTCTGAATAGTGTTGCACCAACATTATGCAAATTAGAAATTAGCTTCATGAATTGCATTTCAAATCTAGCAAATGCAAATGTGGACGTCAAACAATAAAAAATTCTTCTTACTAAGTAATAATATTGGTTTGTTCAACACTTAATAAAATACATTCAGGACACAATATTAATGCAATATGAATGTAATGAGAGAGCCTTATTGTTATGTTGTCTCATTGCCCCAGTGCTCCTAATCTTAATGCTCCAAATAGATTCTCTTGTATTAACGAGCAATAGCACCTTTCATTTTCTTCCAGTTCCTCACACAACTTAATCAGTATTTTCTGGCCAAATAAACTAAGCTTATAGAATCAAACACCAGGCAATAAATTATACAGTCCCCTTTTAGCTTCACATCAATCAGTAACATGAGAGCATCTTCATCACAGAGACAACAGGAGTTCAAGAAGGTAGCCAATCACCAGTTAAGTATAAGCAATAAATCTCAGCCTTATCCCAAAACTGAAGTTTTAAAATTATTTTATCACTGTATTTGGAATTATCATTGGCATCCTTGCAAGCAGTGTCCAACAAATTACCAAAATCTTGATTAGCAGGCAACCTTACTATTCATTCTTCGAAGGAGAAATTCCCCAAGTCACCCGTCATTCTGACTTGAAACTATAACACCGTTTCTTTACTGTTGTTGGATCAAAATTCTGGAACTCCCTCCCTAATAAAACTGCAGTGGTTCAAGGCAGCAGCTCACCACTACCTTCTCCAGGGCAATAAAAGCTGGCCTAGCCACCCACTCCAGTAAATAAATTAAAGGGAAAATGAGTTTCTTTATTCAAAAGGATGTGAATCTTTTCAATTTTCTTCCTCTGGTGATTGTGGACGCTCATCATTTGAGAATCTTCATGTGTTAGGATTAGGAATATAGGGAATAGAAGGCTGATGATCAGTCATATTCTACATAAAGAGCTCAGCAGGTTCAAGGGGCAAAATGCTCCAACCCTGCTCCTATTTCTTAACATATAATTTTCTTTATAACCTAGTACTAATTTTTGAGACCCCTTCAGTTCTAAAGAAGTCATATTGGACTCAAAATGTTAACTTTGTTTCTGTCTCTACATTTCTATTTTTATTACACATTTCCAGGAATTACACTACTTTGCTTTTATTTTATTACAATTTATTCATACGTTGCAGTACCATACACACCCATTACCTCCCCTCTTCAAGGACAGCTACAATATTTCCTGGTACTTTCAAATCCCTTTAGGGAATCACCACACCCTACCTTAACTATCTTCTCGAGAACAATGTTCCAACATGCGCCTTTTTGACACCAATTTATTCCCCACTCCCTGTACCAGGGATTAAAGTCATGTCCTATTTTAATTCCATTTTCAAGATCGCTCCTCACTACAGAAACTGCCTTCAAAAAGTCAGCAGTCAAAATACTTTTTCTCCCTTCTCAGTCTTTCCTACCTCCTCACCTTTTTCACTGCACAATATAAGTAAGCCATTTCCTTCCAATATTAGGGTGGGTGCTGTTGAAATGCAATCATTCCTTTTCCTAATGTATCATTGTATTTCACAGTCATGCATGAACCTGACAGGTGATTCTACATAACAGAATAAAACATAGGAGCAGAAATAAGCCATTCAGCCCATCAAATCTGCTATGCCATTCAACGAGCTAATGGCTGATCTGATAATCCTCAACTCCACTCTGTTGCCTTTCCTCATAAATCTTGACTCCTTTATTGATTAAAAATCTATCCAAGCCTTGAATATACTTAATGACCCAACCTCAGCAGCCCTCTGCAGTAAAGAATTCCACAGATTCACAACCCTCTAAGAGAAGAAATTGCTCTTCATTTCTGTCTTAAATTTGTGACCCTTTATTCTGAGATGTATGTCCTCTGGTTCTAGACTCACTCACAAAAAGAAATAACCTATCCGCATCTACCCTGTCAATCCCTAAGAATCTTAAATGTTTCAACAGGGCCTCTTCTCATTCTTCTAAAATCCGAAAGGTACAAGCCCAATCTACACAACTTGTCTTCATAAGACATTCCCTCCATACCTGTTATCAGCCTCGTGAATCTTCTCTGGACTGTTTTCAATGCCAGTATATCTGTCCTTAGATAAAGGCTCCCAAAACTGTTCACAGGATCCCAGCTGTGATCTGACTAGTGCCTTGGATACCTTTCGCAAAACCTCCCTATTTTTATGTTCCAATCCCTTTGAAATAAAGGCAAATATTCCATTTTCTTTCCCTATTACCCACTGAACTTGGCTGCTGAAATTTTGTGATTCATGAGCAAGAACAAACGCCTCTGTATCATAGTTTTCTGCAGTCTTTTTCCATGTAAATGATATTCAGCTCTATTCTTTCTGCCAAAGTGCATAACCTCACATTTTCCCACATTATATTCCATCTGCTAAGTGTTTGTCCACTCGCTTAACCTGTCTATATCCCTTTGCAGACTCTGTGCCATCCTCACCACTTGTTCTCCCACCTATTTTTGTGTCATCCACAAACCTGGTAATAGTACGTTCACTGACCTCCTTAGAAAAGGTGGGTGAAGGGTATTGCACCAGAACAAAGTTTGATCCCAAATTCACTGATGCCCCTCTAGCTGGGTTCTGCATTAAATAATAACTGAATACTATTTGAATCTGCTATGGCCATCTAGACCAAGATCTCATTTAGCACAAAGCAAGAAAACAGAAAGCGCTGGAGAAACTCAGCGGGTCTGGCAGATGAAAGAGAAACAGCATTAATATTTTGAGTCCAATATGAGCCTTCTTCAGATTATCAAAACGTTCCCAAAGAAGAGTCACATCTGACTCGGAATGTTAACTCCATTTCTCTCTCCACACATGGTGCCAAAACTGGAGAGTTTCTCCAGCACCTTCTGTTTTTATTTCAGATCTCCAGCATCCACAGTACTTTGCTTCTGAGCAAGGACATAGAAATTGCTGATCCTGGGTGTTTCTGCCACTCACTCAATACATCCACTCAACTATTACATAAGTTTGTGATTAATTCTTCAAAGGAAGTTCCTTGACTAGATGTAGGCCAAATTTGTGTTCACAAAGACTCGATAACCGAAGGAACTTGAAATTCCCTATAACTGAAAGCAATGCAAGGGTTAAATTTAGACTGTGGCTATGGACTATTGAGAGCACCCTTCCCTATTATAGGTAAAATGCCATCAACCTGACACAACCTGATATCCTGACTTCCCATTTTATACAATATGTAATCAGGAAACATTTACCCTTCTGCCTACAAATGTGTGTATTCACTCTACTCCAGCTGGCAAGCTCCACACTGGAGTGTAATATGTCCCTTTTATCTCTAGTCGACACCTTGCCCAAAAATGTAAATTTGTTCAAATTCAAACACACCAACCCAAAACTCAAAGAAAACCCAAGTCTTACATCTTGTTGACAGTTACCAATTCTCAGCACAGAACTGTTAAATTTTAACTTTGAAGCGGAGCAAGCAGACCAACCAATACTCTTCAATCATTCATGAGTCACAAAGAACTGCCCATCAGAGGAATTTTCAGGCTTCTTTGTGCAACGTGGCAATTCAGCATTGTACGAATCCTGAGCAGAAAAATCTGGCAGAACTCGCTTCAACCACATTATTCAGAATGCATACAGCTTTAGAGAATGACTAACATGACTTTAATCAAATCTACCATTGCGCAAGTACATCGCTGATAAATCAAACTACAAGAAATACTGATGAATACTGAAACAAAATCACTGATTTGTGAGAATTAAGTAGGTAAATATATTAAATATAAACGTGCAATGTGCTTCAGTTGTCAGAATTTTCCCAGCCCCGATGAATGTGGGCAATGGTTAGAAAGTATGGTGAGATCAGAAGAACGAGATACTCAATGTCCAGAAAACAGTCCAACTTTCCACCCAAGGTTTGAACAGAAAACTGAGCAATGGTGAGAAACTGATGTACGAGCATTACCAGCTCACCTCAGTTACATGCAGTTTCCTACCCTCCCATGCAAGCGGGGCGGAAAGCGATGGTCTAGTGGTATTATCTCTGGACTGTTAACCCAGAGACCCAGATAATGTTCTGGTGACCCAGGATCGAATCCCGCCACGGCAGATGGTGGAATTTGAATTCAATAAAATATCTGGAATTAAGAATCTAATGATAATTGTGAACCCATTGTCCATTGTCAGAAAACCCCATCTGGTTCATTAATGTCCTTTAGGGAAGGAAATTGCCATCCTTACCTGGTCTGGCCTACATGTCACTCCAGACCCACAGCAATGTGGTTGACTCTTAATTGCCCTCTGGACAATTAGGGATGGGCAATAAATGCTGCCTAGCCAGCAATGCCCTCATCCCATAAATGAATAAAGAAGAGTGGAGAGAGACTAGACAGCAACAATTCCTGACATGAAATTCTGAGCGGATACCTGGTGACTCCAGCTTGCCACTCACTCTTTCTTGGCCGGCAATGTCTTTTTTTTCTTTGTTCATTCATGGGATGTGGGCATCACTGGCTAGGCAGCATTTATTGCCCATCCCTAATTGCCCAGAGGACAGTTAAGAGTTAACCGCATTGCTGTGGGTCTGGAGTCACATGTAGGCCAGACCAGGTAAGGACGGCAGTTTTCTTCACTAAAGGGCATCAATGAACCAGATGGGTTTTTGCTGACAATCGATCAATGCGTTCATGGTCATCATTAGAGTCTTAATTCCAGGTATTTTGTTGAATTTAAATTCCACCATCTGCCCTAGCAGGATTTGAACCTGGGTCCCCAGAACATTACCTGGGTCTCTGGATTAACAGTCCAGTGATAATACCACTAGGCCATTGCCTCCCCATTTCAAGGTACACTCTATGGGCAGTGAGCGTCTGTACCCACCCTTGTCCACAGAGGTCAGCATCAGACACACAACACCGCACCATGTCACCATAGCACACCTCTGACACACTTAGAATTCAGTTCACCACTGTGGAGTGCACTGGCACTTTCTATGGCAATGATGGTTTCAGGATGGTGGAGGGGTACCCAGCTCATCAATCAGAACAGCTTACTCCCAGGGCTTTGCTTTCTTGGCACCTACTCACTTAGTGATACTTGGATGCTCACAGCATCTCTGTGTTGCCTTCACTTTCTTTTGGCCTTTTTGTGCTTTGCCACATCAGAACTTATACCTTCATGTTATTTCTGTCTCTCCATGCCTTTTAGCACAGACTTTGTGGCTGTCAGCAGTGGCCAATGAACAGGTGGATGTGTTGCCGTTCAGCATTGTGCTACGTCAGTGTTGTACCTACAATACCAGGTACAGACGCAACAAACACAATGCATGCGTTTCAAACTAAAGGCCATGCCTGAAAGTCTAAGGGGAGTGGTCCTCAGTCAAGTTCATCAAGGTACTCTTCAGGCAGGGATCTGGGCACACCAGGTCAAAGGTGGTTTCTGAAATCAGTGCAGGGATTTGGACATGATCAGTCAGTCACTTGGGAGGGTCAAGGGGTCCACACCTGAACAATCTGGAAGGGATCTATGGTCAGTCCTGTGGGTCCAGTCAACAGTTGCAGGAACACAGCTGGGGAGCTGTTCAAACATGGGTCAGGGGTCTGGTCACTCATCATTTGAGACTAAGTTATTCAAGTGGGTGGACCATGGTCAGTGCCAGGGATCTGACCACCTAGAAGACAAGAAGGAGTTATCAAGGGCTACTGCTAAGGGAGGCAAGTCAGGTAATCTTTTTCTGGGAATTGGAGGTGGAATGCTTGGATGCAGAATGGATTACAATGTTGAAGAGGGCAGCTCAATATATTCTGAGGAGAGAGATGACAGAGCATTGAGGGGAAGAATGGGAATTCATCAAGTGTAAGCAGTACCCTGGCATTTATAGGGGTCAGAGAGAATCATTGAATCTCTACAGTGTGGAAGCAGGCCATTTGGCCCATCGACTCCACATCAACCTTCCGAAGACCATTCCTCCCAGACCCAATCCATTACCCTATCCCTGTAACCCTACATTTCCCATGGCTAATCCACCTAACCTACACATCATTGGACTGTGGGAGGAAATCTGAGCATCTGGAGGAAACCCACACAGCCAAAGGCAGAATGTACAAACCACACAGACAGTTGCCCGAGTCTGGAATTGAACCCTGGCACTGTGAGGCAGCAATGTTAACCATTCAGCCACTGTGCCAAGGTGCAGAGTCAATGGGATTGACGGGGATTGCTACCAGGAAGGAAGCTTGTACATGTGGACACTCACCAAAAGGGAGAGGCTGAGCCTGAGACTCACTGTAGGAGGACTGACCACTGCCTCCTTCCATCGCAACAGAAATAATAAGTGTTGCAATGGAGCCGAAAATAGTTGCCACTACACTCAATTTCATTCTGTGACGGAGGGAGCTTCAATTTCAAAGTGATATGAGGCCCTTCCTTATACAGACGCCCTGCCCCCCACAGACATAAAGTCAAACACAGTGGTCAGTGCTGGTACAACCGAGGGAAACTTGGGGAGGCACTGTGTATTGCAATGCCACTTTACACACAGGGCCAGGCTTCCACTTCATGCATAAGAACAGGGTGCAGCTCAGGACTCTTAGCTTGGTTTCTTAATGCTCATTTATCTTGTGCCTACTCGGATACTCACCATGTCTGCCTTGTCTTGCATTTAGCATGGAGAGAAAGCCAGGCAACTTATCAAGTTTAGCAACAAGATCAAGGTAGAGAGATAATGGTCAGTCAGGAGGCTGTGGAGTGGAGTGGAGCAAGTTGTCTCGAGTGAATAGAAAGTGCTGAAGGCAAAAAGGGTAAGTAGCTTGATGGTGGGGGAGGGGGGTGGACGTGGTGCAGGGTCTTTGTGGGAAAATAGTGCAGGCAATAGGGCAACAGGTAAGAGCATGACCCTCACTGTGAGATGGGTGCAATGGCAGAGATACAGTGAGTGTGAGGTAGCAGAAGGAAGCGTGTGACACTTACCCTGGCAGAGAGGAGAAGTCATTGACTTTCTTGTGGCATTGCTGTCCATTCCTCAGACACTGCATTAAAACAACATTCAACTCATTGCAGTGGAGAATCAGAGAATCCCTACAGAGTGGAAGCAGGCAATTTGTCCCATCATGTCCCACCCAACCCTCTGAACAGCATGCCACCCAAACCCACCCCCCTACCCTATCCCTGTAACCTCGCATTTGGCATGGCCAATCCACCTAACCTGCACATCTTTGGCCTGTGGGAGGAAAGACACAGAGAGAATGTGCAAACTCCACACCATCATCCAAGGCTCAAATTGAACCTGGGTCCCTGGTGCCGTAAGGCAGCAACATCAACCACTGAGCCGCAATCTCCAAAACATCTGTAGATCAGACTAGACCTGGGTGGCAGCTTCAGACCAGGCTGGCAATGGTTGGTATGGTGCACAGCTGGTATTTAAATATAGAACCCATGGCATGAACATCAGAAGGTTTCGGCACCAGCAAGCATTTTGCCACTGCTGAGGACAAGATATCACAAGAGTGGCACCATGGAAACAGCGTGTACATGTAATGAAGTGAACAGCAGAAAATAGCGTGAGATAATTCATACAGCTCACAGAAAGAAGCCCACGTGAAACTCCATGAAATTGTCAGTCAACGTTTGGTAAAATTCAGCCCATTATATTGCAGACCCAGTAGGCAGGCTTCGAAAAGTAATGCTCCTGGACTCACAACAGTTCAGTGTTATTAAGGCAGGATTGTAAGTTCTCTACAATGTTTTATTCATTCCTAAAATAGGAAACTTGAAATTGGACAAAAAGAACAGAAAATGCAGACACGCTCAGCAAGTCAGGCAGCATCTGTGGAGAGAGAAAAGGAATTAGCTTTTCAGATCAAAACCATTTGTCAGGACTCGACAACATTACGAGAGCTGGCACTGAAGTTAGATCTCTGCATTTCTGGCAGAATGTTAAGGTTGCAGTTCCCACTCAAATTTATTTATGAAGCTAAAAGTCTCTTAAGAACTGCTAGTTGTGAAGCACTTATAGAACTCCTTGTAGAACTCTCCCACTGAAAAGCCAAATTAATCCATCAAAAACAGAAATTGAAACTGCCAAATAACTTGTTAATCCAAGGTTGTTGAAGCCGGTATTAGGATATGGGAAATCAGCGTCTTCCAGTTGCATATCCGGTACAATATATTTAAGTCTGTGCTCTGAATAGTCACAATCAAATACATTTTTAAAAAACCTGAAGTTGCTAAATGCATCCAAATGGTTTCTATCAGTCAATACAGATGCATTGGTGAAAAATTAGAGCTTTGCTGCGGTTTCCTCTCAGGCTCAACATCACTGGCCACCCTCGTAATTGGATCTCGTGGTCTCTATAATCTGGAGTATAGTTATTTTCTGCCTAGATAAACAATGAAAAGGCACGAGATCCAAGGAGACAACCTTTAATCTGCGCACAAAATATTTAAATAGGCAACATACCAACAAGCAATTCAAAACACAGATTAGTGTACATTCTAAGCGAATCAAAACTTTAGGCTCCAAATCAACAAAGTTGTGTATTTAAGCAAGATCAGTATGCAAGTAAAATGATGAGTCATACATTTCCCTAAATATCATATGCACTCTCACTTTAAAGTAAGTTGTTGGAGTACACTACACTTGTACCATGGAACCAGCTGCTGTTTGGATATAACTTTAGCTGAGAAGAGTTTTTTTGTTGTAAAGATGAAATCACTTTTTTGGTAAAACATCCTTGCTACTGAAATACAGTATCAACCTCCTTTGAAGTTATACTGAAGCAAAAAAAAAGTGACAAGCGTATGCTGTAGTACACTGGATCAACAGCAATCCGAGAGCACCTCATTTTCTGCTTGGGAACTCTGCAGGCTTTGGGACTTCATATTGAGTTCAACAATTTTAGGGCTGGAGGCCATGTTCCCTACCCCAACACCACACACCAGGCCTTGTCATCACATGGGCTGCTACCACATACAACTCATTGTCAACCATTAATAATCCCCATTAGCAGCTATTCATTCCTCCAACTGATCTTTAGTCACTACTTTTCCCTTCCCTTTGGGTTCTACCTCCACCCACCCCATCTTTTGTATAAATATCAGCCTTTCCCTAACTACTATCAGTTCTGAAGAAGAGTCACTAGACCCGAAACATTAACTCTGATTTCTCTCCACAGACGTTGCCAGGCCTGCTGAGTTTTTCCAGCAATTTCCGTTTTTGTTCCTGATTTACAGCATCCTCTGTTCTTTCGGTTTTTATGGAGTATTTGTTTCACTCCCCAATACTCAAAGACTAGGCAACCTGCAACAAAGGTTGGGACAGGCGATGGTCTGGTGGTATTATCACCAGACAATTAATCCAGAGACTCAGCTAATGTTCAGTGGAATCTGGTTCGAATCTCACCGCGGCAGACAATGGAATTTGAATTCAATTTTTAAGGTGGTTAACACTGCTGCCTCACAGCACCAGGGATATGGGTTCAATTCCAACCTCAGGCGACTGTCTGTGTGAAGTTTGCACATTCTCCCTGTGTCTGCATGGTTTTCCTCTGGGTGCTCTGGTTTCCTCCCACAGTCCAAAGACATGCAGGTTAGGGTGGATTGGCCATGCTAATTTGTCCGTACTGTCCAGGGTTATGCAGGCAAGGTGGGTTAGCCATGGGAAATGCAGGGTTACAGAGATAGCATGGAGGAGTGGGTCTGGGTGTGATGCTTTTTGGAGAGTCAGTGTGAATTCAATGGGCCAAACGGCCTGCTTCCACAGTGTAGGGATTCAATGATTCTATGGAAGGTGAGCATGTGTGTGACAGCTGTTGAAGTGGCTGGCACCATTGCAAACCAACATCTTGGAAAATCTGTTGTGTTGTCCCAAGCTACTCTCACTTTCTGATGCCCATGACAGCCAAATGTCTGGCAGATCTCTTAGCTGATATCTGCTTGTGAAATCTGTGGGTCCTGCAGTTTAAACTCCTTACATTTGCTGTTTCTAACACAACTGTGAGAAAAACATCAAAAATCTAGATTTTTGTCACAGTATTTCATTTTTTTTTTAAATCACTTTTATTTAACTATTGAAGAAGAGTATCAGAGATGTACTCAGAGGAACCAGAAGCAAAAAGATTCCCCTGAACAGCACTGCATTAAAAAGAACATTCAACTCCTTGGCTTCAACATCAAATCTAATCAATGTGGTGGAGAACACAACTTCAAAAACATTTATAGATCAGACTGAACTGGAGAGCAATGAAAGAGGAAGTGATATAATAGCAAGCCAACAAAAGACACTCTACTCATGTCCAATACTCTAAGCCAGTGAAATGCCAACCTCTACAATGGAGAAAGGCAGACTGAGAGTTTCTCCTGTAAAATTCTCACAAACCTCTTCGCTATCAATAGACGGGTGGCACAATAGTTTTCGTCATCTGATCTTAACATCTGAGACCTTTCACAGACTTAGGTGGTTTTAAAAAGGAAAAACATTGATCTAAAGCAATCACCATAACCACAGATTAAGACAAATTCAGGAAACTAAAGTGGAATAAACGAAGCCATTTGAAGTGCAGTTATCATTTTATTTAAAGATGTTCCAACCAGCTACTCAGTCAGGTGTCAATGAACTGGCATCTTGTGTTTCAAATTGCATGTGTCTAATAAGTGGTACATATTGGAGATGAAGTGTTGCCTGTGGATTATCCAGCTTGGTTAGGCAATGACTCGAGAATATACAAAGGAACCATATTTCAGCAGCTGCTTCTGAACAGCAAGAGAGACTGAGAAATATGGATTGGTGACAGCAAGGACTGGAAGCCTCTCTGTCCTTGTTGTCTCAAAAATATTGTCTGGTAAACAAAGCAACGTAGAGAAACAAACATTCACAAAGATATCTACAAATTTTGCTACTGCTTAAGTTAAAATGTAGCATCTCTAAATATTTTAAACAGTGTAGGCTTTATTTTTACAGTCTGTATTAGAGAGAGAGTTGTGTGTGTGTGTGTGTGTGTGTGTGTGTTTTTATTTTGAGATTCAATAAGTTTCTAAATTCCTCTTCCTTTCACTCAACAAAATTTATAATTCATTCCTTAATTTTGACGAGTCCGGCATCTTTAATTGAAGTGTGATAGATTCACACTAAAAGGGAAGTATTTGTTGAAACTGACTAAAAGGGGGTTAGAAAGAGCAGCATTACCACTCCTCACTTGGTTGTAACACAAGATATATAAAAATGTAAAAAGAAACAAAGCATTTTATTATTGCAAGTAGAATCAGAAAGTTTACTTGTAAGGCCTGAAAAGCTTAAACTCTTACTGAAGATTATTTTCTGATCTCCTGCAATGCTTCTAATCATGATCTTCTCCTGTATAAGATGCTTTGTCTATGCATTAATCAGTTTTGTTTTGTTGCATTGCTGAACTTGGAAAAGAATTCAACTGGATACTTCTATGAAGTACTTAATAAGAGGCTGGAGCAGTGCAATTGGAAACAAACCATAAAAACTGAAGCATATTATCCGGCAACTTTTTTAGCAAATCATGGGAGAAATGGTTTGCAAAAAGTAATAAGGAACAAAAGGTTTCCAAGAGATAGTAAGAACTGCCGATGCTGGAGTCAGAGATAACAGCGTGGAGCTAGAGGAACACAGCAGGCCAGGCAGCATCAGAGGAGCTGGAAAGTTGATGTTTCGGGTCTGGACCCTTCTTCAGAAATGGGGGAGGGGGAAGGGAGCTCAGAAATAAATAGAGAGAGGAGGGGTGGGGCCGGCGAAGGAAGATGGGATGGTGATAGGTGAGTGCAGGTGGGGGTAGTGGGGATTGGTCAGTGAAGTGGGAGGAGTGGATAGGTGGGAGAGAAGACAGACAGGTTGTGTCAGGTCAAGGAGGCAGGGATGAGAGGGAGGGTTGGTCATGGGATGGGGCTGGGGGTGGGGAGATTTTGAAACTGGTAAAGTCCACATTGAAACCATTGGGTTGTAGGCTCCCAAGGAATATGAGGTGATGCTTCTCCAGTTTTCGGGTGGCGTCATTGTGATACTGCAGGAGGCCAGAATGGACATATCATCCAGGGAGTGGGAGGGGAGGTTGAAGTGGTTTGCGACTGGGGGGTGTTGTCGTTTGTTGCGAACCAAGCGTAGGTGCTCTACAAAGCAGTCTCCGAGCCTCCATTTGGTCTCACCGATGTAGAGGAGGCCACATCGGAAGCAGCGGATGCAATAGACCACATTATCGGATGCGCAGGTGAACATCTGCCTGATGTGGAAGGTTTTTTTGATTCCTTGGATGGAGGTGAGGGGGGAGGTGTAGGGACAGGTGTGGCACTTCCTGCGGTTGCAGGGAAAGGTGCCAGGGGTGGTGGGGCTAGTGGGGAGTGTGGAGCGAATGAGGGAGTCACAGAGAGTCCCTACGGAAGGCAGATAGGGGTCAGGAGGGAAATATATCCTTGGTTGTGGAGTCAGATTGCAGGTGGCGGAAGTGGCGGAGAATGATATGTTGAATCCGGAGGTAAGTGGGGTGATACGTGAGGACAAGGGGGATTCTGTCTTTGTTTTTGTTGCGGGGAGGGGATGTGAGGGCAGAGGAGCGGGAAATGCAAGAGATGCCGTCGAGAGCATTTTTGACCACTGAAGGGAGGAAGTTGCGGTCCTTGTAATAAGAGGACATCTGGGATGTTCAGGAGTGGAACGCCCCATCTTGGGAGCAGATGCGGTGGAGGCGGAGGAATTGGGAATAGGGGATAAAGGGATAAGGGGAGTAGACAGTAAGATTTTCAAGCACCTGATTTACCCAATGGGCTAGAAAGCTGAAACGTAGGGAATTGGTTCTTTCTTAAATCACTGCCAAAGCTGCTTTGAGCTCTCCAGCAACATTTTGATAATGTTACAATTTATAGGGCAGGTTTTGCTGCAACAGGGTACAGTACCTGATCTCCTCAGCCATTAGTCAGATCTGGCCCTGTGCTCTTCAGGTCCAGTATGATTTGCTGAAGGTGTAAACTGATACAAGCACCGATGAGGAAACAGGACATGTACTTACCGAATTAAATTGACTGAATAGTTAATATGTAAACGCAGAAATTTCAAAATGATAGGAAACTGAGGGTGAGCTCTCATTTCCAAAAAGCAAACAACAAAAATCGATCAACAATTTGTGCCCATTCAGGGAAATTTCTTCCTTTTCATACCTTGCAGCCGATTTCCATTTGAATAGGTAAATCACTGATATTCTAAGTAAATTCAGGGTGAAATCATTGATATGATTTCCATTGTAGGCGTTCTCAAAAAAATAAACTTTCTAACAATTACAACATTTAAAAGGCATCTGGATGGGTGCATGAAAGGAAAGATTTAAAGGGATATCGACCAAATGCTGGCAAATGGGACTAGATTAATGGAGAATATCTGGTTAGCATAGATGAGTTGGACTGAAGTGTCTGTTTCTGTGCTGTACAACTCTATGAGTCAAGCGATTTTCATTAAAAAACAAAGGACAAAATGTTTAGGTTTAGAGGTGGCTTTCTTCATGCACTCGTGAAGACGCTAACAGTTTCCTGCAATAATATGAAATATAAGCCATCCAAAAATTTCAACAATTCCAGATTTTATTTGGAGAGTGCTTGGGTTCAGCAATCACATTTAACACTTTCTAAAGAAAATCTTTTGCTAGCAAATAATCCATTGCTTTGAGCTAAGGAATCAGGGAGGGTTACCCTGCTGTTGAGATTTTGGATACTTTTGAAGGGTTTTAATATTCAACAGCCTACAAACATTTCATAAACTACTTACACATTTACAATCTGAAAACAAAGCTTATCACTTTCTTGTCTTGCAGAATGCATAGACTTCAGGGCTACCCTATTGCTGCTAAAATAAAACACAGAACTGGGAACGCTACAACGTTACAAATCTGAAACAAAAACAGAGTGCTGGAGAAATTCAGCAGGTCTAGCAGCATTTCTAGAGAGAAAGATAAAGTTAACATTTTAGGTCCAGTGGCCCTTTGTCTCTTCACTCTCAAAGCATTCACTCTGTTTCTCTCTCCACAGACACTGGAAAACCTGTTGCATTCTTTGATTTCCAGCATCTGCAATACTTTAGGAAATCCAAATATTTTACATCTAACACATTTGCCTTATTCATTTTCTCTGTTAATTCTTCAAAATAATTCAATAAAATTATTAACCTTTTGGAACTGACAAAGTTACTCTTCATTATATTTTTGATTTTTGGGGCTGGATTTTAAATGCCCCGAGAGGCAGGTTGATGGGTAGGGGATGCGACTTGGTTTGAAGATCTTGGGCAAACTTTTTTAGGCTTCCTTTTTGTATGTAGGGCAAACTTTTTAGAGCTTCTATTTTATATATAAAAATCAAATTAGCTGTCTGCCTGTGTTTCCATAGTGACGGTAATGTAGTGTTCTGTAGTTAGGCAGCTGTTTCTGATCAGCGCAGACTCAATGAGCCAAAGGACCTTTCTTTGTGCTGTAAACCTGTATGACCCTATGGCTTAAATGAAGGTTTATGTAGGAGTGTATGTTGTATATATGCAAATGTATACGTGATAGTACATCTGTTGGATCCAACCTAGTTTCTTTTGACATGCACATTACAATCCAGTGGGAACTTCTCCTTTGTTATTCATGTATAAGGAATATTTCTTTTCTTTTTATATTCTTTGATCATTGAAGTCTATCATTTATCTTTGCCTTTCTGATGGCTCTTTGGATTCTTTATTTCCCAGTCACCATCCTGTATTACCCTTTATCACTCTCTCATTTATGGTTTACAGAATTATTGGTTGGTTCTCCGAGCTGACTGGTTTTTGTGCAAATGTTTCATCCCCCTTCTAGATGACATCTACAGTGCTGCCTAGCTTCCACTGAAGTGCTGTTGTTCTGTTGTTCTGTTCCATTCTGAATTTGTGTGGTCCGGCCTGTTATGGTGTGTAGTTCTGTTTCCAGTTTTGCACCGTAGTGATATGTAGGAGGTCTATTTCAATATGTTTATGGCACCAGTGGTTGAAACTGGAGTACGTACTTAATGGATCCCTTTCTTTTTAGTTTCACTTTTTCCCTTGTATCTGAATTCTTCCATGATGTGCTATTACTGTTTAGTTTCACTTGCTTTATCAGGATATATTTTTCCAAACTGTATTGATCACTATTTTTATTGTTCCCACTCCTCTTCTAGTACATTGCCAGTACATGGTTCCCATTTCAGTTTATTTACCTAGACTAATTCTCATCCTTAAAATCAGTTATTCTTTCCCCACAATTTATTACTTTGGTTTTTGTCTTATTTCTGTCATTTGCAATCTTTTAAAACGATGTCATTTTGTGACTGCTATTGCAAAGTCATTCTCCTGCACGTACTGTACTTCAATACTTTGGTTCATTTCCTGTCATAGGATCCAGTAATGTTTCAAAGAAGAATTGTATCAGACTCAAAACATTAATTCTGCTTCTCTCTCCACTGATGCTGCCAGATCTGCTGAAATTCTGCAGCACTTTCTGCTTTTGTTTCAATGGTCCCTCTTGGGATTTTTTTTTACATACCAGGTAAGAAGGAAGTCTTGTACGTACCCTGTATTGTGAGATCTATTCTTCATATTTCTTGTTCTACTTTTTCTCTCAATTCATTTGCTAATAAGTAATATCTCACATGATTTTAATCAAAGTCCTTTAGTCATTTCAGTCATTTTCTTACTCCTTCCTCCCTCTCTTTTCTACCGTTAGCTGGACTGTAGTATACTCCGATTAATGTGATCGATCTTATCCTTTATTTAAATCCATATGGAATCTGTTTTTAATCTTCTCCAATTGAGTGTCTTTTTGCCTTCTGCATTACGTTATCTCTAATTAGTACAGCTACCCCATGTGATTCTCCTGCTCCGACGATCCTAATTAGGCTGTAACCTGCAACAATTTATTGTCAGTCCTGTTCTTTGACAGGCATGTTTCATAGTGATTCCTACTGCATCTGCGTCCTGATTCTAGATTATTATCTCTGGTTTCGTTGTGTTATCCCAGATGCTGGACGCATTAAGCATGAGAACTAGGAGCAGAAACAGGCCATTTGGCCTCAAGCCAGTCCACTAGTTAATGTGATCAGAGCTGATTTGATTTGGTGTTGATATCTACTATTCAAAATCCATTGTTCATGGGATGTGGACATTGGTGGCAAGGTCACCATTTATTGCCTATCCCATATTGCCCTGGAACAGCTCATGGTGAACTGACATATCGAAGTGCTGCAGTCCTTCTGCTAGAGGTAGATTTTGACCCAATTATGAATGATCATAACTTATCATTAGTTTAAAGTATGAGTTTTTTATCGGTGTGTTAAACTGACTAATTGAGTGTGAAAATTATGTAAAGCTACAAACTATTCTATTGAATATTTTTGTTTGGTTGTGCCTTAAAATTTAACTTATTCCTCTCCTCAAATTAAGCAGATAAAAGCAGGGTAGACAAACAGGAGGCAAGCCAGGCAGCATCTGGAGGAAAGGAGCAGTCAAAGTTTCGGGTATTACCCTTCTTCAGGGCTGGATGTGAGGGTAAAACCCAAAACATTGACTTCTCCCTTCCTCCAGATGCTGCCTGACTTGCCGTGTTCTTCCAGCCTCCTGTTTGTCTACCTTGGATTCCAGCATCTGCAGCTTTTTGGTCTCCAGATAAAAGCAGGGCCTCCCCAAAAATTACACTTAATCAAGTAGCAGAAATAAGGTCAGAAAAACAGACTATTCTGGACATGAAAGTATGAAGACTCTTCAAAGTAGAGTCATATTGGGCTCAAACTGTTCACTGTTTTTCTGTCTCCACAGATGTTGCCAGACCTGCTGAGCTTCCCCAGCATTGTCTGTGTTTGTTTTAATAATATATTTTGCTAGTTTGCTTTTTTTTAATATACTTCCGTGCAATGCAGACATAAAGTTAGTTTTTAATTGTGCAAGATTTATTTGCAAATATTTTAAAATATTCATCCAAGCATACAATGTCTGCACCATACTTATCCCAGCTCTAGATCCTTTTGTGTTTACTTCAGCTATGTCTACATCCAAGGTTAACCACTCAAGCAAAGAGAGTAAAGATCAGTTATCAACCTCTCACAATCAAACACAAATGAATTGAACACGACAGATAAAAGTACCACACAGTAGACTCATACGAAGGTCAAAAGATGTGGAACCAGAGAACAATCATTATTCCTGTGTTATTAGGACATAGATAGGATGTGCAATGATGATAGCGCTGTATTCGACACCATTCACAAATCTATCGATACTGAAGCAGTTCATATGCATATACAGCAAGGCATGGACCCATCCAGGCTTGTGGTCATAAGAGGCAAATAACGTGTGCACTTAGCTAATGTAAAGCAAATGAGCATCTCCCTTACCATTCTACAGCATTATCATTGCTGAATTCCTCTACCAAGTCAGCGCTCACCACTGATCAGAAACTGAACAAAATCAGCCATACAAATACAGTGACTATAACAGCAAGTCAGCAGCTGAGATTTCTGTGAAGAGATATTCACCTCTTGGCTCCCCGGTGCCTGGCTATAATGATATCTGGTTAGAAATAATGGTTTGGTTGAGAAATAGTTATGACTAATAAGACAGGATGCACATAAATGTTAAAACAATTTAAAAATAAAGATTCATGTTGGAGTTAATCTTGAAGGGTTCCATCACAGCTCGCAAGAGAGAATATACTTAATGTACCAAAAAGGGGAAATGAAGACGGCACATATATGCTATTAATTATGTTAGCACTCAGCACAGAGAATACAAATATATAAACAATAGGTTAATCACTGAAAAGACACATGGCAAAACATTCCTGGGCATGAAAGCAAAATATTAATTACAGAAAAAAGAATGGAACCATCCAACTGTCAAGAATGGAAAAGATGCTTATCACAATACCACTGGAAACTGGGGTAAGACAACACACAAACACAGAATTTTTTTAACTGATAAACCTTTATCGAAGAATTATTTTAATATTAAAAGAATAGGGAAGAGATGTAAGAAATATTCAAAAAGAATATAAAACGTTACAAATACATTGATTGGATAAAAGCTCAAAACTTCATAAAGAAATCTTTATCAAATAATTAAGGAATAATGCGAAAAATGATGCAGTATCATATGTAAGTGGGAGGAGCATATGCCCACATTTGCAAAGCAAGAGCAGTCCAAATAAGACCCCTTCATTGAAATTTCAAAAGTATTGGGGACCCTTAGATAATACATCTCTGAAAATATTTTCTCCCGCTGAGAGAAGAACTCTTTACACTCAGGCCTTTCAGGTAAAACTTTAAATATTGATGGACATTCTATTGTTAGATATTGCAACATGTTCTCAGATATTCTTGAATAGTTACAAACAACATCACATCGGATTCTGTTAGATTTGGCATTACAGCTTTTGTTGGTTTTTGGCACAGCAATATACTAATCAACTTGATGTATACTGCTTGCTAATTTCTGTTAATACAACTGTCAAATTAGTAAACTGGCTCATTTAGGTTTTTGCAATAACCAAGACAAATCCTAATATCTTATACACTTCCTTAAGTAGGGAAATGTGTTTCCTGAAGAGAGAAGTCACAGAACCATAAAATATTTGGGATGTTTATTACACACCTGGGGGCTTACTAAAATTAAACAAGCTATTTGGATGAAAGGAACATTTGCAGTCAGCTGTTTCTCCTGTGGGACAGTTACTTAAATCCTACTAACAATCCCAAAGCTAAGCGTTTGTGGAATTGACTAGCTCGAACACAACAGATGTGTATTATCAGGGAAATACTCCTAAGTTAACTCTAAATGAGAATAAAAAGTTATAAATCACTTCATGTCCACCATCTACAAGACATCAATCAGAAGTGTGATGGAATACTCCTCACTTTCCTGGATAAGTGCAGCTCTAACAACACTCAAGAAGCTCAACACCATCAAAGGCATAGCAGCCCACTTGATTGACACTCAATCCACCACCTTTAAACATAAGAAGATAAAACCATAAGATACAGGAGCAAATTAAGCCATTCAGCCCATTGAGCTTGCTGCATCATTCAATCATGGCTAATAATGTTTCTCAAGCCCATTCTCCAGCCTTTTCCACATAAACCTCCAACTCCTTACCACTCAAGAACCTATCTATTTGTCTTAAGTACACTCAATGACATGGCCTCCAAAGCCCTCTGTGGCAATGTATTCCACAGATTCACCAGCCAATAGATGAAGAAATTCCTCTTCACCTCAGTTCAAAAGGGTCACCCCTTCACTCTTCCTACTGGTGGAAACATCTTCTCCACATCCACTCTAACCAGGCCTTTCAGTATTCTGTAAGTTTCAATCTGTTCCCTCCAATCCTTCTAAACTACATCAAGCACAGAGCTAGAGTCCTCATCTGCTCCCCATATGACAAGCCCTTCATCCCCAGGGTCATTCTTGTAAACCTCCTCAGGACACCCTCCAACGCCAGCACACCCTTCCTTAGATGCAGGGCCAAAACTGCTGTCAATATTCCAAATGCCGTCTGACCAGAGTCTTATACAGCCTCAGCAGTACATCACTGATCTTGTATTCTAGCCCTCTTGAAATGCATATTAATACTACATGTGCCTTCCTAACTGCCAACTGAACCTGCATGTTAACCTTAAGAGAATCCTGAACAAGGACTCCCAAGTCCCTTAGTGCTTCAGATTTCTGAAGCCTTTCCCCATTTGGAAAATAGTCTATGCCTCTATTGTTTCTACCAAAGTGCATAACCACACACTTTCCCACATTGTATTCCATCTGCCACTTCTTTGGCCACTCTCCTGGCCTGTCCAAGTCCTTCTGTAGCCTCTCCACTTCCTCAACACTATCTGTTCCTCTAACTCTCTTGGTATCATCTGCAAACTTAACAACAATGCCCTCAGTTCCCTCATCTAGATCATTAATGTACAACATGAATAGTTCTGGTACCAACACTGGCCCCCATGGAACTCCACTGGTCACTGGCTGCCATCCTGAGAAAGACCCTATTATCCCCACTGTCTACCTTCTGCCAGTCAGCCAATCCTCTATCCATTCTAGTACCTTGCCAATAACACCATGGGCTCTTATCTTATTTAACAGCTTTCCAAGGAACCCCCTGTCAAAGGCCTTCTGGAAATCCAAATAGATCACATCCAATGGCTCTCTATTGTTTAACCTGTTCGTTACTGCCTCAAAGAATTCTAACAGATTTATCAGGCATGACCTCCCCCTGATGAAGCCATTCTGACTCAGCTCTATTTTATTATGCACCTACAAGTGCTCCACATTCTCATCCTTAATAATGGACTCTAAAATCTTTCCAACGACCGAAATCAGGCTAACTGGTCTATAGTTTCCTATCTTCTGCCTCTTTCACTTCTTAAACATAAGTTCACCATTTTCCAAAGCTCTGAGACTCTCCTGGACTCCAGTGATTCCTGAAAGATCACCTCCAATGCCTCCATAATCTTCTCACTTGTCTTCTTCAGAACACTGGGGTGTAGTCCATCTGGTCCAGGTGATTTATCCACTTTCAGACCTTTCAGCTTCCCCAGCACCTTCCTTAGTGATGGCCATTACACTCACCTCTGCCCCCTGACTTTCTTGAAGTTCTGGTATGCTACCAGTATCTTCCACTGTGCAAAGTACAAATTCAGTTTCTGTACATTTCTTCGTTTCCCCAGTAATACTTCTTCAGCCTCATTTTCCAATAGTCCAAAATGCACTCATGTCTCTCTCACTCTTATATAATGCAAAAATCTCTTGCAATCTTCTTTCATGTTACCAACTAGCTTACCTCCACATTTCACACTGCCACCATCCCCCACTCTTATTGCTTTTTGGCTGTCCTCTGCTGGTAATTTAGATTTCCCACTAATATTCATCATATCGTACGCTTTTTCTTTTGCTTTTATGCTGTCCCTGACTTCCCTTGTCAGCTATGGTTGCCTCGTCTGCCCCTCAGGATGTTTATTCTTTCTTAGGATGAATTTCTGCTGTGATTCCTGAGTTACCCCCAGAAATTCCGGCCGTTGCTTCTCCACTGTATTCCCTGCTCGGCTCCTCTTCCAATCAACTCTGGCCAGCTCCTCCCTCATTCTTTGTAGTTACTTTTACTCAACTGGAACACCATTACATGTAATTCCAGCTTCTCCCTCTCAAACCGCAGGGTGAATTCTATCATATTATGGTCACTGCTCCCTAGGGATTCCTTCATCTTAAAGGTGGAGTAATCAGATCAGCCATTATCTTGCTTAATGGCGGAACAGGTTTGAGGGACTGAGTGGTCTACTCTTGTTCCTATGTTTATGCCTGAATTTGTAAAGGGTCTAATACATTGCAATATCTCTTGCCAGTGTTATTATTCATTGGGAATATACAACACCAACAGAGATATAGGGGACATTTGAAACGTTACATGACAATTAGAAATTTGTGTCTACAAAGAACAAAGAAAATTACAGTACAGGAACAGGCCCTTCGGCCTTCCAAGCCTGCAACGACATGCTGCCCATCACAACTAAAACCCCCTACCCTTCTGGGGACCATATCCCTCTATTCCCATCCTATTCATGTATTTGTCAAGATGCCCTTTAAAAATCACCATAGTATCTACTTCGACTACCTCCCCAGCAGCAAGTTCCAGGCACCCACCACCCTCTGTGTAAAAAAACTTGCCTCGTACATCACCTTTAAACCTTTTTGGAGATAGTAGGAACTGCAGATGCTGGAGAATCTGAGATAACAAGGTGTAGAGCTAGATGAACACAGCAGGCCAAGCAGCATCAGAGGAGCAGGAAGGCTGACGTTTCAGGCCTAGACCCTTCTTCAAACATCAGCCTTCCTGCTCCTCTGATGAACCTGCTGTGTTCATCCAGCTCTACACCTTGTTACCTTTAAACCTTGCTCCTCGCACCTTAAACCCATTGCCCCTGGTAATTGAATCTTCCACCCTGGGAAAAAGCTTCTGACTGTCCAGTCTGTCCGTGCCCTTCGTAATCTTGTTGATCCCTATCAGGTCCCCCCTCAACCTCTGTCATTCCCGTGAGAACAACCCAAGTTTCTCCAACCTCTCCTTATAGCTAATGCCCTCCGTACCAGGCAACATCCTGGTAAATCTTTTCTGTACCCTCTCCAAAGCCCCCACATCCTTCTGGTAGTGTGGTGAGCAGAATTGAACACAATATTCCAAACGCGGCCCAACTAAGGTTCTGTAAAGCTGCAACATTACCTGCCAATTTTTAAACTCAATGCCCCAGCCAATGAAGGCAAGCATGCCATATGCCTCGTTGACGACCTTTTCCACCTGCATTGCCACTTTCAGTGACCTGTGTATCTGTACACCCAGATCCCTCTGCCGACCAGTACTCTTAAGGGTTCTGCCATTTACTGTATATTTTCCATCTGGATTCGACCTTCTGAAATGCATTACCTCACATTTTTCCAGATTAAACTCCATCTACCATCTATCTGTCCAAGTCACCAACAGGTCTATATCCAGCTGTATCCTTTGACGGTCCTCATCGCTATTCACAATTCTACCAACCTTTGTGTCATCAGCAAACTTACTAATCAGACCAGTTACATTCTCCTCCAAATCATTTATATATATTACAAACAGCAAAGGTCCCAAGACTGATCCCTGAGGAACAATTCTAGTCACAGCCCTCCATTCAGAAACATACCCTTCCACTGCTATCCTCTGTCTTCTATGACCGAGCCAATTTTTTATCCATCTTGCAAGCTCACCTCTGACTCCGTGCGATTTTACCTTCTGTATCAGCCTGCGATGAGGGACCTTGTCAAAGGCCTTACTGAAGTCCACGTAAACAACATCCACTGCCCTACCCTCATCGCTCATCTTCGTCACTTCCTCAAAAAACTCAACCAAGTTAATGAGACACGACCTCCCCTTCATAGAACCATGTTGCCTCTTGCTAATACGCCCATTGATTTCAAGGTGGGAGTAAATCCTGTCTTGAAGAATCCTCTCCAATAATTTCCCTACCACTGACGTAAGGCTCACCGGCCTGTAATTAGCTGTCCAACTCTGAGCTACTGGATTAAAATCAAAACTGCAAACTATTACAACACACCATAGTACCTTACCAACCGTATACAACATGTCATTGATTTATATGATATGAGCTCCGGGTTTACAATTGTCTCTAGGTTGGAAAACAACAGCATAACAAATAGGAGCTGTTGGAGATCATTCAGCCCCTCACACTGGTCCCACCATTCAACAAGTGTGATCATTTACCTCAACCCCCATCTCCCAGGTCCTGCGATTTCTTTAATGCCCAAATAAATCAATGTCTTGAATACAACCAGGATCTAAGCATCCACAGCTCTCTGGGGGAAAGAATTCCAAGATTTACCGCTCTCTGAGTGAAGACGCTTCTCCACGTCTCAATCTGGCACAGCCAATCCTTCAGTCTGAGATTCCCCAACCAGTAAGTGATCTATTATAGTTCCACATGATAAAACATCAAGCAAACCTTGTAGAATTTTAGAGGTGGTGTTGTAGCATTAAAGTAATCCAGAACCTCAAGCTAATGTTCTGAGGACATGGGTTCAAATCCCAGCATGGCAGATGATGAAACTTGGAATTCAACACAAATCTGGAATTATGAATCAAGCCTATAGGTATCCATATAACCATTGTTGTAAAAAACCATCTGGTTCATTATTGCCCTTTAGGGAAGGAAATCTGCCATCCTTACCTGGTCAGAACTACACATGACTCCAGACCCACAGCAATACGGTTGATTGTTAACTGCCCTCCCCCATTTTCCATCTACAAGATGAAATGTAGCCACATACACTAAGGTGCCTTCAAAAGCATCTTCCAAACTTGTAACCTTTACCACTTAGAAAGACAAGGGTACCAGGTGCCTGCAAGTTCCCCTTTGAAGCACACATCATCCGGACTTGGAACTGTCTCTATTTCTTCACTGACATTGAGTCAAAACCCTAGGACTCCTTTACTAACACTATCATGGCACCAGGTGGTACTTACATCACATTGGCCAATAAGGGAGCAGCTGATCACCAAGGCAGCTTCTCAAGGACAATTAGGGATCGCCAATAAATGCTAGCAGAATGGAGAGCATGCAGGTCCGAAATTAATATTTGAAATGATTAATTATATTAAAGTGAACTTTCCACTAATTGAAGTCCTGTATTGTTTACTGCAGAATGGAAATAATGTTCTGGCTATATTGAGTTCTTTGTCATAAAAAAAGTGTTCTGTAATAATGTTAACCTGTTATTTCAAATAAAGGCCATCTCCTAGGAAACATATAACCTTAAATTCAGCTGTTTTGAATGCAACTAATATTGATAGCAGGGGAATGGTACAAGCAAAACAAGCAATTTTGCTGCTTCAGTGCAATTCATAAACTTTGCCCTGTTTTGAGGCAAACAAATTACATTAGGGCGTGGAAGAGGTATACCACCCAGTTAAACATCATAAGCCTGAGAAAAAGAGCACTGGTAAAAGCACTTCTTTGTGTTAGTAGTCAGCAGAGAAAACCTAATTCTCATCAGCAAAATCATTTTAACAAAAACAACAATTTCTTTGATTTTTATGAAATCCTCAAAGACAGAAAAAAGAAATGGAAGGTGTTCCTTTCTCCAGTAGCAATGTGAAATATATCACAATCTGCTAACAATGGGCTTATTCTACTTACAGACATTAAGACCATAAAAAATAGGAGTACAAGTAAGCCATTCAGCCCATCAAGCCCACTTCATGGCTGATCTGATAATCTTCAACTCCATTTTCCTGCCTTTTGTCTGATTCCCTTACTGATTAAAATTTGTTTGTCTCAGCTTTCAATAAACCTAACAAACCAGCTTTTACAGCTTTTGGATAAAGAATTCCACAGATTCACTAACCTTGGAGAAGAAATTCTTCCTCATTTTAATCCTAAGTGAGTGACCCCTTACATTGAGATTCTACCCCCTTGCCCAAGATTCTCCCACAAGGGGAAATCAACCTCTCAGTGTCAGCCCCATCAAGCCCCGTAAGAAAAAAATAAGGTCACACCTCATTCCTTCTTAATTCTACTGAAAATAGGCCCAATCTACTGAACCTGTCCTCAGAAGAAAATCCTTCCATAGCCAGAATCACACGAGTGAACCTCCTCTGGGCAGCCCCCAATGGCAATATACCTTTCCTCAGATATAGGAAAGATACTTTTCTCTGAAAAATAATGTTTTAATTTTATTTTCTCTTTAAAAATATTTCTCTTAACTAGGGGAAAAGAACTTTTACAGTATTCTAGGCATGGTTTGACTAGTGTCTCGTACAGTTTTAAAAAGACCTTTCTATTTTTATACTCCATTCCCTTTGAATGAAAGGCAAACATTCCCTATTACCTGCTGAACTTGGATGCTAGCATTTTGACATTTATGCACGAGGACTCCCAAATCTTTCTGTGCTGTAGCTTTCTGGGGTCTTTCTCCATTTAAATAATATTCAGGTTCTCTACATTTCTTGCCAAAATGCATAGCCTCACATTTTCCCACATTATATTCCATGCGCTATGCTTTTGCCCACTTGTTTAACCTGAATGTATCCCTCTGTAGACTCTATCATATTCACCACCTGCCTTGCCATTTATTATTCTGTCATCTGCAAACGTGGCAACAGTACCTTCACTTCCCTCATCCAAGTCGTTAATACATATTATAAATAATAGTAGCCTTTACAATCCCTTTGGCACTCCAGGAGCTAAATTACATCTAACACCTTTGGTTAATTGATTTCCATTATCATAACTCAGAACTTAAAATTAAATTTGCTCATCTAGCCATCTCTGCTACCCATTTGATATGTTGTTGTTACTGTTTTCTTTACCAAATTACAAAGGACTGTGTAAAATTTTCAATTAAACCAAAATATTGCAGTTGTTGCAAATCTGAAATTAAAAACAGAAAGTGCTAGAGAAACTCAGCAGGTCTGGCAGCATCTGAGAGATCAACCCTGACTTAGAAATATATCACCATTCCTTCAGTGTCACTGAGTCAAAACCCTGGAATTCTCTCCCTAAGGGCATTGTGGGTCCACCTACGGCACATGGACTGCGGCAGTTCAAGAAGGCAGCTCAACATCACCTTCTCAAGAGCAACTAAGGACGGGCAATAAATACCGGTCCAGCCATAAACACCCTCACCCCACAAATGAATAAAAAAAGAGTTAACATTTGAGTGTTGAGTTATGTGTCTTGTTCAGAGTGAAACTATAAAGATTGGTGTCTAAATGGCACGCTTCACTATCGTTTTAAAACCACTGGAAGTAGAATGTTGTATCTGTATTTGGCCCTCCCTCCACATAAGCTTAACCTCTGCAATTCTCCATCTTGTTAGGTTGGATTATGTCTTGTTTGCCAATCACACAGCACACCTGGGCCCAACTGACATCCCTAAAGTACGCTGGCTGAGGTGAAGGAGAGGTCAACAACACAAGATTGACGGGATGAAAATAGAAACAGCCAATCTGAATGCATCACACGTTGTGTCTGCTGCAGTGAAAGCAGCTCCATGGATCAATATGACAGGTGTGGAAACTCAATTTTCAGATCAAAATGTTCATGATAATTCCGCAAAATAAAAATAACTAAAATGATAATAGGATTACTCTAATACGTTTTATATATGACGCAAATTATACACATACCAAAGCTTTTCTATCAATAAATTTTGTCATATTACTCAGTAAATTTTGCAACTGAACCCCATTATTCACCATAATTAAGCCAACAAGCCCTTCTCCAGCACACAATCAAGAGTCCTCAAACTTAGGCCTTACACCTAAGGTACTATAAATACTTTCAACACACCAACAAAAGAAACATTATGCAATTCTATTCAGAAGAAAATTACAAATACAAATAATATATAATGTGACCACGTCTTGTGCAAGGCTTTGTTCTGTTAAAATTCCGCTAAATAATAGAAGGGTCGATCGTGTAGACTTTATTGGATATTTGTACATCAATCCTGTACATTAACAAAACAGAAGAAGACATGAATGTTGGGTTAACAAAGAGGCTATTCACACATAATGGATGCTCAATTCAAAATGGAAAAAGTCTTTACAAAAAATAAACTTCTTTGTAAACAAACACTACTCCATGACGAATCACAATGAAACATGATATCACTTGCACATGACAGTGACCCAAATGTCACGCTGTATTTACACATAAAAACAGTATCTGTTTATCATAGCAAGTTTACTTCAATTAAAATTTTGACATAGGACACTAAAACAAATCAGAATAGAGAAGCGTGATTAAATTAAATCAGATTTGAGGTAGAAATTACGCATAAATACAGAATTTATCTTTCAAATGTCATTTCAACAACATTAAGTTCCTCAATATTGGAATATATGAACAAGAGGGGATCGTTCAGCTCCTTCAGCACATTCTGTCATTCGACAAGATTACAGTTTTTTCCTCTTTCTGCTTTCATAGGATGAGGGCATTGCTGGCAAGGCTAGCATTTGTCACCAGTCATTAATTGCTAGGTCATTTCAGAGAGCAGTTAAGAATCATCCACATTGCTGTGGGTCCACACAACATAGGCCAGACCAGGTAAGGATAGATTGCCTTCCTGAAAGGTCATTAACAAACCAATTGGGTTTTTGCAACAATTGCCAGTGGCTACAGAGTCACCATTGGACCAGCTTTTGAGTCCAATTTTATTAAATTCAAATTTCACCATCTGCCATGGTTGGATTTGAACCCATGCCCCCACAGCAATAGTCTCAGGTGCTAGATTATTAGGTCAGTGGCATTACCAATACACAACCACTTCCACTAAATACAGTGGAATGTAGAAAACATCTTGCTCTATAATTTTTGTGCCAAAATTGGATCACCTTCAAATACAGTATTGCTCCCATTTCATGGGAATCTCACTTTAGGAAGAATGTAGAAACATAGAAACAAAGAAGATAGGAGCAGGATGAGGCCTTTTAGCCCTTCCAGCCTGCTCTGCCATTCATCACGATCATGGCTGATCATCTAACTCAATAGCCTAATCCTGCTTTCTCCCCATAATCTTTGATCCCATTCGCCCCAATTGTTATATCTAGCTGCCTCTCGAATACATTCAATATTTTAGCATCAACCACTTCCTGTAGTAATGAATTCCACAGGCTCACCACTCTTTGGGTGAAGAAATGTCTCCTCATCTCCATCCTCAATGATCTACTCCGAATCCTCAGACTGTGACTCCAGGTTCAGGACATACCCACCATCAGGAACATCCTCCCTGCATCTAGCCTGCCTAGTCCTGGTAGAACTTTGTAAGTCTCGATGAGATCCCCCCTCATTCATCTGAACTCCAGCAAAAACAATCCCAACCTAGTCAATCTCTTCTCACATGTCAGTCACACGATCCCCAGAGTCAGTCTGGTAAACCTTCGCTGTACTCCCTCAAGAGCAAGAGCATCCGTCCTCAGAAAAAGAGACGAAAACTGCACACAGTATTCCAGGTGTGGCCTCACCAAGGCCCTGTATAACTGCAACAACACATCCCTGCCCCTGTACTCGAAACCTCTCGCAATGAAGGCCAACATACCATTTGCCTTCTTTCCCGCCTGCTGCACCTGTATGCTTACCTTCAGCAACTGGTACACAAGGACACCCAGGTCCCATTGCAAACTTCCCTCTCCTAATTTACAGCCATTCAGGTAGGAATCTGCCTTCCTATTCTTGGTTCTGAAGTGAATAACCTCATATTTATCCAAATTATACTGCATCTGCCTTTGATTTGCCCACTCACCCAACCTGTCCAGATCATTCTGAAGGATCTCTGCATCCTTGTTGCAGTTCACCCTCCCACCCAACTTGGAATCTGCAAACTTTGAGATGTTACATTTTGTTCCCTCTTCCAAATCATTAATATATATTGTGAATAGCCGAGGTTCCAGCACTGATCCCTGTGGCTCCCCATTAGTTACTGCCAGCCAATTTGAAAGGACCTATAAATTCCTACTCTTTGTTTCCTCTCTGCCAACCAGTTTTCTATCCATCTCAATACAATTCCCCCAACCTGTTCAGAGATGCGACTACACACTACTGGAGCAGATAGGACATGAATCCAGGACTCCTGGCTCAGAGGTGGAGACATTACCACTGCACCCCAAAAGCCCCCATTTTAAGTGGATGGTCATTTCTTACATCTCAGCCAAGTCACCAAGACTATTCCACAGGAGACATGGATGGCACGAGTGTATCCACACTGAATTTGTATTTTCTCTTACCAGGCCTAGACCATAAGAAATAGGAGCAGGAATAGGCAGTTCGGCCCCTTGAGCCTGCTCCAATATTCAACAGGATCATGGCTGATCCAACATCCCTCATGTCTGCTTTTCTGCTCTTTCCCCATCACTCTTGATTCCTTGAATGATTCCCCTAACTCAGCCTTAAATATACACAAGGACAATGCTCCCACAGCTCTCTGCAGCAAGGACTTCCAAAGTCTCACATCCCTCTGAGGAAAGAAATGCCTCCTCATTTCAGTCTTAAAATGGCACCACTTTATTTTGAGACTATGCCCTCTGGCCCTAGACTCTCCCATGAGGGGAAACATCCTCTCAGCGTTTACCCTGTCAAGCCTGTTAAAAATCCCATATGTTCCAATGAGACCCCTCTCATTTTTCTAAACTCCAGTGAGTAGACTCCCAACCTCTTTAGCCTTTGCTCATCAGACCATGCCAGAATCAACCTCGTGAACCTTCTCTGAACTGTTTCCAATAAAATGATTTATTTTCTTCAAACAAGGGGACCAAAACTGCTCACCTGTTAGTCATGAGATGGATATGAAGTGCATAGGCGCTGGCTCAACCATTTGGGTGTACTTAAAGGAGAATATAAAATTAATAAAGAGCCTTTGCAAATAACAAGCACATTTTAACAGATAACAGCAGATGCCACGGTAGGGTTAGAGGTGAGCTGTCGAAAGCAGTGTTCCCGGTTTCTCCAGGAAATGAACTTGAGTCAGTATCTTCCCCATTCCCTCTCGTGTCACTCTGCAGCACCCTCCCCTTCAAATACCCTCTGCCATGAACTAAAACGCCGTTCAAATTCTCAAAGGTTAGCTTAAAAAAAACACTTGAAACCTGCGTACAAGAAAACGGATTCTCAATTATTTACTGATCCTCAAAAGCTGTCTGAATAGTTTAAAAACCTGAACAAAAGGCATTCGTTTGGTTTCAAGTGGATTGTAATTTGCTTTCACCTGTCGGATAAACGGCTAGAAAACCTCACTGTGGTTTAGCCTCTACTGGTTGTTTTAACAGGTAAGATGTCATGTTACAAATGTGTGCTTCTAACGCTGCTGTGTTGTCAGCGAGGAGACTGGGGCAATTAAAGAGGGTTTAAAGTGATAGGCAGGTAGTTCCAGTTCAGTGGCTTCAATCCCTGGCTACAAACAGCAGATGGCCAGATTTTTGTTTGATCACCACCTCAGAGGGGAGCTTGGAATCCCTCAAGACTCCCTACTTCACGCTTTGTAGAGAAGGGGGAAATGACATTTAGTTCACTGCATCGCAGCGTTGGAAATGACTCCGATGCTTCAGAGCACAGTCCCAGAGGATTAAGCGTTCACCCAAAACACAACAACAATTGCTACCCAACGCGATGAGGCAGACAGGCTTCTGGAAACTGCTGAAACACAGTGAATTCAGAACCATAAGGCCAGCTAGTCGGTTAGATCCTTGAAGAGGATCCTTTGAAACGATTCTTGTAAATGCAACACAGAAATAATGATTATGAATGTGAAAGGGGGCGATGCTGCCTGGGGTGGGAGAAGGATACACTGATGCTGTGCATTCATCGTTACATTCTCCCCCCCCACCGCGATCAAACCCCAGCAACAGAGCCCCTCATCATTAAATCATGGCAGATGGAGGGGCTAGGAAGCTGTCTCAGGG
>NC_063353.1:47746432-47758412 GCF_021869965.1 Rhincodon typus | reverse complement strand
TTTCTGATGAAGGGTCTAGGCCCGAAACGTCAGCCTTCCTGCTCCTATGATGCTGCTTGGCCTGCTGTGTTCATCCAGCTCTACACCTTGTTGTCTCGGATTCTCCAGCATCTGCAGTTCCTACTATCACTTCTCTGTTTTCATTTCAGATTTTTAGCAGCTTTTGTAAAGGAAATGTCTTGTTCCTTTTTGGGATATGCCCCATCCTGGGTAATCTTGACTCGACATGTCATGGGCAGTTTTCCCCAATGTTTCTTGGCTCCGTTGTCAGGTGCAGCTGCCTGTTTATTGATTGCACCTCACCATGGGGAACGTTGTGAGCAAGGTGTCTCGGCTGAAATTGCGGGGTGATTTACCCCGTTGAAGTTATTGAGATACATCACCGAGTTTATTCCCATCACACCCAGCACGCTGTGGCCAAGTGAAACTATTGAAGGTAGTTTTGATAAACTGGCTCTTTTAAAGTCTGTTCAAAAGAATGGAACCCACTTCTTTGTTCTTCAAATTTGCTTCGAGCTTTAGTATTGCAAAATTTACTATTCAAGGATTAATGTGCAATCAAAAAAGGACCTGATTCACTTAGGTATCGGACAATTAAACTGAAACCTAAGTAGCTTCGCTTCACAAAGCCTGTGATTTGATTTTTTCTTGTCAGAGGCAACACCTGTGCCATTAAAACCTTAACAAACAATCTTTGTAGCTCAGAAAAGCAACTCCCAGTTCGTGCATATTGTTATGCAAAGCTAACTCCATTATCAAAGCACAATATCATAAAACGTTGTTATTTTCAGTAGATAAAAGGAAACCTTTGACTTACAAAGGCCTTTTTTTTGGAATAGTATATGTATTTTTTTCTTGAGGAATGCAATTGTTTAATTGTAAACAGTGTGTAAAGTCATCTGTAGCTGAGTCCAGATACTGAAATTACTGGAAAGCTTGTTGTAGCCCAGAGATAGTAAGAACTGCCGACGCTGGAGTCTGAGGTAACACAGTGTGGAGCTGGAGGAACACTGCAGGCCAGGCAGCATCAGAGGAGCAGGAAAGCTGACGTTTCGGGTCAGGACCCTTCTTCAGAAAAAAACTGACAGGGTCTAGGCCCGAAACGTCAGCCTTCCTGCTCCTCTGATGCTGCTTGGCCTGCTGTGTTCATCCAGCTCTACACCTTGTTATCTCAGATTGTCCAGCATCTGCAGTTCCTGTTATCTCTGATGCTTTATCAAGCCAGGTTTTGCTTTGGGATTTGACTTGTCTGGTAAGCATGAGCTACAGTCTTAACACATTCTGCAAGCAATTCTATAATTACATCTTAGTTATCTCATCATTAAACTTTTCTCCCTCATGTTTGGTGCAACCAGCAGTGCAGAAAAAAAGACCAGAATTCCAGTTTAAACTTCCTTCTCTCCTATTCTTGAATTGATCAAAATCTTACCAGTACTTTCAGCCTACCTTTCCATCTGATGTTTCATGTTAATCTTCAGTGTTGCTGAAATGAGATGATGGTGTCACCTGAGTGATTAATCCAGTTCCACAAGACCTGCGTTCACCACGCTAGTGAGTAGAGCTTAAGTACAGTCAATTAATGTGAATTTGAAAGCCTACTTCAGTGATGACAATCCGGCTCACAAATGTGCTTTCAGGAATGAATTCTGCCATCTTTACCCAGTCTGGCCTACACATGACTCCCTTCACCCCTCACCCTTCCATTTATCCGATTCCTGGAACCTGCTTGTTCCTGGCACATTATGAAGGAAGATTCTCACCAACCCCTTGAGTTTCTGCAACTATTTGGAGGTGCCATGGTCGCCTTCCTGTAGCCTGAGCAGTTTCCGATCAATCAGTGGTGATGCCAAGGCTATTGAGCAGCCATGTGATTAGGCCAGCAGCCCAGAGGGGGAGACCACTGGCCTGATGGTGACCCTGTAATTGTGTGCCACCATGGAGGGCTGGTGAATTGAAATGAGGAGGAGTTTCTTCAGGCAGAGGGTGGTGAATCCGTAGAACTCATTGCCACAGAAGGCTGTGGAGGCCAAGTCATTGAGTGTATCTAGAGCTGTCAAATCTCTACAGAGTGGAAGCAGGCCATTCATCCCATTGAGTCCACTCTGACCTTCCGAAGAACATGCCACCCAGACCCACCCCATCCCTCTAACCCTGCATTTCCCATGGCTAACCCACCTAGCGTACACATCCCTGAATACTATGGGCAATTTAGCATGGCTAATCCACCCTAACCTGCACATCTTTGGACTGTGGGAGGAAACCAGAGCACCTGGAGGAAACCCACGCAGACATGGGGAGAATGTGCAAACTCCACACAGACAGTCCCCCGAGGGTGGAATCAAACCTGGGTCCCTGGTGCTGTGAAGCAGCGGTGCTAACCACTGAGCCACCGTGCCGTGCGTTTAGGACAAAGATGGACAGGTTCTCGAGTACTCAGGAGTTGAGAAATATATCAGCCATGATCAAATGGTGGAGCAAACACGATGAGCCAAATGATCCAATTCTGCTCCTGTATCCTTTTGGTGAAATTCCGAGCCAGTATTTCAGGAAGGGAAACCTGAGTGTGCTTTGGTTGATTGGGAAAGGTCCAAAGGACCAGCTGTGTGGATTGCTACCGGGTTGAAATGTTTAGGGCAGAGGAGCAGATAGTGTGGTATGCGGGTTTTTCCTTTTTATCTTTTCCCAATGGATGTGAGACATGTCAACGATGCGCAGAATCGTGACTCAGACTCATAGGGAGAACATGTCTGCTGCTGAGGAGGTACACAACCCTTCGAAACAGGAAATCATTGAAGGAACAACTGTTTACCCAAAGGTCTCAGTGTTCAGCAGGGTAAACCGTGCACAGAGTAGAATATCGATTACCGGTTTCTGGAACTTGAAATGAAGCAAATCACAGTCCGGAACAGGAACAGTCTCTAATACAGATCTCCTTCAATCTTAATTCTTAGAATGTAGACTTCAGTTTCCAGTAACAAGCTCCTTGACATGAATGTGAAGCACTTTGGCAGTTAACACCAAGCAGTGTAGCAGATCAATAAAGTAATTAACTGCGTTGCATTTGGATCCATGAGCTTGTGAGGCATCTTCAGGAACTGACTGGTGAGGAGAAATGTGAAATGACAGAAGTGCTACTTCGTGACCAAATTGTTTCACTTTTTTTTGTTAATATCAGTAAACAACGTACTTCAATACAACATCTTTATCTGATTAAGTTGTCTTTGACATCCTCAGTAGGTGTTCACCTCCATCAATGACATGATAAGTTAGTGATTCTCAGCACCATTATGTGTAAGTTCCAAATCAACAAGAGGGTCTAAATCATTACTGTTTGATGCTATAAGTGTGCCAGACTTGCTAATGCTTCATCAGTCGATGTGGTCTAATCAGCAGCATGGTATCTGAGCAGTTTAGACAGGCTGTGCCGTTGTTTCAAACTCTTATGCCAGGGTTAAGAAACTACATTTGGCATATGAAATTAAACTGCCAAGCCATTTAGAAGAAAAGAAAATCAATTTGTCAATACAGTATACCGTTCGAAGTGTTGGATGTTTGAGCTTGGAGTCTTTAGCATTAGTAATAGTGAAACTGTTCTTCAACACGTGTAAGAAATATCAGGAACCAAAGGAACAAATAGCAATAGCTATTTTGTTGGGATGGCCTTCACTTGAATCATGTTGGTGAATTGTATAATTAGGACTAGGGATGGCTTTAAATTAATCAGAAAGGGGAAATGTAAGCAGCAGTAGAGGGAAGCTATTTGAATAATGATACTCAGTACGGGAGAGGAAAGGAGAGAATGTACAAATATTTTCAGGAGGCATTTGATACCAAACATTAGGTTAGTTAGAATCCCTACAGTGTGGGAGCAGGCCATTTGGCCCATCAAGTCCATAGTGACTCTCTGAAGAGCATCTCACCCAGACCCACCATGCCTGCCTATCCCTATGCACTATGGTCAGTTTAGCACAGCTAATCCATCCTAACCTGCAAATATTTAGACTTTGGGAGAAAACCTGTGCAGACATGGGGAGAATGTGCAAACTACATGGAGACACTCACCTGAGGGTGGAATCGAACCCAGATGCCTGGCACTGTGAGGCAGTAGTGCTAACCACTGAGCCACTGTGCCACCCTGCCACCCTTAATGCTTAATGAGAAAGGAGCCCATGGGGTTAGGGATAGTGTGTCAGCATGAATAGAGAGTTGGCTAACTTTGTAAGACAGAGAGTTGGGATAAGGTGGATATTCTCAGGGTTGAAATCTGTAACTAGTGGAATGCCACAGGGATCAGTGCTGGGGCCACAATTGTTTATAATATATATTAATGACTGGCACGAGGAAAGTGAATGTATGACACAAAGCTAAGTGGGAAGGTAATAATATTTCTCCCTCTAAGCTCTGGCGTTCTACACACGGACATCAGTGTCGGCACATTGACTGTGGCATAGACTCCGGTTTTGGATGTCACTAGCATGCGCAGACCGCAGCCACGCACACAGCCAGTAAGGAAATTAGAGTCAACGCTGGAGGGAAAGTGTTGAGGATGACACATAGAGTCTTCAGACGGATATAGACAGAGATAAGAGAGTGGGCAAAAACTTGGTAGGTGGAATGTAATGAGGAAAAATGTGAGGTTATGCACTTTGGCAGGAAGTATAGAGGAGCTGAATATTATTTAAATGGAAAAGGACTTCAGAAAGCTATGGAACAGATGGATTTGGGAATCCTCGCACATGAATCACAAAAAGCCAGCATCCAAGTTCTGTGGGTTACAGCGAATGCAAATGGAATATTGGCCTTTATTTCAAAGGGAATTGAGTATAAAAACAAGGAGGTTTTGCTAAAACTATACAAGGCATAAGTCAAACCACATCTGGAATACCGTGTACAGTTGTCAGCTCCTTATCTAAGGAAAGATATACTGGCGTTGGAGCCGTCAGAGAAGGTTCACTAGGCTGATACCAAGTATGGAGGGACTGTATTGTGACAAGAGGTTGAGTAGGTTGGGACTGTACCCATTGGAATTTAGAATAATGAGAGGCAAACTTATTGAAACAAGATTCTTAAGGGCCTTGACAGGGTAGATGCAGAAAGGTTGTTTCCCCTTGTGGGACAGTCTAAGACCAGAGGGTGTAATCTCAGAGTAAGGGGTTGTACATTTAAGAAGGAGATGAGGAAATATTTTCTGTTACTTACTGATGCTAAGGAATGTAAGCTCCAACAACAGACAGCCCTCTGGATCTTAGCTCCCACCTCATTCCCTCTGAGCTCATCACTTCTTGTAATCCAACGTTTTATTGGGTATTCACTATGCCCTCTGACCTCTGCCCTCTGACATCACACGATCTGTGCTCAGCAAAGGACTCACTTTTATCCATTACACCTCCATCTTAGTGATGTTCAGTGCAACATGACATTGAACTCCTCTTCCATTGTCTTTGCCTCCATTCCCATTTCTATAGTTTGGAGTCTTTTCCCCTCTTGAGAGAACCTTTCACCCATTTTTAACACTCTCCCTTCACCTAGATTCCTCCCCTCGACCTCTTGCCTGCCTTTGATCTTTTCATTGAGAACTGTTAATGTGACCTCAGCCTCCTCAACTGAATGATGGCTGAAACTCTGGGGATACCGGGACCGTCCTGTTTGTGGATTGGGGGAAGGAGGTTGAAGTGGGGTGAGTGGAGATGGGGGATGATAAGTTGAGAAGCTGTAGATAGGAGATCTCCAGAGAAGACGAGGTAAGTAACAGTACTGAAAACAATGGTTTGATGTTCAGTGGTGGGTTTGTGATCTGGAAGGATATCAGTGGAAATGTCTGAGAGTTATCACTTGGCCTCTGCAATTTAGAGGTTGGTATGACAGACACCAGTAGCAGCACCCTTAACAGCAGGTCTGATAACCAAGTTAAGGTTGGATCTGAGAGAGACAGGAGTACAACAAATTCAGATGGAGACAGGTTAGTTGGGTGAGGGAGCAGAGAAATTGAGCTTCATTCGATGGCGCTTTCCAAACTCACAACCATTTCCATCGAGAAGGAACAAGAGCAGCAGGTACATGGGAACACCACCCCCCGCAAGTTCCCCTCCAAGCCATTCACCATCCTGACTTGGAAATATATCACTGTTCCTTCACAGTCGCTGGGTCAAAATCCTGGGACTCCCTCCCTAAGGGCATTGTGGGTCAACCTACAGCGCATGGACACCAGTGGTTCAAGAAGACAGCTCACCACCACCTTCTGAAGGGGCAACTGGGGACGGCTAATAATGCCCACAACTCCGTGAATCAATAAAAAGAAAACTTAAGTCAGCAGGCATTTCAAACATGAAGCTTATAATCAGCACTGTGTCCTCTCCTGTCCAGCCTTCATCAGCTGTGACTCCACATAGCCTTAAAGAAGATAATTACTAAAGAATGCAAATTCTTGAAAAAACCTTGATTCTGTTTGTCTACTACTTGTGAATGTGGCCATTTGCAGGTGGTGGCTGTTCCTTTTTGTTATCGAGAAACAGCAGCACAGCAACAGATACTGTGACCAATGTGAAATTGTACGTCAGCTGTTGTCACTGGAGCCGGCAGTCAAAATCTATTATTCAGCTCAGTTTAGGAGCCAGGTTTGCATTTGGATAGACGTCCTGAAAGGAAAGGTCGGTTTGTGTGGAAATCAACTGGCAGCAATTTGCATTTTGGATGCAGCCCATCATAAAAAGCGGGCGACTTTGTTTAAGGTAGAACTCTGAAAGAGATTGATGATCTCAAAGGTTTTTATGAAGGCGTCAGTTCCGTGCTTTGTTCTACGAGTGTCATGGCAACAGCTTGATACTTGCTTTGTTTAGTCCGTCTATTCCCAACTGCCTGAATGCTTGATTCTGGATATGAGGGATGCCAGCTGATCTCAGCCTCCTAATTAGCAGCATCTCCTGGAGAAGTCATTGCAGTTTCTTGGGGAGGATTAATCCCAGGCATTACAAGATAGACCTGATTACTGATTACTGTTCCTCAGGGACACCACTCTAGGGTGCAAAGTGTCTTTTTTTGCTTCGCTTACACTATCTCTGTTGAATACCAATGTGTGTGCGTCTCTCCTCCCCTTGGTTAAGTTGCTAAATCTGAATCTTTATAAGATGCTTTAAATAAGTCTTGCACAGTGGGAAGGAAGAGAAATGGTTTCAGTGTGAGGCAGGAAGAGGCAACTTACATTTTTACATTTAGTAATTATAGTCAGAGAGGGAATACTGAGGGATAGGAACATGTCAAGTTGTGTTTTATTGTCAACTCTGTGCAATGATGGTCAGCCAGTTTTTGGACGTATTTTCAGTTTGTGTAAAATGATACACAAGGCTGTTTATGGGGGAAGTTGTGGACGCGTTGTTTGATCACAGCATATAAAAGAACAACCTGTATTTATCAAACGCCTTTTCCATATCAGGATATCTTCAGGCATTTTACAGCTAATGATCTACTTCCTGGAAGCTAGCCTCCTGTAATTAAAGAATGTGATAACCAATTTTCACACAGAGAGAACTTCCCAAAACATCTCTGATGAGGGATAACTAGCAATCTGACTCATGAAGTGAAACTTACCTGATTTTCTCCTACCTACTGTGATGGGATCTCTTCCCACCAGCTGAGAGAGTGGCCAAAAGCTCAGGTCAACCTTTCACCAAAAGACAGTGCCTCTGACAGTGTAGCACTGCTGGAAGTGTCAGTTTGTGGGGCATTAGCTCAGCTCTGTAAAGGGGAACCCGAACCCCCAGAGCATTTGAACCGAGAGAACTGATGGCTGCTACCCAGCTGAGAACCTGGTGACATGGTGAATGTAAGAGGTGCTGCAACAATTCACTAAGATTCCTTCAAAAGCACCAACTAAACTAGCAACCTACACCTCCTAGAGGGACAAGGGCAGCAGATATATGGGAATACCACCCCCTGTAAGTTCCCCTCCAAGCCACTCACCATCCTGACTTGGGAATGTCTCGCTTTTCCTTCAGTGTTGCTGGGTCAAAATCCTGGAATTCCCTCCCTATGGGTATTGTGGGCCCACCTATGGCTCAAGGAGGCAGTTCCCCAACACCTTCTCAAGGGCAACTAGGGATGGGCAATGAATGCTGGCCCAGCCAATCCAGTGGTAAAACTAAAGAAAATTGTTTAGGCGTTTGTTGATGTTAAAGCTGACAAATTTTCTTTGATTCCAATTGTGAAGGAGTGAAAACTCTTGCAGAATGTAAATGAAGATTGCCTTAGCTCAAGGAGGATATTGCACTGTTCTCAGCCCCCTTTGGAATTGCCCCTTCCTCTCTGAAGTTGCTGGCTGGTTGGAAGATGAGAGCATGGATTGAACAGGCCTATGACACCAATCCCGAGCAGTTTTGAAAATTTTGATGGGGTCTGTGATGGGTGAAAGATGCTGAAAAATGTTTCCACTGCCTCGAGAATCTGGAACTCAGGCCGTGTTCTCTGAAGATGCTGTTTGGGACTGAAAAAGGAAGAGAAATTTTGTCATTGTGAATCTCTCTCTCTTTCTCAGATGCACTGTTGCTCTGTTTGTTTTAGATAGAACCCAATAAACTGTTGAATATTAAGTGCATCAAAGGGTCTAGGACTAGTGTGGGAAGGTGGAATTCAGCTGAAAGATCTTAATGAGTCCAGGAGCAAGCATGAGAGGCTGAATGGCCTACCCCAAATCCAATTTTTAAAATATATTTCACATCACAGCAAGACCTGAGAAACTTGAGAGACTCTGTTATATATTCACTGCAGTGTCCAATTCTGCATTTATATGACAACCACAAAGATCTTCCAAGTTGTACCATTTGACAATGTTTGGGAGCAGTAGCTTGGGGCTGTGTTCATTGCTGCCATTGACTGGCATATAGTGTCTGAAACCTCATTCTAACTATCAGATCACTCAGTACGAACTGGATTGTAATCCAAGGTCCAGCAATTGAGGTTCATTGTAAAATCATAGAGGGCTGCATTTGGTGCTAATCAGAAAACGCCACCTCATTTTCCTTTCCATGTCGTTTTTACTTTGGAACTGTAAAGTACATTGAAGTTAATCCATCCTCATCATTACTGTGTGGGAGTAAGGAATCTACAGTATGTTGCAGTGGGTTCTTGTGATTCTAATGTGTATGATAGGACGGAGCATATTTATATTCCCTATTTGAATGCTGGCTTGTCCAGTGTGTGGTGATTGACAGATAAGGAAGTAATAAAGAGCTGAATTCAGAGTGGAACAGACTCATCACAATGCAACTTTTGTTTGTCATGTTTTTTTTTACAGGCACTAGCAACATGCCCCTTGTGGGCACCTTGTTATCGATGGCAAGGTGCTTAGGAAGAGCACAAGTGCTGCAGAGGCGGGGGATCTAGAGCCAGTAACACAGGGATGGTGCCTTACTGAAACAGCACAGTTTGGAGCCTCTTCTGACTCCTGTTTGTCGTCAAATATGCTCAACTTTCGCAGCCACATGGAAGATATCTTGTGGCACGGTGGCTTGTGTCCCTGTGCCTGACCTGGACTTCCCATTCCAGGACCATAAGATCATAAGATATAGGAGCAGAATTAGGCCATTCAGCCCTTTGAGTCTGCTGTGCTATTTGATCATGGCTGGTATGTTTCTCAGCCCCCTTCTTGCACCTTCTCCTGTGACCCTTGAACCCCCTACTAATCAAGAATCTATCCACCTCTGGTTTAAATACATTCATTGACTTGGCCTGTACAGCCTTCTGCAACAATGAGCTCCACAGATTCACCACCCTCTGGCTGAAAAAAAAATCCTCCTCATCTCAGTTCTAAAAGGTTATCCCCTCATTCTGAGGCAGTGCCGTTGGGTCCTAGTCTCTCTTACTGGTAAAAACATCTTCTCCATATCCACTCTATACAGGCCTCTCAGTATTCTCTAAGTTTCAGTCTGATTCACCTCTCATCCTTCTAAATTCCATCGATTACAGACCCAGAGACTTTAACTGCTCCACATATGACAAGCCCCTCATCTCCAGGATCATTCTTGTAAATCTCCTCTGAATCCCCTCCAAGGCCAGCACATCCTTGCTTACGTATGGGGCCCAAAACTGCTGACAGTATTCCAAACGAAGTCTGACCAGAGCCTTATACAGCCTCAGCAGGACATCCTTGCTATTGTAGTCTAGCCCTCTCAAAATGAATGCTAACATTACATTTGCCTTCCTAACTGCCACCTGAATCTATTATATCTGTTCATGGGACGTGGGCATTGCTGGCATTTATTGACCTTCCCTAATTGCCACTTGAACCAAGTGGCTTGCTATGGTCATTTCAGAGGGCAATTAAGGGTCAGCTGTGGGTCAGGAGTCACATATAGGCCAGCTAAGGTTGGCAGATTTCCTTCCCTAAAGGACATCAGTGAGCCAGGTGCGTTTTTCATGATAATTAATTATTTTCACGATAATTAAAAAATAATATACAAATTACCATGCAAGGACTGTGAGAAATACTACATAGGCCAAACTGGAAGAAAGCTGACTATGCCAATAAATGAACACCAACTAGCCACCATGAGGCACGACCAATTCTCACTTGTCTCATTACACACAGACAGCAACGGACACGAATTCAACTGGGACAACACATCCATAATTGCACAAGCCAAACAGAGACACGCTACGGAATTCCTGGAGGGCTGGTATTCCAACCGGAACTCCATCAACAAACACATTGAATTAGACCCTGTGTAGAAACCACTGAGAAACAAAACTGGAACTAACACCAACCACCCCAGCAAACCTAGGCATATAAATAACAAGCAGGACAGAACTCCGATGCTTCACTGGAAGCGCACTGATGATGTTACCCAGAGCAGAGTGATGAAACATCTGCAAACAAACCCACCGGCTTGGCGAGCTTGTCTGCAACCTCAATTAATTGTCATTTTATGATCACCATTAGAAGGAGGGGTGGCATTGTGGTAACGTTGCTCGGCTGGTGATCCAGAACCCAAGGCCAGAGCTCCGGATACATGAGGCAGATGGTAACATTTAAATTTAACAAAAATCTGGAGTAGATACCTGCTCTGATGGGGACCACGTGGTAATTGTTGTAAAAACCCATCTGACTCACTAATGTCTTTTAGGGAAGGAAGCTGCCATCCTTACCTGGTCTGGCCTACATGTGACTCCAGACCCACAGCAATGTGGTTGACTTTGAACTGAAAATAGGACTGTGCAATAAATGTTGACCTGGCATGCGAATGAATGGAAAAAAATCATTAGGCTAGCTTTTAAGTGAATTTAATTTTCACCATCTGGCACAATAGGATCCAAACCCACATCCCTGGTACATTGGCCTGGGTCTGGATTATTATCCATTGACATCACTGGGAAGTCAGCACGAGCAGACCATGTCTAAAGGTGTAAAAACCAAAAGAACTGCGGATGCTGTAAATCAGGAACAAAAACAAAGTTGCTGGAAAAGCTCAGCAGGTCTGGCAGCATCTGTGGAGGAGAAAACAGAGTTAACGTTTCGGGTCCGGTGACCCTTCCTCAGAACAGAAAAGTTCAAGGTGGGTTGGTGAGAGGGGTGTGGCTTGCTGCAAGGAGAACATGAGGGACATAACATTCTTAGGTGCCAAGCCTCACACTGACTTTTCCAGCATTGCCTTGCACAGCACTAAATAGACCAGCACACTATGGAGTTCCACTCATTCCCATCTCTCAATCTGCATCATCACATTCCTATCTGAACAGCCAACAATGACTCTCATCCTTATCTTTGTACTATCCCACACCCAGGCCTCACAGTCAATCTTCACAAATGTCCTTACCTCTTCTTCACATACTACCCATGTCATATTCATAACTATCTGTTTATTTTTTCTTCACCGTGGAGTGCGGAACAATGTGGAGAAGCATAAAACTGAGGTGTGAGGGTTTGTTGTTCAGTGATGGCCTCTTTGATTAACCTGCATTGTGTGCCCATGTGGTCCATTGTGAAGGAAAT
>NC_063353.1:47745457-47745932 GCF_021869965.1 Rhincodon typus | reverse complement strand
GTCAGCTGCCAAGGCATGACTGGGCCTGATTGTATTACTTACTATGATCAACGATGCCAGCTGCAGAGACGTTGACCCTGGCATTTGCCACTTTAAATATGTCGAAGGGCTGACAGTTATCATAAAGTGTATCCTTCACAGTATACCTCGGCTCCTGGTGTTGTTGAGAAATTTCACAATTAGCTGCAGGGAACGATTGCACCTTAACCCCAATAAGTCTGTGAATGTTGACATCTGATTTGTTGGAAATAAACCAGAGAAACCCAGTCTATCACTGAATATCTTCATAATCCATCATAATAATGTGGTCACACTGTTGGGTATATTCGTCCACGCAGATCTAAAATCAGCATCTGTTCTATTATGTTAGCAGTAGAACTGAAGTATACATTCCATTCTAAATTTTTGGTGTGCCCAGTGATTTTTTCTGTATGTATAGGATGTGGGTGTCACTGGCAAGATCAGCATTTGTTGC
>NC_063353.1:47735338-47745447 GCF_021869965.1 Rhincodon typus | reverse complement strand
GTGTTTGGTCACAGGAGGATATAAACGATTGGTCAGATGGGCAGATCAATGGCAGATAGAATGTAACCTGAACAAATGTAAGGTGCTCACATGAGATCCTAGATACATCTTCATCAGAGGGTTTCTCTACATTGACGTTCCATACATATCAACATCTTCAGCAGCAAATGGACAGCCTCTCTCTCGTGTTTGGAAAGAACTTAGAATGACCATTAGCATTGCATTGACAAATGTTATAACTCAGGACATTGTCATGCAGGACATCGATCAGCATTGACAATGTGACGCTGGGGATTGTGAGGAGCTTCACATATCTCAGCTCCACAGTCTGTCTCTTGATGCTGAAATGAACACACAGCACAAAAGTTGCAGCTGTTCTGCCTGAGACTGAGTACTAGATTGTGGATTGAGAGCAGCTGGATTGAGAGTTTACTGCGTCTTCAGCACACCCCCTCCACAGTGGTGAGACCTGGTGCTCAGTGTGAGCAAAGGCTGATCAGTTTCCAGTTCACCACATCTGCACCAGCTTAACCACGCTCATTGAAAGGCTTAAAGCTGGTCACTCAAAGACCCTCTTCACACTGAACTTGTGACTGGGCGATGACTCTCTGGCATCCTTACCTCCATTGCAGGGACACGCGAGGGTGGGATATTGACACTGAAAACCATCCGAGTGTTAATTCTGAGATAACAAAGTGTAGAGCTGGATGACCACAGCAGGCCAAGCAGCATCAGGGGAGCAGGAAGGCTGACATTTCGGGCCTAGCCCCTTCTTCAGAAAAAAAGGAGATTTTTTTTTTCCCTAACCTAAGCTGATTCTGAGTCATCAGAAAGTGCAATGCCTTGGATGAAATTTTGCCACAACTTGCCAAGACAAAGGTCTTTATTACCTTCAATGTGAAGGATGGTCACTGATAAGTGAAGCTGGATGAAAGCAGCAGTGTGCTAATTATATTCTGGGCACTATTTGGGAGATATGGGGGTCGCACATGGCATTTGCCATTTCCACCGCCCCAGAGCTTCATCAAACCTGACAGCACAGGCGAATCAGTGATCTTCCTGAAATGGAAGCTATTGTAGATGATCTCCTAGTGGTATTTATGTGGAAACACAATGGAAGAAGCCATCACAAGTCATGATCAGAATCTGGTTCCACTTCCAGGGAGAGCTGACCAGATGAATGTGAAACTGAACAAGACAAAGATTGTGATGCCTGAATTCAAGTACAGAGGCTCATGTACCGACAGTGAAATGACCTCACCTGAATCCTAAGACGGGAGCCAGAGCAGAGATGTAGAAACCAACAAATGTGAAAGCAATGCAACGATTTGTCGGATTTGTGAACTATTTAGCAAAATTGTTATCAAAGTATGAACTTCTGCACAAGTCAACCCACAGCAGGTGGACTGCAGCTGTTTAATAAGGCAGCTCATCACCACCTTCTCAAGGGCAAATAGGAACGGGCAATAAATGCTGGCCTGCCAGTGACACCCACATCCCAAAAATGAATAAAGAAATTTTACAGCTAAGGACGCGCAATGGTATTGGGACACCGGACAAAAAGCAGCTTTTATTGTAATTAAACAATTCATGATTGGAACTGTCAATGCTGAGGTACAAAATGTCAATGATGTAGTCACCTTGCAGTGTGATACTAGTGAGGCAGGACTTACAGCAGCTGTTATGCAGCAAGGACCAACCTATCGTATCTGTATCCAGGGTGTTAACACAAACTGAACAATGCTGTTCTCAAGTAGAAACAGAGTGCCTGGGTATTGTCTGCCTGTGAGCATTTTAATCAATATCTGTTTGGGAGAGACAAAGTGACATGGAGAATGACTGACAATAAAGCACTTCAGAGCATCTTCCTCAAACCACTTTTATCTGCTCCAAAACTTTTGTAGAGAATGTTACTTTGTTTACAAAGTTATCATCTGGATGTGACAGACAAACAGTACAAAGATGTGCAGCTTAGGGTGGATTGGCCATGCTAAATTGCCGATAGTGTCCAGGGATGTGCATGGTAGGTTCGTTAGCCATGGGAAATGCAGGGATGCAGTGGATATAGGTGGGATGCTCTTCGGAGGGGTGGTGTGGACTTGATGGGCCCCCCGAATGTAGGGATTCTATGATTCTACAAACAAGGGAAACAGCTGTAAATTGTCGAGATGCTGTTGTAAGCAGCAGACTCCAGTCATGAGGAATTGTAGACATTGTGATGAGTGACACTGGCCCTCACTTCAGGAATGAAGAGTTCAGCTTTTTCATACAGGATTGAGAAATTCAACACCATGCATCATCTCCACAATATCCCATGTCAAATAAACAGTCCGAGGTGGCAGTGAAAACTGTCAAAGCCTAAAATTAAAAATTGAGCAAATCCAGAGGAAAGTACACCTAACTGATGGCATGGAAAGTAATTCAGTCCAAAGACTAATTTCATGCCACATACAAACCATTCTTCCAGTAGCAAAACAAATCTACTAAAGCCAGAAGTTATAACAACTGTGAGTGACAAAATCAAAATGAAATGACAGAAAGCCAAATTTCACTTGGCAATGGCTTGGCAATTTTATCAGAGTTGAGCATTGGAGAGTCAATCAAATGATGGATGCTCTCAACAAAAGTGTCTTGGGACTGGCACAGAGCAACTTTCACTTCAAACATATGCAGTGAACATATGTATGGAATGTTGTATAATTTATACACATTAATATTATATCTGGAATTGGGATCTCAAAATAGAAGCAATTGGATGTTAGTTACATCTGGCTACATCTTCAAACAGCAAACAAGGCCAGAGAGTCTTTCTGAAACAGTGACTAAATCCAACATTTGTTGAAAAGGAGCTAACAGGAGACTCCAAAGTTTTAATTGAAAGTGTTAATATGTGTTTAGGACAGGTGAATAAACATTTAAACATATTCACTTGTTTTCAGTTCAAAAGAATCAAGGGTTAAGCAAACTTTTCAATTCAGTTTCGAAGATACCAAGATGGCGTTCAGAATCAAGTTTATCTCCAAGAAGGAGTTTGGGTTAGATCGAGAGAAGCTAACCAGCCCCAGCTGACAAGTCTAGTGTGTGCAGCCTCCAAGCTAGGAGAGTTTGGATAGAAATCTGCAGCTTATTGGAGCTAAGAAAGTACAGGGTGTCAGATTCGTGAAGTGTCCACCTCAACAGACTCAGAAACAATAATCAAATTGTCTCCAAAGTCCATGGAAAAGAACCTGAAAGGAGTCAGTGAAGTAAAAACTAAAGAGTTAAGACAGGGGGATAATTTATCTGGACTTGAGTCTCTGTAATGGATAATATTGGGTTTCTCATTAAAACTTTGTTATGCTGTGTGATCTCAGACCATTTTAACTGTCTTTTACAGTTACACAGCTTGTTTGTTTTTCCGTTCTGAGGTATTGGGACCAGTTCATGTACAAGCTGGACAGGTTCTATCTAAACAAGACTGGGATCAATGCTCATAAGGGAATTTCCCAGTGCTGTTGGTCTTGGTTTTAAACTAGGTTGTCAGGGTCAAAAACAGAAATTGCTGGAGAAACTGACAGCATCAGTGGAGAGACCCTTCTTCACTAGACTCAAAACATTAAAACTGTTTTCTCTCCACAGATGCTGCCAGACTCGCTGAGTTTCTCCAACAATTTCTGTTTTTGATTCAGAATTCCAGCTCCTACAGTGTTTTTATTTATTTTTAGCTTGTCATGGAATAGCAACCTGAGAGGTAACCAAATTGGAAGGGAGATAAGCTGGTAACAGGAAGTAGAGAAGCTGCGAGGCCATTGAGATTACAGGAGAAACAAAGTGGAACATCGCATATGCCTTGAATGTGGAATGATGCCATAGAGTCATGGAGTCACTAAGTTATACAGCGTGGAAACAGACCTTCTGTTCAACCAGTCCATGTTGACCATAATCCCAAACTAAACTAGCCCACCTGCTTGTACTTGGTTCTCCAAACATTTATTATTCATGTACTTATCCAAATGTATTTGAAACGTTGTAACTGTGCCCACATCTACCACTTCCTCTGGAAGTTCATTCCACACACGAACCACCCTCTGTGTAAAAAAATTGCTGCTTGTGGCTTTTCAAATTTTTTCTCCTCTCACCTTAAAAATATGTCCCCTAGTCTTGAAATCACCTGCCCTAGGAAAAAGATCACCTGCCATTCGCCTTACCTATGTCTCTCGTGATTTTATAAACCCCTATAATGTCACTCCTCTACCTCCTAAGCTCCAGTGAAAAAAGTCCCAGCCTATCCAGGCTCTGCCTATAAGTCAAAACCCTCCAGCCTGGGCAGTATCAAAAAGACAAAGTTAAGGACACTCCATTACCTGAGTGTGTGCAGCATTCACACTAGATGGATGATCTCATGGCACAAGTAGAGGCTACGATATAATCGCTATTTCAGCTACATGGCTACCTGAGAAATATTGAAGGATATTCAATATGTAGGAAGGGGAGGCAAGAAGGAAAGGGTGGTGGAGTTGCACAGACAATAAGATTAGAATAGAATAGGATTCCTACAGTGTGGAATAAGGCCCTTCAGCCCAACAGGTCCACACCAGCCCTCAGAGTATCCCACCCAGACCTCTATAACTCACCTAATCTACACATCCCTGCACACTACGGGCAATTTAGCACGGCCAATCCATCTAACCTGCACATCTTTGACTGTGGGAGGAAACTGGAGGAAACCCACACAGACACGGGGAGAATGTGCAAACTCCACACAGACAGTCGCCTGAGGCTAGAATCGAACCTGGTGCTGTGAGTCAGCAGCGCTAACCACTGACCTACTGTGCCACCCATCCCATAAAGGATGGGATTACTAAGGGATGATCCCAGATCAGGAGAACATGTGTGCAAACAGGGGCAGCAGACATTGGTTGGAGATTATTATTTTTATTGTTATGTTTATTTGTTATTATTTATAGGCCATAAATAGTAGTGGCAGTTTGCAGAATGGTACAAATCAGAAGATGAGAGATACATATGGCTTGGTGGACATAATTATCATGGGTATCCTTCAATCTGCATCTCAACTGGCTAAATCAATGAAGCACTAAAGCCATTGAGGGTGAATTTCTAAAGTGCCTTAGCGATGGTTTTCTAGAGCACAATGTTGAGGAGCCAACAAGAGGACTGACTATTTTGGAAATAGTTTTATATAATGAGAAAGAGCTAATTAGCAATCTTGTTGTCATGGAACCTCTAGAATTGAGGGACCACGATTTGATAAAATGATACATTCTATTTGAAAATGAGGTCATTCAATCTGAAGCTTGGGTGTTAAGCTTGAATAAGAAAAAGCATGAAAGTACAGGGCATGCATTGACTGAGCTGGATCAGGAAAATACGTTAAAAGGCAATGGACAGTTTTTGAAGAACTATTACATGACTTACAACAACTAAGCATTCCTTCAGGATGCAAAAAAAGTTAGTGAACCACGACTGACAAAGGGAGCTAAGGTTCTCATAAGATTAAAAGAAATGCTGATAAAGTGGCCAGAATAGTGATATACCTGAGGGTTAGGAAATTTTCAGAACACAGAGAGCCAAGAAACTGACAAGGAAAGGAAAAATAGAATATAAATGCAATTTAGCAAGAAACAAAAAAAATGGTCTTTAAAAGCTTCTGCATGTATGCTAAAAAAAATGTTTGGCTAAGCTGAATGTGGATCCATTACACACAAGTCAGGAGAACATATAATCCAAAATATAGAAATACAGATTATTACAATATTACCTTATGTTTGTTTACACTGAGGCAGATACAAGAATCTGCTAGAATTGGAGATTCATGTGACTAGGGAGAAAGATGAAAATGAAGGAAATTAGTATCAGTTAAAAGTTAATGAAGCTGGAAGTGAATAAGTTTTTGGGACCTGATATTCTACATCCCAGAGTGTTGAAGGAGGTGGCTATAGAGACAGTTTTTCCATTGGAAATCATCCTCTAAAATTCCATAGCTGCTGCAATAGTTCTTGCAGATTGGAAATTTGCAAATGTTAAACCACAAAAGAAGCAGGGCAAAAATCAGGGAACTATAGCCCTGTGAGCCTTACATCAGAGGGAGTGAAAAATCTAGAATCTACCAGAAACGATGTGATAAATGGACTCTTGGATACAAATTATCTGATTGGTCGTAATCAGCATAGATTTGTGAATGGAAACTCATATTTGACATACTTGTTGGAGTTTTCTGAGGATGTTCCTTCCAAAATCAAATACATTGCATTTAGATTCTCAAAGGGCTGGTAATAAAGTCCCCCACAGGAGGCTGGTTGAAAAGTGAAAGCACATGCAATAGGAGGTAGTGTACTGGTGCGGACTAATGTTTGGCTAACTGATAGAAAACAGAGAGTCAGAATAAACAGGTTAATCCTGTGATGGCAGACTGTGACAAGTGAGGTATCACAAGGATCAGTACTTGAGCCTGAACTGTTCACACAATATATATCAATGATTTCAACATGAGGATCAAATGTAATATTTCCAAATTTGTAGGTGATACAAAGTTAATCAGGAATATGGGTTGTGAGGAAGATGTTAACATTTTCTTTGTATTTGAACAGGTTTAGTGTTTGGCAAGAACATGGCTGATGAAATATAATATTGAAAATTTGAGTTAATCCACTTCGGTAGGAGAAACAGGTGCACAGAGTATTTCTTAAATAGTGAGAGATTGATAAGTGTACATAGAGTCATAGAGCCATACAGCACGGAAACAGACCCTATAGTCCTACTCGTCCATGCTGACCAAATTTCCCAAATTAAACTAGTCCCATTTGCCTGTAAAAACCAAACGAACTGCAGATGCTGTAAATCAGAAACAAAAAAGCAGTTGCCTGTGTTTGGCCTATATCCTTCTAAACCTTACCTATTCATGTACCTGTCCAAATGTCTTTTAAATGTTATAACTGTACCTGCATCTCCCATTTCCTCAGGCAGTTCATTCCACAGCCTCTAATGCTCTAGGGAAAATAGTCCCAGTCTATCCAGCATCTCCTTATAACCCAAACTCCCTGCTGTCCTGGTAACATCTTTGTAAACCTCTTCTACACCCTCTCCAATTTATTAAAATCCTTCCTACAGCAGGAACTGTACATAGTATTCCAAACATGGCTGAACCAACATCCTATACAATCGCAAATGATGTCCCAACTCCCATACTCAATGGTCTGAGCAATGAAGGCAAGCGTGCTGAATGCCTTCTTTAGATGTACAAAGGCTCGTAAGAAGGCTAATGGAATGTTAGCCTTTATTGCAAGAGGATTTGAGTACAGGAGTAGTGAAGTCTTGGTTCAATTGTGTAGGAGTTCACTTAGATTGCACCTGGAATACTTTGGTCTCTGTATTGCAGCAAAGATTTTATTGTCATAAAGGGAGTGCAGTGAAGGTTCACCAGACTTGTTCCCAAAATGGTGGACTGTTCTGTGAAGAGAGACTAGGGAAACGGGGTCTGTATTCTCTACAGTTTCAGAGAATGAGAGGTGATCTCATAGAAACCAACAAAACACTGAAAGGAATAGATAGAGTAGATACATGTAAGTTGTTTCTCTAGAAACAGGGGCACAATTTAAAAGTAAGGATGATGCTATTTAGCATTGAGATGAAGACTTCATTTTACTCAGATTGTTGTGAATCTTTGGAATTCTCTACCCAAGAGGGCTGTAGGAGCTCAGTCTCTGAGTATATTTAAAGTAGGGGTTGAAAATTTTTTGATCATCCCAAAATGTAAAGGGTTATGAGGATATTCTGGGTAAAGGCATTGAAACGTTCAATCGATCATGATCATATTTAATACTGGGATGGGCTTAATGGGCTGGATGGCCTGCTCCTGTTCCTAATCTAGTGGGGTTTCTCTTCGAGTTGTGGGAAGTGGGCCAAAGGCCGGTATATGGTGTTAGGTCACAGATCAGCCATGATCTTATTGAATGGTGTAACGGGCTCAAGGAACTGAATGGCCAACTACTGTTCTAATGTTCTTATGAAAGAATGGGACTTTGGGGAGACCCCTACTCAGCTGGCACTGTAGATTTCCCAGTGACAGACCCACCATGAGGCATCTTCAATGATTTCACTGAGTGTCTGTGCCCAGGGAATTGATGGAAAACTGCAAGTTTGACAAATGGTCACTGGACTTGAAACGTTAACTGTCTGTTTCTATCTCCACAGTTACTGCCAGACCTGCTGAGTTTCTCCAGAATTTTGTTTTTGTTTTTGATTCCCAGTGAATCATGCACCCTCTCAGTCTTCCTCCATGGCAAATGTGACAGATACAGCCCATGCCAGGAGGACACTCCTGAACCCTGCCAGACAGTGCGTACAGAGTCATAGACACAGACCCTTCGGTCCAACTCATCCATGCCGACCAGATATCCTAAATAATCTAGACCCATTTGCCAGCATTTGACCCATACCCCTCTAAACCTTTCCTATTCATGTACCCATCAAGATGCCTTTTAAATGTTGCATTATACCAGCCTCCACCACTTCCTCTGGCAACTTGTTCCATGCACGCACCACCCTCTGTGTGAAAAAGTTGCCCCTGAGGTCCCTTTTAAATCTTTCCCCTCTCACCATAAATCTATGCCCTCTCATTTTGGACTCCCCTACCCTGGAAAAATGACCTTGGCTATTCACCCTATCCATGTCTCTCATGATTTTATAAACTTCTATAAGGTTATTAACGCAGAGTTGACCAGCTTGGTCCAAACCATGGCTCACAAGACAGGAGCTTGACTTAATGTCCCAGAAAGAGAACAGTAGAACTGAATGGTGTGCACTAATCCGACTCAATGGAGCTCCAGTATGTCCATCATCAACTGTTTATATTTTTTAAGGTAGGTTTTCTCTCTGGTTTAACTGACCTTTTAAACTCACACCCTACTTTTGAATTTCTGTTCAGAAATGCTGTAACGTGAAATGTTCTCAAGAATGAGTCTCTTCCTGTCACAGTCAGTTCATCATATTTCCCTTGTTAATACCTTGATGGTCTGGAAGACCAGAACCAGAGTTCATAGCCTAAGGATATCGGGTAGACCATTTAGGACTGAGATGAGGAAGAATTTCTTTACCCAGAGAGTGGGGACCCTGTGGAATTCTTGTCGATAACATGCAGTTGAGGCCAAAACATTGAATGTTTTTCAAGAAGGGATTAGATATAGTTCTTAGGACTAAAGGGTTCAAAATGGGGAGAAAGTGGTAATGGAACTGAATTAGATGATCAGCCAAGATTGTATTGGGTCAGAAGTCACATGACACCAGGTTATAGTCCAACAAGTTTATTTAAAATCACAAATGTTGGCACGGTGGCTCAGTGGTTAGCACTGCTGCCTCACAGTACCAGGTACCTGGGTTCGATTCCAGCCTTGGGTGACCGTGTGGAGTTTGCACATTCCTCCGGGTCTCCGGTTTCCTCCCACTGTCCAAAGATGTGCAGGCTAGGAGGATTGGCCATGCTAAATTGTCTGTAGTGTTCAGGGATGTGTAGATTAAGTGGGTTATTCATGGGAAATGCAGGGTTATAGGGTAAGGGGGAATGGGCCTGGTGGAATGCTCTTTGGAGGGTTGGCGTAGACTTGTTGGCCCGAAGGGCCTGTTTCCACACTGTCAGGATTCAATGATTCTCTCCACAAGCCTGTGACTTCAAATAAACCTGTTGGACTATAACCTGGTGTCGTGTGACTTCTGACCTTGTCCAAGACCAGCACGGTTGTGTTAAAGGGCCGAATGGCCTACACCTGCTCCTGTTTTGTACGTCCCATGAAGTTTAAACGTTTGCAACTCGAAAGGTTGAGGCAGGAAATGCGTGCCTCTCGGCTGAAACCACGTTACGCAGAGAGAAGTTTATGGCTGGAGCCCTCTGTAATTTTAAGCTCACGCACACAAAAATAATCCGGGGCTGCAAATGAGCCGTACGTGTGGGTAAATTGGAATGTGTGTGTGTGTGTGTGTGTGTGTGCATGTAGCTGTGGGGGTGCCTGTGTGTGTGTGTGTGCATGTAGCTGTGGGGGTGCCTCTGTGTGTGCATGTGTGTGTGTGCATGTAGCTGTGTGTGTGTGCATGTAGCTGTGTGTGTCTGTGTGTGTGTG
>NC_063353.1:47683838-47734838 GCF_021869965.1 Rhincodon typus | reverse complement strand
CGCCCCTCTTTATTTCTGGGCTCCCCTACTCCTCCCCAGCCCTGATGAAGGGTTTTGGCCTGAAATGTTGACTTTCCTGCTCCTTAGATGCTGTCTGACCTGCTGTGCTTTTCCAGCTCCACGTTTATTGACTACAGTGAAAGCCATCTTAATAACATCCTTTTAATGGACTGAGAATCTGCCTTTTTGTAGTGCCTTCAACATGATAAAATGCTGGAGGCACAATACAGGGACATTAGAATCCAAGGTTAACACTGAGCCATAGAAGGGTATATCAGATGGCCAAGCAGTGGGTTTTAATGAATAAAATAAATACAAAGAGCTGCAGTTGCTGGAAATCTGAAACAAAAAATAGAAGATGCTGGAGAAACTCAGCAGGTCCAGCAGCATCTGTGCAGAGAGAAACAGTTTGTGTTTTGAGTCCAGTGACTCATTTTCACTTCTCTCAAAGGGTCACTGAACTTAAATGTTAACTCTGTTTTACTCTCCACAGATGTTGCCAGACCTGCTGAGTTTTTCCAGCACTTTCAGATTTTAAGGAGTGTTTTAAAGAAGGAGGGAAAGGTGTATGGAGGGAATTCCAGATGCTGGGGCTAACTGCAGACATGGCCACCAAACGATTAAATTTGGGGATGCATAAGAGGTTCCGAATTAGCTGAGTGTTGATATCTTGGCACAGTTGCGGGGCTGGAGGAGATTGCAGAATGTTATAATTGCCCTGTTGGAAACGTGTGTACAGTCTTGGATATATGGTTCTTGAAGCCTGATTAACTTTACTGTTTCTGATTGAACTTCGTATTTGGTACTTAATTTGAATTTTGTAGGTCTGAAGTTTTGGAAAGATGTGCTTTCGAGGCCATTTTCTCAAGGAAAAATACTTAATTGGATTAAAGATCTGTTTGCATCTGTAGCAGTATGCATAAAGATTTGGGAAAGTGGCTTTAATGCTTTTTGGGACCCATGTGCCTATTGGACACAAACATCAAAAGCAGGAGTAGGCCTTTCGGCCCTTTGAGTTGGCTGTGCCATTCAGAATGATTGTGGCTGGTCATCCAACTCGCTCCCCTTTCCCCCCCATACCCTTTGTTCTCTTTAATTCTTGGGCTATATCCAACACCTGGGAAACAGTCAATGCTTGGGTCTCAGCTGCTTTCTGTGGCAGTGAGATCCCCACACTCCCCCGCTCTGGGTGAAGAAATGTCTCCTCATCCTGCTTTAGTCACTTATTGTAGATTTTGGGCATGTCTTACAGTTAAACCCAACCTATTCATGGAAATGGGGTGAGGTCGAAGAGAGATTTAATTTTGCACAGCTTAACTGAAGCTTAACTTTAACTTTCTGGTGAGTTAATGACTATGAAATAAAGCCTTAGGCAAACTGCTGGAAGTATACAAGGGGAGGTTAGCTTTTGTTTGACTAAAATTACTTTAGAATGTGGAATATTTTGCCAAAACTGGTTGTGAAAGCATAGAATCTGGGAAGCCAATGAGGAGGCCATTTGGCCCATCATTCTTTTTTTTTGAAAATGTTAAATGATTAACCCTCTCCGCTTGGTCTTTCTGCACAGCTTTGCAAATCTTTCCTCATCAAAATGGATATCAAATTCATGTTTAAAAAAAATTCCTGCTTTATCTGCATCCACCACCATTTCAAGCAGCCTGTTCCTGATCAGAAGTAGAAAAAATATCAGATCCTGCTTAGAAAATATCCACATCTACCTATGGTTGTTTTCCTAATTATTTTAGGTGCATCCTGTGTTTACCAAATTTCCTATTAATGGTAACAGTTTTTCATCCTTGTTCTAAGTTCTGAAGATGCTTGGATATGTGTCTGAAGTTTACCACTAGCCTCTTGTACAGGGAGAGCAGTAAAAAAGTTAGTAAGAGTTTATGGAAGTATTTGAATAGGAGAATAGTAACAAACGTTTGTGCTGGTCCTAGTGAAGGCTGAGGGAGACAGATTTTTAACCAGTAAGGGAATCAAGGTTTAAGGGAAAAAGGCAGGAAAAGTGATGTTAAGGATTATCTGATCAGCCATGATCCCTTTGAACGGCCCAGCAGACTCAATGGGCTGGATGGCCTACTTCTACTCTTGTATCTTATGGTCTTAAATCCAGTTTCTCCATGTATCTGATGACTCTCATCCCAGTTGACATTCTAGTGAACTTCTGTATCCACACAAAGAGTTTGACACGCTTTCTAAAGTTTGTAACTGATTCAAACCTTTTTTTTAAAAACATTAATATGCAAATATTAAAAGTGTCCAATATTATGATTACAATATAAAGCATGGATGTAGCATTAAACCATGTTGTAGGTAGTTGGGACTGAATGACTAGATTGAATTTATTCTGGTTGTCATTGTTTGTAACTTTGCATTCAAACATGAAACATTTGTCTACAACAGTCCACCCTGGAAAACATTATTTGCCTTTTACTTTGGAAAAATCTACATGTTGTCAATGTGGATGCTAAAATTGTTTTAGTAAATATTTCACTTTTTTTTACAATTTGGTGTACCCCTCTATCTAACACAATAATTGCCAAGACCCCAATAGATCTGAGGTGTACACACAAAATATTAATCTAATTGGTGTATGTCTAAGCTACATTTCTTTGGGTACTTCTTAGGTTGGTTCAACGGACTTGTGAAATGCTTGACTTGTCTGTTATCATTGCTCCCTGTTTGCAATTGGCAATCTAACAGGAAAGGGACAGCAGGCATAAATGGGCCATTTTCTTGCTGGCAAGATTTAATAAGTTGTGTGCCACAAGATTAGTGCTGGGGCCTCTCTGTTGGCACAAAGATGACAGGCAAGGAAGTTCTGAAGAAGACATGAGACTACAAAAGGATGTAAATATTTTATGTGAGTGGTTAAACAGCTAGCAATTGGAGTTTAATGTGGGAGGAGGTGAAATTGTTCTTGCCAAAATGCACAAAGAATATTTAGCATCTAAATGGTAAGCAGTGACAGAGCTGAGATGCAGAGGGATCTGGGTGTCCTAGTGCACAAATCAGAAAGTTAGTGTGCAGGTACAGCAAGTAATCAGGAAAGCTAATAGCATATTGTTTATTTCGAGAGGAATTGAATACTGAAAGCAGGGAGGATGTTACAATCATACAGGGCACTGATGAGATTATTGCTAGATTACTATGTACAGCATTGGTCCCCTTATTTAAGGAAGGATGTAAATGTGATGAAGGCAGCTCAGAGGAGGTTTGCTAGATGAATAGCTGGAATGAGAACATTGTCAAAGGAATGGCTGGAGAGGCTAGGCTTGTATCTGCTGATGTTTGAGAGTAAGAGACAGCTTGATTAGAACATAGAACAATATAGTACAGGAACAGGCCCTTCAGCCCACGATGTTGTGCTGAACATGGCGCCAAACGAAACTAATCCCTTCTACCTGCCCTTGGTCCATATCCCTCCGTTCCTTGCATATTCATTTGCTTATCTAAAATTACTTAAATACCCCCATCATATCAGCCTCCATCACCACCCCTGGCAGCACATTCCAGACTCCTACTGCTCTCTGTGTTTTAAAAAAAACTTGCCCCTCACATCACCTTTGAACTTTCCCCTCTCACTTTAAATGCATGCCCCTAGTTTTAGTTACTGCAGAAGATCCTGAGGGTTCTTGATGCTTTGCTTGTGGGACGTTCTAGAACTGGGAGTCACCCAGTTGAGACAGATGAGAAAAATTATCTTGCAGTGTGTTAAGTATCTTGGAGTTCTCTTCCTCAAAAGTGGAAGCAGAGTCTTCGAATATTTCTAAGGCTGAGGTAGAGAGATTCTTAATGAGCAAGGGGTGTAGGCAGGAATGTTGAGTGATCAGGTCAGCCATGATCTTATTGAATGGCAGGAGCTCAAAGGCCTACTCCTGTTCGTAATGTCTACTTTCATTTTAGGATCATGATGTGTGAGGGTGGTGGCCACACAAATGCATGTCTGTTGTAATCTGTTGCAGGTAGCTGTGTATTGTGGTTAACATTGGTGTTTTAAAACTACACTGGATATAAAAGATAACGGATGGAATTAAACAGCTAACACATTTTAAACTTGGGTTCTGTACTGAATGGTTTTGTATTTTGAGTTGGGTGGAGTTGGGGGGGAGATAATAAGGAGTCCTTTTCTTTTATCAAGGTTTCTGTCGTAGTTGTGGTTTTTGTGAAGTAGAACTTGGAACTGTAAAAGTCTTTTGAAAATGTAGCACAAATGTCAAGGTGGCAGAGTGAAAAGAATTATTAATCAGCTCCATTTCCTGGAAGGTGATAAAGATTAGTTTATAATGTTTGCTGGGCTGAAGGTGAATTGTTAGTGCTTCAGCAGGAAACTTTTAAAAATGAATAAATTCAGAAAAACAGTAAAATGTAAAGCAATGTGTGGAATCGTTTATACTGGGGGGAAAAAAATTGGCAGCTGTGTAATTAAGGTTATGGATTTGACTTCCAAATCTGGATTAGGTTGTGCCCTCAAGGGAGCGCTTTGAACATCACGTAAGGAGCTATTGGCTGTGGTTATAAGGAGCCTTGGTGCAACCACACCCAGAGTATTGTGTGCAGGTTTGGCGCCTCTAGTTAAGAAAGGATTTGATCTCCACAGAGGGGGAGCAGTGGAGGTTCACTAGGCTGTTACTGGGGATGGCAGGACTGTCTTATGAGGAGAGACTGATTGGACTGGGCCTGCACTCACTGGAGTTTAAAAGGATGAGAGGGGATCGGATTGAAACGTATAACATTCTAACAGGGCTGGACAGACAATATGCAGGCAAGATGTTTCCCCTGGGTTGTGGGGGATGGGGGGCTGGTCTCAGGATACAGGGCAGACCATTTATGATCGAGGTGAGGATCAATTTCTTCACTCAAAGGGTATTGAATCTTGGAATTCTCTACCACAGAAGGCTGTGGAGAACTTGTCACTGAATACATTCAAGAAAGAGATTTTGGTATTAAGGTATCAAGGGGTATGTAGAGAAAGGGGGAATCTGGCATTTGAGATACAGGATTAGCAACAATCATTGAATGGCAGAGCAAGCTCAAAGGGCTGAATGGCCTACTCCTGCTGCTAGATTGTGTGTGTGTAATCCATCATTTTAGGGTGTAGATTATGGAGGTGCTAACCCTCTGGTTATACAACAAATCATATCGTTGTGATCTCTTTTTAAATTCTGCACTTTGCCCTCTGCCCCCTTCTCACCCACCCAGACTAACATTCTACCCTCTGTGTTATCTCAGGGTGGTGTGTGCCCTGTTTAGCATCACTCGAGATTCTCCAGGAACTGTGTCGAGTCGAGAAACTGACCTGCCCTGCCCTTGGAATTGACAAAAGAAATCTTGAAGAGTATGAAGTGGAGTATCTGTGTGGGTACAAGAAAGTAAAGGTTGGTTCAGTACGTACCTGTCATTTCTCAAAAAAGTGAAAGTCTTTGTGCTGTTTTCACCTCGTGCGACACAGGCTCAGAACAGTTTGTCAAATACTGCCTCTGCAGAAACTGACATTTCATCATTTTGGATTTTGTAACTCACTGCATCTCATTTATGCACTGGTCATTTGAAGAATGTCTAATCCTATAATGTGAATTGGACTTTAAGCTCACATTTAATTGATAACGGCTGATCAACAATGATAAATGTGACAATATATGCAGGATTTATTTTAACAATTCTTAAGATTTTATTTCTACATTTTCAGTATAATTAATTTTATAATAGCAAAATGTCACTTCACAATTAACCTGAGTGTTAATTTTCCAGAAAAATTGAACAAATATTTTCTGGCTGTGCTGTTTATTTTCAAGGTTTATTAATTTGTTTGCTCGCTTAGCTGAAACTTGTCATAAGCACCAACTTTGCTTTTCCTGACCCTGCCAGTTAATGTTTCAGCTCCATGATTAAGTCAATGAAACTGATGAAGTGCCAATATAACGGGGTTCTGATGAAAGGTCATTTATCTGAAACATTTACTGAGTTTCTCTCCACTGATGTTGCCTGACCTGCTGATATTTCCATCTCTGAGATAGCCTATTCCTACCCAGATAACATCGCTGGCTTTCTGTCGTCTCCAGCTCATCTGCTGCAACCCTTCATTGTGGCTTTGTTACCTCAAGACCTGACTAATCCAGTGCATCTCTGTCCAGCTTCCCATAGCCTGACCCCTCTAAACCTGCGGTCCTCCAAACCCCTACCTATCTATGAACGCAAAAAGTGCTAGAGATCACAGCGGGCCAGGCAGCATCCATGGAGAGAAAGCAAGCTAACATTTCGAGCCTAGATGACTCTTCATTTCTAATGAAGAATCACCTAGATTTGAGACATTAGCTTGCTTTCTCTCCATGGATGCTGCTTGGCCCGCTGTGATTTCTAGCACATTTTCAGTAGAGATTCCAGCATCTGCAGTAATTTACTCACCCCACTGTCTACGGCCTGACTCGGAGCAAGGCCCATTCACCCATCATCCTCTGTTTAAGCAATACCTCAATTTTAAAACTGTAATCTACTTTGTAAATGCCTCCAAGGAATCATGTTGTGAGCCTTGTTCCTTTTCCTGTGATCTCTTTCTTTCCTCAACCTTGCACCCTTGCAGTTCTGGCCACAGTAACACCCCTACTTTTCATCACTGGAAGGGAGCTGTCATTTGGCTCTGCCCTGAGATCCAATACTATCCCTTTAATCTCCCTACCTCATCTTTTTCAAAGATGGTCCATTAAAACTACCTCCCTTTTTTTAAACCAAATATTGAACCACTGCCCTAATGCCAGGCCCTGTGTTTTGGTGTCAAATAGAGTTTGCTAACCCTCCTATGAAATGCATTGGTGAGGTTTTACAATGTAAACCTAATCATTTTTGATACTGCAAATGAGCAGACGAAATCAATGTTGATTAGTTGCTCTGGGACTACCACAGAAAGTGGTTGAGGCCAAAACATGCATTTTCAAGGAGGAGGTAGATAAAGCTCTTGTGGCTGAAGAGATCAAGGGATATGGGGGGAGGGCAGGATTATGGTATTGAGTTCAATGGTCAGCCATAATCATATTGAGTGATGGAACAGGCTTGAGGGGCCAAATGGCCTATTCCTACTCTTGTCTTCTATGTTTCTAATGACAGTTTTGAACCGTTCAAGTGACATTGCTAAATTTTTAACTATGAGTCTTGTAAAAGTGAAGAAAATAACAAAGTATACTTTATTAATAAAAAAAAAAATTCCATTTTTATCCTTTCCTAAGAGTAAAGAGTACTATCTGGTGAAGTGGAAAGGATGGCCTGAATCGACAAACACCTGGGAACCAAGGAAGAATCTCCGATGTGTTGGACTGGTGAAGCAGTATCACGATGATAGGAGCAAATTCTTGGAGAAAGTGAAAGCAGCAAAGAGACTGAAGTTGAACAACTGCAAAGATTACAAATCTGCAGTGGAGGAGTATATTATCAGGAAATCCAAACAAAGATTAGCGCTCAAAAGATGGGAAGAGGAGCTGAACAGAAAGAAGAACCATCGAGGTAAAATTCTGGTGGAAAATGAAGTGGACTTTGAGCCTCCCCCTATGGACTTCCATTACATTAATCAGTACAAACCATCTCGTGGAATCAATCTGAACAGTGATCCTTTGGTTGGCTGTGAGTGTTTAAACTGTTTGGAGGAGAAATGTTGCCCAGAGGAAGCAGGGGCGACATTTGCTTATAATGCACGAAGGCAGCTAAAGATTGCACCAGGCAAGCCCATTTTTGAATGCAATTCTTGCTGCAGTTGTGGTTCTCAATGTCCAAACAGAGTGGTACAGAATGGGACGCTATATGACCTCTGCATCTTCAGAACTTCAGATGGAAGAGGTTGGGGCATAAAAACCCTCCAAAATATTAAGAAGAATTGTTTTGTAATGGAATATGTTGGAGAGGTATGTTGTTTTTATTTTGTGGTGGCTCTTCCCTTGACTAACATGTTGCACGAACATTAACTCCCAGATCCTGACTTGAAGTGAAATAGATTGTTGCTGGGGACAGTGTGCTTACCAGTAGATAGCAGCGTAATGCATTCTCTTACCCTCTTTATTAATGTAGTGTGAGATGCCATATGCATGTATTAGTCATTCATTGATGACATTTCCTCCTCCTTCACTTCCTAACAACAATCCTTACCTTACCTTTACTTACATACTTTACTTATTTATTTGTGGAATGCTAGGCCACCATTTATTGCCATCCCTAATGCCCAGAAGGCAGTTGAGAATCAACTACATTGCTTTGGGTCTGGAGTTGTGTGTAAGCCAGTCTGAGTAAGGATGGCCGTTTCCCTCCCTAAAGGACATTAGTGAACCAGATGGGGTTTTTCCTGACAATCGACAGTTGTTCCATGGTCATCATTAGACTCTAAATTCTAAATTATTATTGAATTCTGATTCCACTATCTGCCGTGGTGGGATTTGAACCCAGGTCCTTGGATCAATAGTTTAGAGATAGTTCCATGAGACCATCCCCTCCACTTTACTGTAAATGCCTTCTCAAGGTTAGCACCTCCCTGTCCGACTGCCTTCCTTGCTTCTTTTTGACCGTAGGAACAGGGGCTGGCTACTTGGCCATTGAACCTGCTTGCTTTCCTCTTTTCTGACCGTTCCCAAGGTTAGACCAGATTGACTGTATTTGCCGTATTCCTGGCGCTAATCCTTTTGTTTTTGCTGGGAAGCACCACTGGGAAGGCTGCAATGACTGAAGGTTATGGGTTTGCTATTTTGGGAATTAAAAACTCTTTTTAGTCTTAAAGTGCAGTGCATTAGCAAACGACCACGATCCTATGATTAAACCCCCCTTTTAAATTGAACTTGGCAGTTCACAAGAGTGTGCAATAGCTTTTCCAATTGTGCACACGTGTTTTTTTTTTGCTGGGGTTTTAGTTTGTTCTTGAAGCAGGTGATTCATCAACTACACATATTCGTCGCTTCCCTTTTTTTAAAAATTATATTTTTAATTCAGTCCAAGAATACTCTTGCGAAGACATTTTGAGCTGGAATGTTCATTCCTGGTTGAATTACTGGTTAGTTCATTTTAGTTGAACAGGATTACACCTGGAGTACTGTGTGCAGTTTTGGTCTCCTTACTTGAGAAAGGATGTACTGGCACTGGAGGGGGTGCAAAGGAGGTTCACTAGGTTGATTCCGGAGTTGAGGGGCTTGGCTTATGAGGAGAGACTGAGTAGATTGGGATTATATTCATTGGAATTCAGAAGATTGAGGGGGGATCTTATAGAAACATATAAAATTATGAAGGGAATAGATAAGATAGAAGTAGAGAGGATGTTTCCACTGGCAGGTGAAGCTAGGACAAGAGGGCATAGCCTCAAGATTAGAGGGAGCAGATTTAGGACTGAATTGAGAAGGAACTTCTTCACCCAGAGGGTTGTTAATCTACGGAATTCCTTGCCCAGTGGAGTAGTTGACGCTACCTCAGTAAACGTTTTTAAAGATAAGGTAGATTTTTTTTGAACAATAAAGGAATTAAGGGATACGGTGAGAACGCGGGTAAGTGGATCTGAGTCCACGAAAAGATCAGCCATGATCTTATTGAATGGCGGAGCAGGCTCGAAGGGCCGGACGGCCTACTCCTGCTCCTAGCTCTTATGTTCTTATTATGTTCTTATTAGAATGTACAGCCTACTGGTGAGGGTCCTACATGAGCAAAGCAAAGAGGAGTGTGGGGAAGGGAACCAGAGCAAAAGAGACAGTAGCACTCTAATGGTGAGGAAATTAATGAGTTAAACAGCTCACGGTTTTTTATCGAGAAATAGGTGCATTTGACATGATACAGAAGGTGATCTCAATGAGGTGGGATACTGAGAAGAGATCAAGACAGTGGGTCTAAGGGAATGCGATCTAATGACAAACCCTGGAGATTTATGATGGTTACTCTCATCTTGAAAAGAGAGAACAAAACAAAGTGATCCCCACAGTGCAGAAACCCATCCCATCCCTTTCCATTGATCATCGTCTGCAGGCAGAACCTCTGCACTAGGTGTTGACCTGTTTTCCAAATTCTCGGTTTTCCGTTTGGAAACCTACAAAGGCACACTCTGCATCCTTTATGAAATTTCAATATTTCATATTCTTGCCTGTGATATACAGCGATGTGTGCAGTGCTTTGACCTTTTCTATCTCTATAACCTTCTCCAGCCAATTCTGGCTGTTTGTTTTTGGTTTTACATTGTTCCACCATTGGCAACAGTGCCTTCACTACTGGAATTCCCAAGATCTGGAATTCTGTCAAAAAACTTTTCTGTCCCCATCTACCTTTTGTCACTGGTCCTAAAGTGCCCACATGTAGCTGTTGTCAAATTCTGTTTAATAGTGCTCCTGAAAAGTGCATTTTGTTGTTCAAATACATTAAAGACATTGTTTAAATAATTTTTGCTGAAAAAGAAAACAGAAGACATGGCTAAATTCTTCAAATCTGAAGAAGCAGAGATCCCTGGCAATGAGTGTTAACTAGGGGTCATTTCCCAAATGTTGCTCCTGTCGGTAGGGAGTAGTACTGAATAGTCAGGAAAGTGCAAGCCTCCAAGCTCCTAACTTTGTCCCCATAAACTAAATTGACTAGAGCTGGGTATTGTCAGCTGTAGCTCAGGCTACAGGGAGGAGCAGTTTCTAAAAGTGTGCAAGGTATTGGTCAGACCACAGCAGAAATACTGTGAACAGTTTCAGGCCCTTTTATCTAAGGAAAAATATACTGGCATCAGAGGCAGCTCAGAGAAAGAATACTAGGCTGATACCAGATATGGAGGGACTGTCCTATGAGGAGATGAGATAGGTTGGGTCTGTACTTATTGGAGTTTGGAAGAATGAGAGGCGACCTTATTGCAACATATGAGATTCTTTGGGTAGATCTAGAGAGGTGACTTTTCATTGTGGGAGAGTCTAGGATCAGAGGGCATCATCTCAGAACAAGAGGTCGCCCAGTTAGGACAGATTCAGGGGAAATTTCTTCTCTGAGGGGAATGAATCAAAAGGCAGTTGAAGCTGGGTCACTAAGTATATTTAAGGCTGAGAGAGACAGGTATTTTAATCAGGAACGGAATTGAGGGTTATGGGGAAAAGGCAGGAAAATGGTGTTGAGGATTATCAGATTAACCATGATCTCATTGAATGGCAGAGTAAACTTGATGGGCTGAATGGACTATGCCCATTTTTGCATCTTATGATCTTATTATTTCTAAACAGGAACCCTCTCTGATTACCTGCACTGTGTTCATCCCTTAGTGATCCATTTTTAAAATGGATCACTATCTCGATATTAGGGGGATGTGCAAGTTGGCTGGATATTAGAATATGAGTAGGCTCCAAAAAATTCTTCATTGACTGCATAGCAGTTTAGGACATCCTGTTTTTTGGAAGGCGCTATAGAAATGCAAATGTACAGTTTAAGCCAGGCGGAACAAACAACCATCAACAATGTGGTTCAGAAAGTAAAAACAAACTCTGCACAGCCCCCAAATAAAACACAAGCTTTGCACATTACTGAGACACCAACAAAACTCACAAGGCACATCCAGTCTCTGGAAAATCTTGCCAAAGGATGGCCCATTGGTAAGAGTGTCCTGTCTGTTGTGTTGATTGGGGTGAATTAGGTTTTTAAATTTAACAAAAACTTTCTTTCCAAATACTGGCTTAATATCTCTGGCCTACTCCTCCTTCGTGGAATGGAATAAAATGCATTGTTTTCGATTGCTGAAGAGTATGGAAGTGTCTAATTTTTGCTTCAAAGTGTTGTTTGGTGCGAGGTGTTGCATTTTGGTAATACAGTCCAGGGTAGGATTTACATAGTTAATGGTAGGGCCCTGGGGAGTGTTGTTGAACAGAGGGACCTAGGGGTGCAGGTGTGTAGTTCCTTGAAAGCGGAGTCGCAGGTAGACAGGGTGGGAAGATGACTGTAGACTTGCTCGCCGAGCCAATGCGTTTGATTGCAGACGTTTTGTCACCCTGCTGGGTAACATCATCATTGCGCCTCCAGTGAAGCATTGGTATTACTTCCGGTTCAGTTTTTCAGTGGTTTGTATATTGAGTCCAGTTCACTGTGTTTGTTAATGGAGTTCCGGCTGGAATGCCAGGCCTCCAGGAATTCCCTGGCATGTCTCTGTTTGGCTCATCCTATTATGGATGGCTTGTCCTAATCGAATTTGTGGTCCTTCTTTGATCGTGTGTATTGAGACCACTGAGAATTGGTCGTGTCTCATAGTGGCTAGTTGGAGAGTAATGCAGAACTTGAGACAACATTGGTAGAATGGGCGGATGAAATCTTGCTTTTTTTCCCTTCTTTTTCTTTATTCATTCACGGGATGAGGACGCTGTTTAGGATGCTATGTATTGTCCATCCTTGGTTGACATTGAGAATATAGGATCTAGGATATAAGGTCTTCAGGCGAGACAGGAGGAGGTAAAGGTGTTGCAGTTTTGATCAGGGAATCTATTCCAGCAGTAAGGAGGCTCCTCAAATGAAGCCATATGGGTAGAACATAAAAACTAGAAAAGAGCAGTCACAATCCCAGCATTGTATTATACATTCCCTAACAGTGTGGGAGAAATAGAAGAGTAGATTATGTAGGCAAATTTCAGAAAATTATAACAGTTACAGTGTAGTGATCGTAAGGGGCTTCAGATTTGACTACCCTAGTTAATGTTGACATTGTGTAAAAGGCTTAGAGAGAGTGAAATTCCTAAAATGTATCCAGGACAGCTTTTTAAATCAGTACGTAGAAGGCCCTACAGGAGAGCGGAGGTCCTAATTTTAGATAATGAACTAGGCAAATAGAAGTGAGAGTGAGGGAAAATTTTGCAGATAGTGATCATAATTCCATCAGATTCAAGATCCTTATGGGAAAGGATAAGAATGGGCTTGAAATCAAAGTTCTAAACTGGCCTAAACTGGAGGAAGGTCGATTTTATTTAATAAGATCAGATATGATTTGGCCAGAGTGGACTGGGAGCAAATTCTTTCAGGTAAATCTGTGTTCAAACAGTGGAATGCATTCAACAGAGCACACGGACACCATCTTCCAGTAAAAAGACAGGCTGGTCTGACAAATCCTGTGAACCCTGGATAGCCAGGAATATACAGGATTAGATAAAAGGGGAGACTTATGGAGAACAAAAAGGGCCATGAAAGAATAAAGCTGGTAAAATAAAGGAAAAGCCTAAGTTATTTTAGAATTACATTTAAGAACCACAGTAGTTGTATATGGAGCCAGTGCATGTGGATAGGGTTCTAAATTAATACTTTGAATCAGTGCTCACTAGTGAGAGGGATGATATAGGTATAGAAGGCAGGGAAAGACATTCTGCGGTACAATTAAAGAAATTAGCACAGACAGACAGGAGGTTCTGAGTGGTCTGGCTGGTTTAAAAGTAGATACATCGCCAGGAGCGGATGAAGTGTATCCCAGGCTGTTGAAGGAACGGAGGAACTATCGGGCAATAATTTTCAGTTCCTTTCAGGCGAGATGCTGGAGGCTAGCCAATGTGGTACCATTATTCAAAAAGGGATCAAGGGATAAACAAGGAAACTGCAGGTCAATCATGCTAGGCTTGGTGATGGAAGCAATTCTGAGGGACAGAATTAATCTGCATTTGGAGGTGCAGAGATTAATCAGGAACGGTCAGCATGGTTTTGTTGAGGAGAGATCATTTGACGTGTTCTTCTCAGACTTTAGAAGGCTTTTGATAAGGTCTCACACAGGAGACTGATAGCGAAGATAAGAACTCATGGGAACCAAGGAAATTTGGCAAATTTGATCCAGAATTGGCTGAAGGCAGGAAGCAGAGTGTGATGGTCAAAGGGTGTTTTTTGTGTCCAGTGATGTTCCACAGGGATCAGTGTTGGGGTTTATATAAATGATTTAGACTTGAATGTAGAAGAGTTGGTCAGTAAGTTCACAGGTGTTATGAAAACTGGTGCACTTACAGCAGGATAAAGATGTGCACTTGCAGTGCCAACGCATACAAGTCTATGGGCCATGTGCTGGATAAGAATAGTTAGGGGCTTGTTTTGACCAGTACAGACTAGATGGGCCAAAGGGTCTTTTTCTGTGCTATAGACATCTATGACTCAATGAGAAAGTGGTGGTGAGCTGCTGCCTTGAACCACCGCAGTGCATGTGCTGTAGCTCGACCCAAAATGCTGTTTAGGAGGGAATTCTAGGATTTCGATCCAGCAATACTGGAGGAACAGTGATTATATTTCCAAGTCAGGATAGTGAGGGCTTGAAGGGAAATTGCAGATGGTAGTGTTGTCCATCTAGATGGAAGTGATTGCCGGTTTAGAAGGTGCTGCATAAACCGTAGAAATATGAAATGATTCCTTTTGGTGGGAAGAACACTGAAAAAGTATAGAATTAAATGTACAGTCCTTTTAAAGGGTGCATGAGCAGAGAGCGTAAGTGTACAAGAGCATAAGTAATTGAAGGTGGCAGAATAGTTTGAAAGGGTGGTTAATTAAGTATGTAGTATTCTAGATTTTATTAATAAGGGAATAGCGTACAAGAGCAAGAAGGCTATGTTGAACTTGTATAAGACACTAGTTCAGCATCAGCTGGGTATTGTGCACAATTGTGGGCACTACTTTGGGAAGGATCTGTAAACATCGGAGAGAGTAGAGAAAAGATTGATATAACGGTTCTAGGGATGAGGAACTACATTTACGAGGATAGATTGGAAAGGTTTCGAGAGCCTCTGTTAGACCTCACTCAGTGTTACAGTGAACTGCATCTGTAGTTTTCTCTATTGGAAGGTAATCACTAGCGAAGAAGCAGAAAGACGAGGGAAATATTACGACAGTAAAGGCATCACGTACTTGTTTGACCTGGATTACGTGGAGGATGAGTACACTGTAGATGCTGCAAGATTTGGAAATATTTCGCACTTTGTGAATCACAGTGTAAGTATTATGCTTGATTTTACAAAAGCTGGGTTCTTGTAACACTTTTTAATGTTGGTTGAATTTCATCTTACTGATTTATCTTTTAGGAATAAGATTTTTAAAGTAAGTTGTTTAAGATTATTTTGAAGAAAAGGGTTCCAAAGGCTCTCAACCATGTGTGTGTGGATTGGGGGGGGAACAAGGAAGAGAATTAATCTCATCTGTCTTCAATGAGCGACCATTTATTTTGAAACAGTGAACCTAGTTCTCAGTTCTTCCACAAGAGGAAGCACCCTCTCCACAGCCTCCAACTTTTTTTTAAAAAAATCCTTCATTCAAAATCAGTAATGTAAGTATCTTCTTGAATACTTGATTGTCCATAAGACAAAGAAGCAGAAGTTGGCCACTCTGCCCTTTGAGTCTGTTCAGTCTTTCAATGAGATCATGACTGATCTGATAATCTTCACTTTCACTTTCCTGCCTTTTCCCAAAACTCTTGAATTCCTTACTGATTCAAAATCTGGCCATCTCAACCTTGAATAATCTTTTAATGACCCAACCTTGACCCCCCCCTCTATGATAAAGAATGCCACAGCTTCACAACCCTCTGAGAGAACAAATTCCTCCTTGTCTGTATCTTACATCGGGAGACTCCTTATTCTGAGGTTATGCCCTCTGGTCCTAGACTCTCCGTCAAGAGGGGGTAACAACATCTGCACATGTACCCTGTCAAGCCCCCTAAGAATCTTGTATGCTTCAATAAGGTCGCCTGTCATTCTTCTAAATTCCAGTAAGTACAGGGCCAATCTACTCAACATCTCCTCATAAGACAATTCCTTAAGATTTGGTTATCAGCCTAGTGGACATTTGCTGAACTGCTACCAATGGCAGTATACCCTTGTCAAGACTAAAGAATGATTTAAGTTCAAAATAATAAGTCTTTGAAAAATGAAGCAAGTTAATGAGCGAAATAGGTTCTGGTGTTGATCTTGCTGTTTGTAAATATTTATTTTTTTCTCATGTCACTGGTTGCATGCTCAAAATTTTTCAGCTTGTTACAGTTCAAACTATTATATTGACTTCTATTCAAGTGAGAAGGTGATTCAAAATTGAATTTAGCAACATAAAAGTCAACTCTTTTGGGAACACGGTTTGGCAGGTACTACCTTTGCAGCAGCATGATTGTGATTTTGATAATTTGGAGAGATCAGAAAAAGGTCCAGAATATATAGAAAATTGAGAGATAAACCAGTGAATTGAGATTGAATATGTGAGTTTAGATTGAGACACCGATATTGGATCGACTCAATGCCAGTTGCCTTGATACTTCCAGCAGTGATGGACATCTGGGCAGAATAGGTACAAGGCATGTATGTTTAAGCTTCAGTATGTGGGCTAAAGCCATTCGCAATATAACACTAAAGCTTTAACTTCTCTACATGTCTCTTAAACAAATTTGGAACTAGCAGGTGAGGTGTAACTCAAGATCGTCAACTTTTAAGCTCGAGCAGGGGGTTTGGTCGAATATGGGAAAGTAACATGCCTGGTTAAAACACGTTCTAGTGATCTGAAATGGAATCCAATGATGGGATTTGTTTCCCATTATCGGAAGATTTGTAAATGGCAATGCGAGTTACAATGACTAACATGTCACCACAAATGAGGGACTTGTAACTATGAGGAGAAGAAATCGGAGAAGCTGGACATATTATCACATCCAGTTCTGCTTGTTCCTTCAATAATAAGCAAACACAAATGTTTGAATGCTTCTTTGTACAGAAGGTAGTTAGAATTTTTATCACAAAACGTTGTTGGAACAAAATCCAACAATACTTCTAAGAAAGAAATGAGTTGTTTGCAGAAGGAATACAGTTGGTGTAGGGGAGTGAGCTGAGCGTGGAATTAATTTATTTCCTGTTATATCAGCAGACTGGATGGTTCACGTGAACTCTTTCTGTTCTAACAATCCAAAACCAGTGGAGATCCGCAGGGGTCAATATTAGGATCACAACAATTCATGTTATACATTAAGGATCTAGATGGAGGATTGTTTGCAGCTGACACAAAGATAGGTGGAGGGACAGGTAGTGTTGAGGAAGTGGGGAGGCAACAGAAAGACTTGGATATGCTAGGAGACTGGACAAAGAAATGGCAGATGGAATACAACATGGGAAGGTGTGAAGTTATACAGTTTGGTAGGCGGAATAGAGGTGTCGACTATTTTCTAAACTGGGAAAGGATTCGTAAAACTGAAGCACAAAGGAACTTAGGAGTCCTTGTTGAGGATTCTCTTAAGGTTAACTTGCAGATTCAGTTGGCAGTTAGGAAGGCAAATATAGTTAGGGGGCTAGAATACAGGAGCAGGGACGTACTGCGATGGTTGTATAAGGCTATGGTCAGGCTGCATTTGAAATATTGTGAGCAGCAGAGGAGGTTTACGAGAATTATCCTGGGAAGAAGGGCTTCATATGAAGAGCAGTTGAGGACTTTGTGTCTATACTCAATGGAGTTTTAAATGTTGAGAGGAATCTGACTGAAACTTACAGGATACTGACAGGACTGGATAGAGTGGACAGGGAGAAGATGTTTCCATTCGGAGAGATTAGGATCTGAGGGCAAAGCCTCCGCGTGAAGGGACAACCCATTAGAACTGAGATGAGGAGGAATTTCTTCAGCAAGAGAGTAGTGAATCTGTGGAACTTATTGCCACATAGGGCTGTGGTGGCCAAGTCACTGACTATCTTAAATACAGAGGTCGGTAGGTTCTTTTTTAGTAAAGGGATCAAAGATTACAGGGAGAAGACAGGAGAATGGAGTTGAGAAACCTATCAGCCATGATTGAATGGCAGAACGGGCTTGATGGGCCCAATATCCCAATTCTGCTCTTGTATCTTATTTCATAGATTCACTTCTTCCATTTGAATGTTATTTGTTTGATACTGAGCAATTAAATTGTTTGATTTTATGAAGGTGTGGCCCAGTTAGCCTAACCTGGCTTTTTGGGAATAGATTCAAATCTGACTTTCTTTTCTGCAGTGTGATCCCAATCTTCAAGTTTACAATGTTTTTATCGATAGTTTGGATACTCGCTTCCCAAGGATTGCACTATTCTCAACACGTTCTATAAAAGCTGGGGAAGAACTTACCTTTGACTATCAGATGAAAGGTACGTCTTATATCGTCCACTGTTGTATTTACCTGAATCACAATGGAGGCAGGATGGCCCTCTTTCCAGTGTAAGGCTGAACAAAAGCCACCTTTAAAATCACAGCCATTGGTTTTTCAAAGGGTTTTGAGTGGGTTAAGGTGTTGGTCAATCAACATGTAGACTACAGGGAAAGATGGAGTTTCCTTTTTCCTGTGAAGGTGGTCTGTTTTGACTAACGGTAATGTATGTGGCCACTCGTCATTATGATCAGTTGTCAGTTTCAGCCTACGACTTTGCTGAGATGGGATTTTTGAATTTGCGATCTCTGGGTCATTTGTCAAGTGCCACATCCAGATGCGCTTACATCCCTTAACTTGGTTTAAAACAAAGAATCCGGAGACTTAAATGGAGGGCACAGACAATGTGAATAAAACAGCAAAAAGAACAAGTCCCACTGTTGAAATTTCCATTGAGAGGAAGCCTTGTATCTCTTTTGAGCATGTCTTCCAACTTAGTGTTGATTTTGCTGTCACATCTTAGTACGAATTGTATTGAGAACCCAAATTCCTTTCTCACAAGGAAAATGCCCTTAAAATTGGGTTCTTATTTACATCAAATGAGAATAGGCCACTCGGCCCTTCAAGCCTGCTTTCCCATTCAATAAGATCATGGCTGATCTGATTTTTAACCTCCACTGTACATTCCTGCTTATTCCCAATAATCATCCATCCTCTGAGTCATAAAGAATCTCAGAATCTCTCTACCTCTGCCTTCAAACTATTTAAAGATTCTACATCCACTGCCTTTTCAGGAAGGGAATTCCAAAGATTCATAACCCTCAGAGAAAATGTTTCCTCATTTCCATCTTAAATGGGCATCTCCTTATCTTTGAGCAGTGATCCCTAGTTCTAGATTCACACACAGGAGGAAACATCTTTTCAACATCACCGGGTCAAGTCCCCTCGGGATCTTACGTGTTGCAATTAAGTCACCTCTGATTGTTTTAAACTCCAGGGGATACAGGCCCAGCCTGTCTAGCCTTTCCTCATAAGGCAACTGCTTGTTCCAGATATTAGTCTAGTAAACCTTCTCTGAACTATTTTCAATGCATCAACATCCTTCGGTAAGTACGATGACTAGTCCCGTTTACAGTACTGCAGATGTGGTCTCACTGATGCCCTGTATACCTGAAGCATAATCTCCCTACTCTTGCATTCCCTGCCCCTTACAATAAAACATTACTTGTTTTCCCAGTTACTCGCTGTCTCTGCATACTAACTGCATTCGAGCACTCGCTCATCCAGATCTCTCTGCATCTGGGAGTTGTGCAACCTTGTACCATATCTTTGAATGACATAATTGTTATTGTTGAGTTTTTTTCTGTTTACTGACATTAGTGTAATTACACAATTGGTTTTGGTAGGTTCGGGTGATGTATCCATTACTGAAACCTCTGAAGTAAACAGCCCACCCAAAAGGCAGCCCAGGATGGAATGCAAGTGTGGATCCCTATCCTGCAGAGGATATATGAACTGATATAGTCGCAAAGAAGAAAATTGTGTCTTTTTTTGTTTTTAGGTAGAAATGTGTTTTTTTTCCCTCTTATCCTGATTCCATCAAAGCTTTTGGGTGATGACCCTTGGGAAAGTTGAAATAAGCAGCAGCTATGTGGTGACCTTGTTGCTACTTACACTTGGTGGAGATGCAGATCTGTGGGACAGCTTCCCTGGGAGAAATAATTGTTTGCCTTTTGCATCAAATCATTGATACTATTTGTAACCTGGATACAAGTGGTCACTGACCAACACTGTTACAATGCTCTTAGTGCAGCACACCCTGTTTTAGCAGAGCACTCTCTACCCATTTCATTTTTTTAAAAGGATAATTTGATTCAGAAATGTCCTCCCACCTTTCTCCAGAGGATTTATTCTTTGGGTTTCAATTGAGTGAATTTAGCTCTTGTTCGGACATGTATTCTATATTCCAGATGTATCAGCTAAGATTCTCCACATTTCCCTCCTGTACATAGTGAAGCTAATATCCTCTGAAGTGGCTTCAGTGTAATGTTTGTGCTACAATGAATGACAAATCTATTGAGATCAAAGATGTGTTGATTATGCCTAGTTATTTAGTAACTTGTATTAAGGAGAGTGAGCATTTCAGACTCAAAGTAAGCAACGAGAGTGTGTACATTTTGGATGAAGGATAGCCATAATAATGGGATAATTTACATTAATAACTTGTAAGGTTACAGCCCAAAATTAAGCAAGACCAAGTCCTTTATGATCTTTTTGAGAGCTTGTTTTAAATGTGTATTTTGAGGTTGTCTCATCTTAAACCTTTAACAGTACCTTTATGGATATTTGAATATTTTCTGCTAAACATTCGGGCACTATTAAACATTAGTCATAAAATCCCTGAGAGTGGTAGGCAGTCAGAAACATAAACAAACAGCGTTAGAGAAACTTCAGGCAGACAGCATCTGTGGAGAAGAGATGTGTTATAGTTTTGAGGCCAGTGTGACTCTGGAACCCTTCTTATTTTAATACAGTTGTAGATTTCCTTTTAAGAAAATGGACCTATTATTTGAGCAGTGATCACAGCTGGTGTTACTTTCTTTTCCCAGCTCATGTTTCTGTGCTGCCTCTAAGGTTTAGTATTCTAAATACAATTTAGGAAAAATCTGCAAAGGTACTGTCACTTTGGTGAGATTTCATCCAAAGATTTTGAAATGAGTGTCTTTAGAGGTTTTTTTATTGTGCTTTTTTTTTAAACATGCTTTAAGTCATAACTATTGCGCTTGGGGGAGTGCTCTCCTTAAAACAGTAATAATATTAAGTTTGCTGCTTGAATTTGATTAAAACATGGAACATCAAAGAGGCATTATATTGTGAGCAGATAAAAGCAAGTTCCAGATTCAGTTTGAGTGACAACCCGAGTGACAATTGTTTAAAAATTCCAGCCAGAAATTTATAAGTCCTTGTTCTTGGTGTAAGCTCAGCAGCAGTCCTATTGGTGATGAAACAGTGATTCACAGTAATCTAGCTATAGTATAGTCCAAGGTATGCAGTGAAGGCAACTGAGTGTGGTGTGAGAATGCAAGTTTAAAGGTGGCTTCAGTCAATGCAGTTCAACTTTTTTAACCTGATTTTTAAAATGGAACTCTAATTTGCTCAGTCATCACTCAGTGGGATGGGTAAAGTTGTTTCCCCGATTCCCATTAAGCAGTGGTAATTGTGCTCAGTAATGCTGCATCACTTACATCAGATATGAGCTGAATGAAGTTTGAGGTGTTATTAAAGCAGTTCTTCAGTGCACACAAGATATACTGCACTTCAGCCCAAATGAACAGTCACCCCTTTGAACTGAAAGCTGCTCGAGTGTCGTGTTTTGGTGCAATGATGCAACATTTTAAAATCAATCTACTTGTTAAATTAAAGAGTTTTTTTATTAAAAGGTGGAGACTCCTATTTAACAAAAGGGGAAATTGGTGGATGACCCTATGGCTTTAGGCTATCAAGAAAATAAAGTTGAAATTGATATATTTTTCTTTACTTTTGTAGGATTGTTTCAAGTCTTGTATACCTCTTTGTACTGAGCTGTGAATTGAAAACTGGTGCTGTATGACATGTTTGCTCAAAGAATGAATAAATGTCAATGTTTCAACTTGATCCATTGCTGATTTTTACATCACTGGGAATAAATAGTACAGTGATTATTGGATCAAACATTCAGTGATTCCAAATTCCATCACAACCACTGGACTTGCAATTATTGATCTTGACTAAAAGGATAACGGAGAGAATAGTGTGGCCCCACTCTCTCTTCAGGCCCCTACGCCCCCCACCCCAACTACTGGCCTTCAGCTGAGGCAGTCCCCCTGACGTTCCCTGGCCTGGATCTTGCTTGAACATGACTTCAGTGTCTCAGTTTTCAAGAACACAGTTCTTTACCACCCCCTCAACAAGGCGGCAAATCCAGGACAGGTAATGCAGGCTCGTCTTACCAGTAACAAAAATACATTCCAGGAACTGGCTGGAACATAGAACAGGCAGCTGAAATGATTGCACCCAGTTCCCTGGTGCAGAACAAATTTGCTGAATAAATACAAAAAGTTTGAAAGTGTATGTAACTTACAAGAATCCTTGTTACTTCCCCCATTGGTCAGTAGTTGCAGGAAGAAAATCTGACCATGAACTGGAGTTTCAAGCTTCTCATCTCCCACACTGGGACATACCCACAATTATATCACTAGGATTTACTACCACTTATCTGTTTGTACTTTGACATTTATGGTTTTGCCAGCAGCTAACTTATTGTAAAGGATGTTCAGTTCCTCTGGCTGTGGCAGGTCAGAGTCTGGGGTTGAAGGTATTTCAAAGTCTGAGGATGTCTGTGAGCCAGACTTGAAACTGGGAATTGAATTGTGTTCTCTCTCCCGCTTCTGGCTACCATTTGAATGATCAGTGACATTTAGCAGGGCACCAGTAGGATCGTGGTGGCAGTTATCTGGATGAAATTCATGATGTTGCTGAAGATCCCAGTTATTGTTGCTTTTCTCAATGTCCAGAGCTGTGCTGAATGGAGGTTTATCCTTGGTGAATTTCACAGAGACCATTTTATTTTCTGGAATGTAATTTAACTCACCAAACAGGCTGCCCTGACTTCCTTGTTCAGATATGTGCGTCGATTGGGATGATGTTTGAGAGGGAAGATGGATGCAGTCTCCATCCTCAGAATCGCTGAAGAGTTTTGGTGATTGCAAACCAACCTCTCGTTCCCTCGGAGGCTCGGAATCCTCATCAGTTTCAGATATCAAAACCGATTCCGCTTTGAAAAACATATCCCACTCTGGTGATTCGGTCTCGCCTGCTTTTTCTTCTTCAGAACAGTGTACTGCAAGATCAGGGAATGATCCCTTCTGCATAGAATTCAGCTTACTTTCTGGGTAAGTTATTGCAACCTCTTCATCCTCTTCTTCTTCATCATCATCGTTTGACTCTTCGCACTCTAGGAATTCTGTATTGACGTAGATGGGGTGTTTACTAATGCTCCCTTCATCGACACACTGATCTCTCTGCTGTACAGAGTCCCTGCTTGCGGTGTCGAGCTGTGAACGTGGAGCACCCTGTAACCTCTGCTTCAGTGGAATTAGATGGGAGTCATCGAAAAGGTCATTGTAGTCTCCATCTGTTTAAAAACAGTTGTAAGTACATGAAGCGATTTAGTGGAAAAAAAATACCATAACCTCATCTGGTTATGGTACAAACAAGCATCAAGCATACCGTTGCAAATTGTTAACATTTCCATTTGTATTACCTGTAAAATTATGGGACAACCAATGAGTTAACTAAATATAGCCTAGTGGGTCTGTACTGGTTAGTAATGATGGTGTAATAGAGAGCAAACACAGTAGAATCTTGTTCTTTATTCATCCAGAAATTTTGTGTTTTCTATGGATAGTACTGATCTTCACAATAAAAGCTATCTTTAGCACCTTCTCCTAGTAACTTTATTCACATTTTCACAGTTCCACTCTAACTGGCAAGTGCAATGAAGTGCAGATGGCTCACTTTTCATTTTCTGAATGAGGTTGCCCTTCACAGTGTCAAGGAATCCAACAGGGCATTAGTTCAAAAAACATGATGCCCACATCCCACAAGTGAATAATGGATAATTAATTCACAGAGGGAGGTGTTGCTTGCAAGGACAATGTCTATTGTCCATCCCTTGAATCAGAGTGGCTAGTTAGGGCAGGTTCCGAGTCAACCATGTTGCCGTGTCTAATAACTCGGGAAATCTGACTGGAAAGGAGCGTCGTTTATGGCTGGATGCCAAACTAGAGCCACTACTCATAGCGTACACAGACTAGTCCCACCCTGGGCACCTGTTTTTTGTTTTAAAAGATTCAACCTGTGCAGAGTTGTTCCTACACGCTCTGGAGCAGGTGGGACTTGAACCTGATCACCCCTTATTTTACTTCATATAGCTAGTAGTGCAATGGCACACACTGAGCAAATTTGTCACCACCAAGATCACCATGACATTTTGTTTCCCCATTTTTTTAATCTTTTAACTACCATCAGTAATTAAAATGCATTTGCTGCCTAAACCCAGAATTGAACCTGAAGCCTTTAGGCCTTTTTGTTTTGGTGATTTTCATTGCCTTTGTGCAAAATTTCATGGCACATCTGAACGGTTCTCACGGGACACTTGATTAAAACCCAGTGATCATAAAGGATAGAATTCAGTTTGAGTGAGAAACTTGGGTTGGAAACAATGTTGCAGCACTTAACTAAAGATAATTGCATTGGGCTGGGAAACGAGCTTAGCCGATAATGACAGTTAAGGAACAATGACATACAGACCTTTAGGAAACTCATTTATGATTCACAGTAAACATTATTCCAATGAGGAACATAAGAAATAGGAGCAGGAGTAGGCCATCTGGCCCATCGAGCCTGCTGTATTCAATAAGATCATGGCTGATCTTTTTGTGGACTCAGCTCCACTTACCTGCCTGTTTACCATAAACCCTTAATTCCTTTACCTTTCAAAAATCTATCTTTGCCTTAAACATTCAACAAAGTAGCTTCAACCTCTTCACTGGGCAGGGAATTCCACAGATTCACAACACTTTAGGTGAAGAAGTTCTTCCTGAACTCAGTCCTAAATCTGTTCCCCCTTATTTGGAGGCTATGCCAGTGGAAACAACCTGCCTGCTTCTATCCTATCCCCTTCATAATTTAATATGCTTTGATAAGATTCCCCTCTCATTCTTTTAAATTCCAATGAGTCTAGACCCAGTCTACTCAATGTCTCCTCATAAACCAACCCACTCAATTCCAGCATCAACCCAGTGAACCCCTCTGCACCCCCTCCAGTGCCAGTATATCCTTTCTCAAGTGAAGAGACCAAAACTGTACACAGTACTCCAGATGTGGCCTCACCAGCACCCTATACAGCTGTAACATAACCTCCTGGTTTTTAAACTCCATCCCTCTAACAATGGAGGACAATATTCCATTTGCCTTCTTAATTACCTGCTGTACCTGCAAACCAACTTTTGTGAAGATAGCTTCTAGGAAGGGAATTAATAATAAAAAAAGGGTTAACCAGGGAAGTTAAGGAGAGTAACAAATTGAAAGAGAAAACAACAACATGGCAAAAATTAGTAGTGAACCAGAAGATTGGGAAAGTTTGAACTCTTCGCACCAACGTAAGATGACAAAATATGACAAGAAGAAAATAAACTTGGGGCAAACTAGCAAGTAATATATAAATGGACAGCAAAAGCTTCTTTAAATATGTAAAAAGGGCCACTGTGAATATAGGCCCCTTAGAGGAGGAGGTTGGGGAATAATCATGGCGCAATCAGAAAATTGAGAAGAGCTGAATAAGTATTTAGCATCCTCAGGTGTGAAGATTGATGCAAATAGTATTCCAAAGATCGAAAAAATCAAGGGATTATAACAGAGAGATGGAATAAACAATAACTGTTACTAGAGGAAAAAGTACTAAGAAAATTTATGGTGCTAAAGACTGTTAGAATTGGCGTGTTGTCCCTAGGATTACCCTAAGAAGTAGCTACAGAGATAGTGGATGCGCTGGTAGTAATCTTGCAAGAATCTTGTAAAATCCCAGAGGATTGGAAAACTGCTAATGTAACACCCTTATTCAAAAAATAGGAAACATAAAACCAACAACTCTAGGTTAGTCACCTTAACATCTGTCATTAACATTTTCCTAATGTATAAAAAGATGTAACATCCGAGCATTTAGAACTATATAATGTAATCACGCAAATAAACATGGCTTCCTGAAGGGGAAATCATGCCTGAGGAGGTAACAAGCAGGATAGATAAAGGGAAACCAGTCAATGGAATATATTTTAATTTCCAACAGGTATTTGTGAAGTACCACACATTAGGCTACGTAATAAGATAAGGGTCCATGATGATGGGGGAAACAGTATATTTGTGCGGATACAGGATTGGCTGACTAATAGGAGAGAGAGTCGGGAATAAAAGGGACTTTATCAGGACAGCAACCTATAAAAGGGATCAATGATAGGGCCACAGTTATTTATGATATACATTAATGATTTAGATGAGGACAATGAATTAACTACAGCTGAGTTTGAAGATGACACAAAAATAGGTGGAAGGCGGTACTGTCCCTATGTCTGAGCTAGAAATCCCAGACTCCAGTCCCACTTGCTCCAGAGGTGTGTCATAACTTCAACATTTATTTTTTAATCAACCTGTTAAGTAACATCAAGCAGTCAGCCATTGGCTACTAATTATAATAAATTTATCTAAGTAACCATGTCTTCATCAGCAGTGACTCTGAACTGTAATGTATAAATAATCAATTGTTATTATTACCTGCAAGAAATCTCAGTCAGTGACCTTTTTTCTGTTCCCCTCACTATTTGAAAGCAAATGATTTGTCATGTAATTGCAATTAGTTACACTCTAGTTCTCTTTGCAGTTAGTTTCAAGTTTGATGGTGCATTCTTTCACCTGGAGTTTTGTAAAGAGTTTAAGATATTCCATTCCACATCATCCAACACACATACCTTGCTCATTGATAAAACAATTCCTTGATCTTTTCAACTTGCCCAGCGGTTTGTACGCAGGTTCACCGTCTCCTAAACACTTCCTACCCAGTGGCTTCAAACTAAATCAGAACAGAAACAGAATTACAGATTAAAATCAAACAATTGGGGTGTGGTGGTGGCTCAGTGGTTAGCACTGCTGCTTCACAGCACCAGGGACCCAGGTACAATCCCACCCGTGGGTGGGTATATGGAGTTTGCTTGTTCTCCACGTGTCTGCGTGGGTTTCCTCCGCATGCTCCAGTTTCCTCCCACAGTCCAAAGATTTGCGGGTTAGGTGGATTGGCCGTGCTAAATTGCCCATAGTGTCTAGAGTTGTGCAGGTTAGGTGAGTTAGCCATGGTTAATGCGGGGTTATGAGGGGTTATGCGGATGGGGTGGGATACTCTTTGGAGGATCAGTGTAGCTGAATGGCTCTAATGATTTTAATTCTAACTTGGAATTGTTACAAAATTAACAAGGGCAAAATGTGGGATACAGTTTTCCAAAACTTTTCATCTTGAACTCATCAGGACAATTTGCAAGAAGACCAAATGTGAAGAACAGCATTTGTACAGAATGAGAAAAGAATGCTGATCACAGAATTGCTACAATGGTACAGAGGGATCTGGGTATTTTGGTACATAGAGTCATAGAGATGGACAGCATGGAAAAGGACCCTTCAGTCCAAGTTAGTACACAGTGATTAGAAAGGCAAATGGAATGGCTTATTGCAAGAAGTGTGAGCAATAAGGCGAGGGATGTTTTAGTACAGCTCTATAGCACCCTGGTAATATCTACAGTAGTTTATATGATTTTGGTTTATTTTAGAAAGCATATAATTGCATTAGCAGTTCAGACAGGGCTAATTGTTGGGATGAAGGGCTTCTGAAGACAGTTGAGCACATACCCCCTGGAGTTTAGAAGAATGAGAGAGGATCTTCCTGAAATACTAAAGATGATGGGATGGGTTGGAGACCCGCAGGATATTTCCTCTTTTGGAAAGACTAAAGCTAACGGGGCATTAGTTTAAGAATGTAAGGTCTCCCTTTTAAGGGGAGGATGATAAATTTCTCTGAGCTTTGGAATTTTGTTTCCCAAAAAGCAGTGGAGGCTTGGTCATTAAACTTACCTAAGGTGAAATTAGATATAGCTTAGATGGTTAAGGGAATTAAGGAGTGAGGTGGGCTGGGGATGGGGTGGCTGCAGACTGGAAAGTAGAGTTGAGGCCAGAACAAGATCAGTCATGATCTTACTGAATGGTGGAGCAGGCTCAAGCAGCTGAATGGTCTACTCTTAAGTTCCATGTAGTGCTGTTACAATTACACTCCAGGTGTTAGATTTACAACTCTCAACTAAAAATCTTTTAAATTTTTATAACTATTTGGCTATTTTCCACTGTCATGAAAGTTCTAATTCTATCTTTTTCTTGTGCTGAAGAAGGTCAAACCTTGCAGGAGTGAGTTTGCCAAATTCCGACAGTACAGGAAATTCTCAAATAAAAGAAAAACATGACGACTCTTGGTGGAAAATGGCCATTTACTGTAAACACTGGAGGGCTCCTCACGTGCTTTACTTACATCTCCTGGACATCTTCAAAATTCCGGCCCATAGGCACAACGTTTGGGTGAATATTCACAGGCTGTACATACGAAAGAAAATCCACAATCTGAGTGAAGAGAGGAGGGAGGAAGAAAAAGAAAATTATTATGGACCAGACCAGACCCCCTCAAAATATTTTAAGGTAGCCTAGACCCTAACTTTTTCTTATTTTAAGGGGAAATGTAATGTACAGTATTCCAGATGCGATTCAACTGATCAAACTACTCGGCGTTAAGCAAAACACTATTTAATCACAATAGTTAAAATACAACAAAAGAAAGCAGAACTTAGAATAACTTACCTCTGTTGGAAAATTTAACTAAATAATAGATACAATCCCTAGTACTAATTAACTAATACAGTAACATCCCATAAACACACACGTTGGCAAAAAGGCAAATTGAGAAAAATAGATTTTTCTCACAGGTAACCCAGCAGCAAAGAGAAACCCTAGCTTCTAGCTGTAACTGAGACAGGGAAAAGATAGCTTCTACTTCTTCAAAACTCCAGCAGCTTCTGCCCTGTTGAGACTCTAACAGCAACAGCTTAAAGCTAAAAATAAAAACTAAAAAAAAAAGATCCTGCTCTGAGAGAGCTGGCCACTCCCATCCAGGCTGCTTCTGTTCCAACTCCCAAGACTTCCCAAAGCTGTTTACTGCAGACTCTCATTCAATCTCTCTCTTTAAAAGAAAACAGGACCAAAAAGCCCCTCTTAAAGGTATAGCATCATCACAAAATGAAAGGAAGAGATGTAAAGAGAAGGTAGACTGCACAAGAAAGAACAAGAGTGTGAAGAAACCAAAAGAGGGCAAGTAAGAAAAAAGAACACGAGCAAGAGAGAGAAAATGAGAAATGAGGGACATGAGAGCAAAGGAGTGAGAGAAAGAGAGAATATGGTAGAAAAAAAAAGAAAAAAAAACTGAGTGGAAACATTTTCCCCCATCTCCTTTACATCATTTAGTCTTCCAAACAAGTTGACAGTCTGCTTAAGGAATTAGGTATATGCACCAGCTTTTAAAATGAAACAATTTTCTGTCAGACCCAATAACTGATTCTCCACTCACTGCAGTAGATTTCGAATGCTTCTGGGACAGTGTAAAATCAAGTCACTGACCACTTTGCAATTATCCATGATATGTGACCTTTGCCATATTAATATGAAGGGGAAGATTATGAAGCAAAGACAGGAAAACATGCAAATTAAGGTGAAAAATTTAGTACATAAACCTCAGAACTTGAGGCAAAATACTTAGGTAAAAGAAGAGGTTTATCTCTTTTTAAAGTCATTCATGGTATGTGGGTATTGCTGGCTGGATCAGCATTTATTACCAATCCCTAATTGCCCAGTGGACATCAGAGAACCAGGTGGACTTTTCCTGACAAGTGACAATGTTGTCACAGTCATTATTAGCCTCTTAATTACAGATTTGTATTGAATTCAAATTTGACCAACTGCCATGGCAGGATTTGAACCAGAGTGTCCACAGTATTACCTGGGGCAGGGGAGGGGAGGGGTGGGGGGGGGGGGTAGCGGGCTCTGGATTAATAGTTTAGTGCTAATACCAGTCGGCCATCACCCCTTACCTCACTGAAGGATGAATGGAATGAGAAACAAGCCCTGTATGAACTCTCTCCAGTTCTGAAATAAATAATAAATACAATTCCTAAGACAGAGTTTGCATTATTGATTTCATCAATGGCTTCAATAGTACACGTTTGTTTAATACAATTCAAATATACTCAATACGTCACTTTTCATTGAAAGCAAATGAAGTGGCTAAATTCCAAAGTTCCATTATCTCATGTATATGTTTTTTTTCCCCCTTTTCTTAATTCACTCATGGGATGTGGCCGTCACTGGCTGGTCCAACATTTATTGCCCCGTCCCTAGTTGCCCCTTGAGAAGGTGGGGGTGAGCTGCCTCCTTGACCCGCTGCAGTCCATGCGCTGTAGGTTGACCCACAATGCCATTAGGGAGAGAATTCCAGGATTTTGACCCAGCAACACTGAAGGAACAGTGATATATTTTCAAGTCAGGATGGTATGTGGCTTGGAGGGAACTTGCAGGTGGTGGTGTTCCCAGATATCTGCTACCCTTGTCCTTCCAGATTTGATTTGATTTATTTATTGCATGTCTATTTTGTTACAAAATACAGCGCAAATGTCACCACTCTCTGGCACCATCTTAAAACACAGAAACATAAACCAAAACATAGAATATAAAGTCAGAAAAATATAGAAATAAAGGAAGTGTTGAACTTTATAGTCCCTCTTGTTAAGTGCTCCACCATGGGCCATGGGCCTGGTGGCCAGGTACAAGTCATCACTGTGCCATTGGAATGAAAGTCACGAATCTTTGACGCCCTCTCGCCTCCACCAACACCTTTATCATTGTGAATCCTCACTGGACCTCATCAATACAGATACTGCCGGGTACCACAACAGCCCAAACTTGACCTGCCGCTGCCACGAATCTGCTTCAGGCCCACCTTACTGCTGCTGATGCCACAGGGTCGTGTACTGGGCCCAAACTCACCTCTACTGTAGCAGACACGAGTCAGCACTACGACTGCCCTGATGATACAGATGCCTCTGGGAACCCAAACTCGCCTCCGACACCACCGCCATGAGTCCATGCTGGTCCCACTCACCGATGTCATCTCCGTGACTGAGCTTTTCAACAGGAGGTAAGTAAAATAAAAGAGGGGAGAGAGAGAGAGACAGTGAGGGAGAAAGAAAAAGAAAGGAACTGAAAAGCAGACAGAGCGAGTGAGCCTTGGGCTCAGAAGACGGACTTGGGGCAGCACGGTGGCTCAGTGGTTAGCACTGCTGCCTCACAGCGCCAGGGACCTGGGTTCAATTCCACCCTCGGGTGACTGTCTGTGTGGAGTTTGCACATTCTCCCCGTGTCTGCGTGTGTTTCCTCGTGGTGCCTCGGTTTCCTCCCACAGTCCAAAGATGTGCAGGTTAGAAGGATTGGCCATGCTAAATTGCCCGTAATGTTCAGGGATGTGCAGGTTAGGTGGGGTAAAGGGGTAGGGGGATGGGTCTGGGTGGGATGCTCTTCAGAGGGTCGGTGTGGACTTGTTGGGCCGAATGGCCTGTTTCCACACTGTAGGGATTCTATGATTCTATGATACTCTACTGCCGTCTTACTGGAAGATGGAAGTGATTGTGGGTTTGGTAGGTGCTGTCTAAACAGCATTGGTGAGATACTGCAGTGCATCCTCTAGATGGTGTATACTGTTGCTACAAAAATGTTTTTCTGTGTCTCAGTTCCAAATGGCTGACTCCAAAGCTATACCCTGTAAACATTGCAATGTTTTCTGAATAACAGCAAGATTTAAAATAGATTTATAAACACATCGAAACGCCAAAAACAGGAGCAGGAATAGGCCATTCAGCCCTTTGAGCCTGCTTCATTGTTCAATATGGTAATGGCTGATCATCCAACTCAACAAAAAAAAAACAGAAGACTGCTCCTAAACTTCCCTTCATATCCTTTGATCCTATTGGCCCCAAGGATGGAGAACAGTCTCATCCAGGCCTGAAATCCAAGCAATGCAGAACAAAGTGGAATGGCATTGAAAACACAGCCCTTTTCATGACTAAATCCTGGCCAAAGGTGGTGAACTTATGTTCAGTGAGTACAGCAGGTGATGGGTAAGGGTGGCAGATGGGTGAGTGCTCAGGGCAAGTTTGGGGGAAGGAGACAGTTTTGTGCTGGGTTGGCTGGAGGGTTGGGATGGGAGAAAGGCTGGGTTCAAGTGCGAGAGAGACTGGGCAACAGGAAAGTTGGATCAGAGAGTTGGGAGCGTGTGGATAGATGACATTTAGGGTTGAGTTGGCTGCATGGAGTCCTGCTTATTGACAACTCCACCCTTAGCATGAAGTACCCCTAACAGCCAGGACTCCATGAGGTCCCACTGGCAACAACATAGAATTAGGAGCGGGAGCAGGCAATTCAGACCTTCGAGCCCAATTCACCATTTAACATGACCATGGCTGATCTTATCCTGGTCTCAACTCCACTTTTCTGCCTGCTCCTCATAGCCCTTTATCCCACTTTTCATCAGAAACATATCTATTTCTTTCTTGAATCTGTTGATTGATTCTTTCTTCACTGCCATCTGGGGCAGTCAGTTCCACAGGTTCACAACCCTCTGAAAGAACTAGCTTTTCCTCATCTCACATTTGAGCCTACCTCCTCTCACTCCAGACCTATGCCCTCTTGTTTGAGATGGTCAAACTTTAGGTGGTTGGGCACTAAATGAAATGAGTTCACTAAGTAAACCTTCCTTGAATGGCACCAATGATTCTTTTAACATCCACGGTTATAGGAAAATTTATTTTAAACCCTTCACATCGAGGGTAGTATCAGTGACAATGCTACACTCCCTCTGTACTGCATAGAACTGTCAGCATTGTGCAATGTGCTTGGGGTCTAAGGCCTTTGGTCAAAGTTAAAACTTTCAAGTGTACGTGCTTCATGACCAATAACAACAAACTATTGACCAAACACCCCTACAGACAAGAAACTAAACCATTGATCAGTTTTTTTTTTAGGGACATGAAAAATTGCTACACCAGGTGCTTTGGTGGCTACACAATCTGTTAACTAGGATATCTTGGCTTTAACCACATGGGGGAATAGTGCTGTCTGTTTCGGCTGTTCTGTGGTAACTTAGATTTTATCAGGAGTGTTATACATGGTTTGAAATTGGCTGTGTAATTTATAGAAGCATTTAGTTACAGCATTTTGTTGTTATTTTCGGTTTTATTGGAGCATGAACACTGTTTAATTTTGTAAATGCTGTTTTTTTAACTAGGTATAAAGTGAGGCAGATTTTTGAGCAACGGTTTTCTTTAAAATTCATTTCAGGAATACTTCCAGTGACAAGCTGTTGTTAACACACTGGTTTCACTGCTCCCAGCCTGCTATCCCCAGTCACATTTGCATCCGCAAAAAAAAAAAGCTGTACATTTGGTAGGTTTTCAGTGAAGCAGGAAAATTTGTAAACAAGACCATTTAAAGCAAACTGAAAACAAAAAATGCTGGCGATCACATTGGTCAGGCAGCATCAATGGAGAGACAGCAAGCTAACATTTTGAGTTTAGAGGAGTCTTCATTAGCTACCCTATTCAAAGCAAATTTCTGCTAACATCAGCATAGAATCATAGAGCTATACAGCACTGAAACAGACCCTTCGGTCCAACTCATTCATGCCGACCAGTTATCCTAAATTAATCTTGTCTCATTTGCCAGCATTTGGTCCATATCCCGCTAAACCCTTCCTCTTCATATACCCATCCAGATGCCTTTTAAATGTTCTAATGGTACCAGCATCCACCACTTCCTATGGCAGTTTATTCCATACATGCACGACCCTCTGCGCGAAAAGATTGGTCCTCAGGTCCCTTTTATATCTTTCCCCTCTCACCATAAACCTATGCCCTCTAGTTTTGGGCTCCCCTACCCTGGCAGAAAAGATCTTGGCTATTCATCCTATACATGCCCCCATGATTTTATAAACCTCGACAATTTATAATGTCCACTCTTTGATCCCACTATACAACCATCAGCAATCAGCAGCTCTTTCTACTGCTGCCAAAGCCACATCATAGCCTTTAAAAATATAAATTCAATCTTGTCTGACCAAAATATCTGCAAAGGAACCTCGTGACTACTCAAAAAAGGATGCAAGAGATTGGAACAGCTGAGAAGATCCAGTAGTGCAAATTACAAGCTGAATGTCAATTTGTTAATAATCAGCTCAATTCAGATTCATTAAATAGACTGTAAACACATCAGTGAATACACTTACATTGGACTCAAAATATCAATTCCATTTTTCTCTCCACAGACGGTGCCAGACATGGAGTTTCTCTGGCACTTTTTATTTCAGACCTCTTACATCTGCAGCCTTTTACTTTAACGTAAAAGTTTTAGGTTTGGTTATTTGCTATTCCAATTCTCCCAAGTGAGTTATTTTTCCTTTGTGGGAGTGTTGAAGGTAAAGGGAACAAATGGTGCAGGTCCAATTTCCCTCTTTCCTGCTGGGAGAGGTACTGCTAAGAATCACAGAAATCCTGGATGAGATTTTTGTTCCCTGCCCGAGTATGTTGTTGTCAGCTATGCCTCAGTTAAAGACCAGGCTGAGCTTAGCAAAGCTGAGCAGCCTGAACTAGAGGCTATCTGGTCCATATAGTAGACTATTGCAGTCTTGACAGACCAGCCGTCTACATGGGGTGGTCATATTGGGAGCCTTATCATAGTTTATGAACCAGGAAGGCATCTGCATTTGACTTCCTTTGCTAAAACCTTAAATTTCATTTCCATGAAGTTCCATATGATATGCACATGGGAGGAAATTAATTAACCCACAATGGCATGCTTCAACATTGTTCGGTAATTGTTCCCTCCCTCCACCACTGACACAGTGTAGCAGTGTGTACCAACTACAAGATTAACTGCAGCATCACACCAAGGCTACTTCAGCAGCCTGTTCCAAACCCATGACCTCTACCACCTAGAAAAATGAGGTCAGGAGACGCATAGGAACACCAACCCCTGCAAGTTCCACTCCAAGCCACTCAACATCCTGATTTGGAAATACATCATTGTTCCTGCAGTGTCGCTGGGTCAAAGCCCTGGATCTTCCTGCTAAGGGCATTGTGGGTCTGCCTACACCAACTGGATTGCAGTGGCTCAAAGCAGCAGCTCAGCACCACATCATCGAGGACAGTGCGGGATAGACAACAAATGGGGACCTTGAAAGGAAATTTCCACATCCCACAAGCAAATAAAAAGTTGCTTTCATTGGATATTGGGTTTAATCTGATCTCTGGTACAGAGTTAGAATTAATTAGAAGTAAGAAACAGAGTAGTACTAAATAACAGGTGAATAATTTTGTCAGAAAAAATTCAATGCTTAGATTCTACAATATTGTATTTAAAATATTAAGGACTACACAGAGCAAAAAAATGAGCTTCTTCCTTCAGTCAGTCCAGACACCTGATCTTTAGTATATCAAGGTCAAGCACAAGTTCATTTCAATAGCGTGCATTTGGGTAACGTGCTGCTTGTGCAGTCCTGGCAATGCATGATGCTGTCATACCTTACAATTACACTCGCCTTCTTTATCCGTTCACTAAACCACATGGTAGAAGGTTTAATGCTGATAATGCGAAGTGGAGTCCCATCTTTTGCTGTAATGCCACAAGGGAGTCTGTTTCCACGAACATAATCCTCATCCTGGTGAGAATATTGAATGGGTATTTAGAAATTGGGACCATTTCATTTAAAGGATTAAGATAATTAAGATTAGAATTTTAAAACAACTAGGACAATACAGAGTGACGGTAGAGTACCTTACAAAATTTGCTTACAAATTCAGGAAATGATCTGGTTGCCTGCAATCTGTTAACAAATGAATGCTGAGGAAATAACCTTACCTTGGGGTGTCTACACGCGTGAATCTGTGTTGATCTCTCTGTGGTGACATGATGTAGGATTTCAGGCATATTACGAAACATATCCAACTTGTTAAGATGAACCTGAAGGTCAAAAAAGATTCAGACAAGAAAACACAGCAGATGGAGGAGACTGACTGGCTGCTTTATTAACACAAATGGCTGCTCATAGGTGAATGGTCCACACATGCGGAGTCCCAAACTTCACCTCTACTCAGCAACTTGCCCCAGGAAGACTGAATTTACTATTCTGAATTATCATTCAACACCAGGTTATAGTCCAACAGGTTTATTTGAAAACACAAGCTTTCGGAGCCTCAGTCCTTCTTCAGCTGTTAGTGGCTCCGAATTTCTGACCATGTCCACCCCAGTCCAATACCGGTACCTCCATATCCTGATTTACCATGTTCAATGGGAGAAGTTAGCTTCCAGGCAGAAAATAAAAAGATCGACATTCAGCTGTGGGAAATCACCAGGAAACTTGATGAACTCTGTACAAAATCTACTGTCATCTCCAAAGCACGAAAAAAATGGAAAGATCTACAATTCTGATGTATGTGTGTGAACAAATTTTCACCACCTACCTGAACTGAGAATTCTTCACTGAGGTTAGTGAAGAGATATTCATATCCATATGCTGCCTTACAGTTTAACCAGATGACATGGTAAGGACTAAGTGTGATCCAGCTTCTCACTAACTCCAGGATCCCGTTCAGGCACTCCTCCTACAAACAATGAGACACAAAATAAAAATAGAATACCCATTCCAGACTGGCTTTTGGCCAATTACTTAGTCATAAATTGCATAACGCCAACATTGCAGACATTTTGCACACAGTTAACCAGCTACCTGGATGCAGTTGTACCAAAGGAAAACGGAAAGGACAATGTCCCAAATGAACATGCAATTTTAACTGCGAATTGAATTGTTTCAGTGTCATGCTTAGTCCAGAAAACAGTGCACTGTATGGTGTGCTCATCAGTAAGATATGGAGCTGAAATGGAACATCCAGTCCCTCAAGCCTGCTCTGCCAGTCAATAAAAACATGTTTGATCTGTTTGTGTTTCGAATTCCACATCTACCCATAGTAACCCTCAGTTTGTGTTTGGTGAGAGAGCTAAGTTTCATTAAACTGAAGCTCCCATCTCCATGCTGATGTTGTGGTAAAAGATCTAATTGTAGCCATTTCGAAGGAGAGCAGGGGAGTTTCCTGCAGTGGCCAATATTCATCACTCAATCAAACTCATAAAAATAGGTTATTTGGTCATTATCACATTGTTGTTGTTGTGGGATCTTGCTGTGCATAAATTGGCTGCCATGTTTCCCATGTTAATACACAGACTACACTTCAAAACATACTTCATTGTTTGCAAAGCACTTTGAGGAATCCGGTGCTTGTGAGAAATACCATGGAGATATCTATCTTGTCTTCTGACTGATGTTAGCACCAGCATAATGGGCTGAATGACCTCTCTCTGATGGTGTAAGATTCCATGGATTCTACAAACAATTTGTATTACAACAAAATATACACTTATGTAGCTCAATAGATTTAGGACAAAGCAAACAAAAATAAATGAAATTATTGGCATAATCCGTGAAAATGTTGAAAAGTTTGAAATATTTACCCTGCTTGGGATTTGATAAAATCGTGGATCACAAAATGTTGTGTCCAAGTAAACAGTCTGAATGTCTTTGATCCTATAGTGGAATAAAATGAAACACCATTCAGTTATTCAGAAAAAAAAATTGCATTCAAACAGACATACTGCAAAATATTCTCCATTTGGCGCCAAGGACAAAGACAGAACAGGAAACCATAACCACTAACTGCAAATGTTGTTATTTCACAAACAACGTACATGATGAATGTGAGCACAGTCCAGGTGGCTACAAATTCTACTCAGCAGTTGATACTTAATGCCTTTACTAATTGATAGTATCCTGATTCCTCGTGAATATTGCATTTATAGATCTTCAAAAAGAGGTGTGAATTAAATCAGAAAGTGAGCCAAGAGGAGGAGAATTTTGGAAAAGTAACGAAATATTTGGCCATGCATTCGGGTTTCAAAAAGCAAGAGTGGGAGCTGGAACATTTGATAAGGATTGGAGAGGGGAGTCCAAAGCAACGGAATGCAAAGCCATCATTGGGCGGGGAAGGGGGGGGAGCACGCTAAAGGAAGGGAAGAAAATGATTAAGATTAGAAACTTCATCGAGTTGTCATTTTCTTTAATATAACAAAATTTGTGTAGAATGGGTGAATGATGTTTTCAATAAAAAAATTACTTTTATTGGGGAAAGAGATATAATTATGATCTCATGAGGGCAGCCACTGTAATGTTGAGATGTCAATGATAGTTAAAGAATCTCTGAAAAATTCTTTGCAAACATGGCCTTAAAACAAAATCTTTCCATTTAAAACTCAGATAGCGCCCTCAGCAGGTTTAGTGTATAACTATACACGAAACTACTCGGAAAAAGGAGCTCACAAATTTGAACAGTTGCTCTCCAAGATAATAATCTCAGCAACAGAAGGTCACATTGAGATGCTGTCTCACTCTGATGATCGATGTTGGAAAGTGTGAACATGGTCAGAACTTGCTTGGCCATGTGATTCCTGAACCAATTCCATGCTGTGCTACTGATACTCTGTGCACATATCCAAAACACTTAATGACAATGCCACATAAAATTTGACAGATATTCAAAATGATGCAAATTTGAGATTCTCCACATCTTTGAGGACAGCAGTGGTACAGACTGAAAACAAAACTAGTCTGTCATTCCACCTATTCTAACCTGCAATAACTAACTAGTTCTGTAACATTTCCAGACTCTACCATGAAGACTATATCCTGGTGGGAAACAAAGCAGCAGGTTAACATCTGTAGTGGTGGATTCAACTAAGTGGAAAAATATGAAAGAAATGACAGGGAAGGAGAATTCAGGAGAGGTTATTAAAGTCTCCGGCACAGACACAAATAGGACAGAGTGTTTGGAAAAGGCTAGCAATCAAACACTAGAAAAACTGAAAATGAGAAGAGGGAGGGTTAATACAGGACTGAAGGTGCCATATCTGAATGCATGCACTATAAGGAATAAGGTAAATGAGCCTGTGGCGCAGATTGAAACTGGCAGGTATGACGTGGTAGGCATCACGGAGATGTGGCTGCAGGGGGATCAGGATTGGGAAATGAATATCCAAGGATATACATCCTATCAAAAAAATAGCAGGTAGGCTGAGGGGGTGGGATTGTCTTATTAGTGAGAAATGAAATTACATCAATAAGAAGAAACGAAGTAGGGTCAGATGGCGTAGAATCTGTATGGGTAGAATTGAGGAACCGCAAAGGTAAAAAAAAACATAGTTGGGGTTGTGTACAGGCCTCCAAACAGTATCAGGAGCTGGGGCGCAAGATACACCAGGAGATAGAAAAGGTGTGTAAGAAAGACAAAGTAACAGTGATCATAGGAGATTTCAATATGCAGGTGGACTGGGAAAATCATGTTGGTAGTGGATTGCAAGAAAAGGAGTTTGTGGAATGTCTACGAGATGGCTTTTTGGAGCAGCTTGCAGTGGACCCCAGAAGGGAACAGGCAATACTGGATTTAGTGATGTGCAATGAGACAGATTTGATAAGGGAGCTTAAGGTAAAGGAACCCTTAGGAGGCAGTGATCATAAGACGATAGAATTTACTCTGCAATTTGAGAGGGAGAAGATAGAATCAGATGTAATGGTATTTCAGCTGAATAAAGGTGACTACAGAGGTATGAGGGAGGAGCTGGGCAGGATTGACTGGAAGAGGAGACTAGCAGGAAAGACAGTAGAACAGCAATGGCAGGAGTTTCTGGGAGTAATTCAGGAGACGCAGCAAAAATTCATCCCTAGGAAAAAGCAGCATGGTACAGGGAGGATGAGGCAACCATGGCCAACTAAAGAGGTCAGGGATAGCATAAAAGCAAAAGATAAAGCACATAATGTAGCAAAGGGCAGTGGGAAACAAGAGGACTGGGAAGCTTACAAAGACCAACAGAGGGCAACAAAAGAAGAAATAATGAGGGAGAAGATTAAATATGAGGGTAAGCTAGCCAGTAATATAAATGAAGACTGTAAGAGTTTCTTTGGTATATAAAGGGTAAAAGAGAGGCGAAAGTGGACATTGGACCACTGGAAAATGACAGTGGAGAGATAGTAGTGGGGAACAAGGAAATGGCTGAGGAACTGAATAATTACTTCGCATCAGTCTTCACAGTGGAAGAGACGAGTAATCTCCCAAAAATTCAAGAGAGTCAGGGGGCAGAGTTGAGTATGGTGGCCATCACCAAGGAAAAGGTGCTAGTAAAACTGATTGGCCTGAAGGTGGACAGATCACCTGGACCAGATGGACTACACCCCAGAGTTCTAAAGGAGATAGCTGAAGAGATAGTGGAAGCATTAGCAGTGATCTTTCAGGAATCGCTAGAGTCAGGGAGGGTCCCAGAGAACTGGAACATCACTAACGTGACACCCCTGTATAAAAAGGGAGTAAGGCAAAAGACAGAAAATTACAGGCCAATTAGCCTAACCTTGGTTGTGGGTAAGATTTTGGAGTCCACTGTAAAGGATGAGATTTCTGAATATTTGGAAATGTATAGTAAAATAGGGCAAAGTCAGCATGGTTTCATCAAGGGGAGATCATGCCTGACAAATCTTCTAGAATTCTTTGAGGAAGTAATGAACAGGGTAGACCAAGGAGAGTCAATGGATGTTATCTACCTGGACTTCAAAAAGGCCTTTGATAAGGTCCCACACAGGAGGCTGCTGAGTAAGATAAGGGCCCATGGTGTTAGAGGCAAGGTGCTAGCATGGATAGAGATTGGCTGTCTGGCAGAAAGCAGAGAGTGGGGATAAAAGGGTCTTTCTCAGGATGGCAGCCGGTGACAAGTGGTGTTCCGCAAGGGTCAGTGCTGGGACCACAACTTTTCACTTTGTACATTAATGATCTAGATGAAGGAAGCGAGGGCATCCTGGCTAAGTTTGCAGGTGATACAAAGAGAGGTTAAAGGACAGGTAGTATTGAGGAGGCAGGGAGGCTGCAGAAGGATTTAGACAGGTTGGGAGAGTGGGCAAAGAAGTGGCAGATGGAGTACAATGTGGGAAAGTGTGAGGTCATGCACTTTGGTAAGAAGAATAAAAGCATGGACTATTTTCTAAACGGGGAGAAAATTCAGAAGTCTGAAGTGCAAAGAGACTTGGAAGTTCTAGTCCAGGATTCTCTCAAAGTAAACTTGCAGGTTGAATCAATAGTCAGGAAGGCAAATGCAATGTTGGCATTTATTTTTGAGAGGACTTGAATATAAAAGCAGGGATGTACTCCTGAGGCTTTATAAGGCTGTGGTCAGGCCACATTTGGAGCATTGTGTGCAATTTTGGGCCCCATATCTCAGGAAGGATGTACTGCCCCTGGAGCGGGTTCAGAGGAGGTTCACGAGAATGGTCCCAGGAATGGAAAGCTTAACATATGAGGAACGTTTGAGGACTCTGGGACTATACTCATTGGAGTTTAGAAGGATGAGGGGGGATCTAATTGAAACTTGCAGAATACTGAATGGCCTGGACAAAGTGGATGTTGGGAAGATACTTCCATTGGTAGGAGAGGCTAGGACCCGAGGACACAGCCTTAGAGTAAAGGGAAGACCTTTTAGAACGGAGATAAGGAGAAACTTCTTCAGCCAGAGATTGGTGAATCCATGGAATTCACTGCCACGGAAGGCTGTGAAGGCCAGGTCATTGAGTACATTTAAGACTGAGATAGATAGGTTCTTGATAATCAAGAGGATCAAGGGTTACAGGGAAAAAGTAGGAGAATGGGGTTGAGGAACTTATCAGCCATAATGGCGGAGCAGACTCAATGGACTGAATGGCCTAATTTCTGCTCCTATATGTTATGGTCTCATATGTGTGACAACATATTAACCAAATTGTTTTTGAGTATGAGTGTTTTAAATTTGTTTTTTCACAAGTATTTTTACTTTTGAACTGATTAAAAACTCATGCACACCTTTTAATCACTTAAATAAGTTCTGTTTTCTTGATCAAATATCTTCCCTTGTGATGTTATGATAAATACAGGACCAGTTTGACACCCTTAAATTCTATCTGATAAGTAAAATTTTCTCTTTTTCTGTATCGGTCAATGGCAAGACTTTGTGTTGCTTTAAGTCCAACTTTGTGTTCTTTGCATTACTGAGGGAATGCTGCATTACCAGAAGAGCAACTTTCAAATATCATTTTAAAACTCAGGCCGCATCTGCCCTTTTAAGGGAATATGACACAGAAGGAGGTTACTTGACCCATCTATTTAGGACAAACTAGTCAGTCCCATTACCCCACTTTACTTTGCAAGGTTATTCCCTTCTCCTTTTTATCTAATTTCCTTTCAAAATCATTGGTTGTTTTTGCTGCTAGTACTCTGTGGGCAGCAAGTTCCAAGTCATGAACACCTGTGCGTTCAAAAAAAAAAGTTCTTCCATTTTAAAAAAATAAGTTATTTTTGGCTTAATGGTAGAAGACAGAGGGTGGTGATAGAGGGTTGTTGTTCAGACTAGAGGCCTGTGACCAGCGGTGTGCCACAAGGATCGGTGATACGTCCACTGTTATTTGTCACTTAAATAAACGATTTGGATGAGAATATAGGAAGCATGGTTTGTAAGTTTGTGGATAATACTAAAATTGGTGGTATATTGGACCGTGAAGAAGGTTATCTAAGAGTACAATGGAATCTTGATCAACTGGGCCAGTGGGCTGAGGAACAGCAGATGGAGTGTAATACAGATAAACGTGTCTTGGTAAAAGAAACCAGAGAAGGAATTAAACAGTTAATGGCAGGGCTCTGGGGACTGTTGTCGAACAGACAGACCTAGGGAATGCAGGTACATAGCTCCTTGAAAATGACGTCACAGGTGGACAGAGTGGTGAAGAAGGCATTTGGCACGCCTGCCTTTGTTGGTCAGAGCATTGAGTACAGGAATTTGGATGTCATGTTACAGCTGTACAAGACATTGATAAGGCCAACGGCATACAATTCTGGTTGCCCTGCTGTAGGAAGGATGTTACTAAAAACTGGAAAGATATACAAGGATGTTACCAAAACTGGAGGGTTTGAGTTATAAGGAGAGGCTTGATAGTCTAGGACTTTTTCCACTGGAGCGTAGGAGGCTGAAGGTTGACTTGTAGACGTTTATAAAATCTTTTCCTTAAGTAGGGGAGGCTAAAACTAGAAGTCATGGGTTTAAGGGGAGAGGGGAAAGATTTAAGAGGGACCTGAGGAGCAACATTTTCCACACTGAGGGTGGTGCATACACGAAATGAGCTGCCAGAGGAATGTGAGTACATATAGAACATTTAAAAGACATTTGGACAGGTACATGGATAGGAAAGGTTTAGAGGGATACAGGCCAAATGCAGGCAAATGGGATTAGTTAAGTTTAGGAAACTGGGTTGGCATGGACAAGTTGGGCCAAAGGATCTGTTTCCATGCTGTATGACTCTATGACTAATGAACAACCTGTACAAAACTTTCACCAAATGAACTCCACCTTTAAAATTAATCAAATGGCCACACATAATTTCCAAAGTTAATTTCTTGCTCTGACCAAATTGACTTGCTAAAAGAGTTTAAAGACTGTTTTTCCTGGTGAGTCTTTACTCATGGTCTCCTGGGTATTATTTTTATCCCGAAGATTTCACGGTAAGTAATCTGCTACTGTGCTTTGGGCTTTGCCTCTGGCTGAGTGTTTGCGTCTGTTGAGGCAACACTTAGGTTAACTCCCAATATAAAAGAACTAGTACTGAAAGATCCAATAGACATTTATTGTAATTCCTGGTATCTACATATATTACAGTTACAGGCACCTCAGTGTCTGGGCTAATACTAAACTATCCAGTTACAAACAATGACACACTTCCACCAGCACATCATGCTTCAAGTACCACTGCATAAGTTGGGGGCTGAAACCTTAATACTGTCATGTCATATACTGACAGTGTGGGCATCATAAGCAAATCTTTTAAAGGTATACTGCAGAATGGCTGTGAGATGCAGTTTAATAATACAATTTGACAACAATTAAAATCAGTTTTACCTGCCACCTGAATGCAATAACTCCATCCGAGTGACTTCACCTTTGGCAAGTCTGAAATCTCCTGTATACAGTACTGTGCCACCTCTACCTTCAAACAGGAACCTGAAAGAGGGAGGACAGCTCGCTCAATATTACCATTTAAGTAAATACAGTTCAGAAAAGTTACAAATATTAATTTAAGTAAAATATTGTTATATATATTTTAACATTGCACATTCTCCATACAAAATCTGACAAAAGTTACATGAAGAACTCTCTGATAAAATCTCTTTGCTTTATTTTAAGGTCTGGACTGAGCAATTGGAGAGGAATGCAGGACACGTGGAGTCAGACTTTCCCAAACTGGACATGCAAGAGTGAGTTCAACATTCAAACACAGAACAGCTCGCATGCCAAGGCATATGGGCTTATGTAGCAACTGTCAAAAAGCGACAAGGATGCACAAAATCTCACTAAATCCAACTGGGATAAAATCATTTATAACAGAAAGCTGGGAGGAAACAAAGATCTCTTTCGCAATTCCTGCAGACACAGTCTCTGTTCAATGAGCCTTCTGGGTGGAGTCTGTGTTCTCACCACCATTACATCGCAAAGGCTGATCCAAATTAACCCACTGGTGCATAATGCTTCAGCAAACTGCTTAGAATCAGAGATACCTCTGTATCAAAGGAGGCCTTTTGGCCAATGACATCTATGCTATCTATTAGGGACAGCGGGGTGGCACAGTGGTTAGCACTGCTGCCTCACAGTGCCAGGATCCTGGGTTTGATTCCACCCTCGGATGACTGTCTGTGGAGTTTGCACATTCTCCCCATTTCTGCGTGGGTTTCCTCCAGGCGCTCCAGTTTCCTCCCACAGTCCAAAGATGTGTAGGTTTGGTGGATTGGCCATGTTATATTACACATAGTGTCCAGGAATGTGCAGGCTAGGTGGGTTAGTCAAGGGAAATGCAGGGTTATAGGGATATGGTAAGGGGATGGGTGTGGGTGGGATCCTTTTCGGAACGATAGCGTAGACTTGTTGGTGCCAACGGCCGAGTCAGAGATGTATGGCACAGAAACAGACCCTTCAGTCCAACTTGTCCATGCCAACTGGATATCCTAAATTAATCTAGTCCCTTTTTTTTATTCATTTGTGGGATGTGGGGGTCACTGGCTGGCCAGCATTTCTTGCCCATCCCTAGTTGCCGTGAGAAGGTGGTGGTGAGCTGTCTTTTTGAACTGCTGTGGTCCTCCTGCTGTAGGTAGGCCCACAATGCTATTAGGGAGGGAATTCCAGGTTTTTGACCCAGCGACAGTGAAGGAATGGTGATATATTTCCAAGTCAGGACGGTGAGTGGCTTGGAGAGGAACTTGGAGGTAATGGCGTTCCCATATATCTGCTGCCCTTGTCCTTCTAGATGGAAGGGGTCGTGGGTTTGGAAGGTGCTGTCTGAGGATCTTTGGTGAATTTCTGCCGTGCATCTTGTAGATAGTGCACACTGCTGCTACTGAGCGTCGGTGGTGGAGGGAGTGAATGTTTGTGGATGTAGTGCCAGTCAAGCGGGCTGCTTTGTCCTGGATGGTGTCAAGCTTCTTGAGTGGTGTTGGGGCTGCACTCATCCAGGCAATTGGGGAGTATTCCATCACACTCCTGACTTGTGCCTTGTAGATGGTGGACAGTCTTTGGGGAGTCAGGAGGTGAGTTACTCGCTGCAGTATTCCCAGTTTCTGGCCTGCTCTTGTAGCCACTCTGTTAATGTGGTGAGTCCAGTTAAGTTTCTGGTCAGTGACAACCCCCAGGATGCCAGGATGCTGATAGTAGGGGATTCAGTGATGGTAACACCACTGAATGTCAAGGGGTGGTGGTTAGATTATCTTTTGTTGGTGATGGTCATAGCCTGGCATTTGTGTGGCATGAATGTCACTTGCCACTTGTCAGCCCAAGCCTGGATATTGTCCAGATCTTGTTGCATTTGAACATGGACTGCTTCAGTATCTGAGGAGTCATGAATGGTGCTGAACATTGTGCAATCATCGGCGAACATCCCCACCTTATGATGGACGGAAGGTCATTGATAAAGCAGCTGAAGATGGTTGGGCCTAGGACACTACCCTGAGGAACTCCTGCAGCTGAGATGATTGACCTCCCACAACCACGACCATCTTCCTCTGTGTCAGGTATGACTCCAACCACCGGAGTGTTTGCCCCCTAATTGGCCCATATCCCTCTAAACCCTTCCTGTTCATGTTGTAATTACATTCTAATGTAATTCCTCATTACTTGCTTTTGGGAAAGCCTCCTTCTGACCAGTTAACAATATTTCTTTTACAGATGGCTAGTCACAACCAGTTTCCAATTTTTAAGTCCTATTGCTGTTCACATGAACATGCATAAATTTGCAAAGATAATTATTTTCTCTCTTATGTCTATCAATCCCAAAGGCCTGTTAATTAAACCACTGTATAAAAATAAAGATAGTAATACATACATGACTGATCCAGGGCAGTGTCCAGCAGGTAGAAGCGTAACTAAGATATCTTCTTTCTATTTTTAAAGGAAAAAAAAAGCTCTTTGGAAATACATGCAGTTTAAAAGAATTAGGTTTATATTGAAGCTGTTGATTAATAAACCGTGCTGTACATTCTGTATAAAATCAGGTTTCGTGGTGTGGGGGTAGTGTCCCTGCCTCTGAACCAAAAGCTCCAGGTTCAAGTCCAACTCCAGGACTTGATGACCAAGGAAACATACCACCGCAAACCCTTCCAACACACAGGTGTGCTCATACAGATAGAAACATAGGAGGAAAAGGCCATTCAGCCCTTCAAGCCTGTTTCACCATTCAATATGATCACGACTGATGATCCACCTCAGTCCCCTGTTCTAGATTTCTCCCTGTACCCTTAAACACAGACACATACACAAATAGCAGGCAGTAACAGCAGAAGAGACTCCTAGTCAGCCACATAATGGCAAGAAATTCACAGAATCAGACCATTCAGTCCATTGTGCCTGCACTAGCTCTTACAATGGGCATCACCGCTAAGTGTCAATCTTCTGCTTTCTCCATATACAACTGCACACTATTTTTGTCCAAACACTCATCCAATGTCCCCTTGAATGCCTCAGTTGGACCTTCTACCACCATTATCTGTAGCTTCAGACTAGAGCACGTATGTAAAAGTGTGCATTGCCGTATCAACCTGACCCCCTTTTGGTGAGAGGGGTGCTGGTTGGCTCAGTTGGTTGCAAGGCTGGTAGATTGGTGCCAATAGCACATGGTTCGATTTCCCCATGCTGACAATGGTGGATACGGAACCACCTCCTTGCCCGACCCATGACGTCAATCGTGGTGATGTGGGTCACATGTACCTTTGGGCAGAGCACTTATGGAAGGTAAGCTATTACAGCATCTGAGCAAACAGGTGTCTCAAAAGCCCTGGTTTCCGTTTACTGTGCAGAATGAACTAAACTGTTTAAAATCAAAACTTCTGTTACAATGCATAGCTGTAAAGTTTTCATTTACTCTGGAAGAATAAAAATCCTTTTCTTTAGAACATCAACAACCAATTACATGGCAACTCAGATGGCAGGGTGGTGGGATAACAGATACATCTGACATCCCCATTGTCAATGATCACAAGATGTGCTGCTTGAGATCTCCACACAAGACAAATTAAAAAACAAAACACAAATTAAAACCTCTCTCAGTTACAGAGTACTTGGGCCCCAGCAGATTTGAAAGCTTAGAGTTTGTAATATTATTACAGTCAGATCACTGGGGAGAAAAGTGATTATGTTTGTGAGCCATATAGAGTCAGAGTGCTATAACACAGACACACAGAAAACTGTGTGGGCTCTGGGTTGGAGGGGAGAAGGAAAGGAAAAGTATTCCGACTTCCTGTTCATCAACATTAAGACGGCACTTTCCAAGATCATGGATGTGATCTATCAAGAAGTGATCAGAGACAGAGCTCAAGACGGAGAGGGAGAGAGAGCCAGACAGAGAGGGAGACAGAGAGAGAGAGAGAGAGAGAGAGAGAGAGGGGGGGGGGGGGGGGGAGCGGTGGTGGAGCGAGAAAAGACATTCAGCCAGAGAGAGACAGAGAAGTAAACACTCCTTGCATTTACCTCACCAGTTGCCTCATCAACCAAGGAAATTTGTGTTGGAGTTTCAACTTCAACAGCAATCTGTGAAAACACAAATATTTACTGAACTTATTTCCCTTAAGTAATGCCAACTGCATCTTAGCTCAATCCAGAACACACATATATATCTCTGTTCCTTAGAATTTATGACTCATTGTTACCTGATTTTAAATATATTTTAAGGAGGTGACAGCCTAGTGGCATCATTGCTGGACTGTTAATCCAGAAATCCAGGTAATGTCCTGGGGACCTGGTTCGAATCCCGCCACAGTAGATGGTGGAATTTGAATTCAATAAAAATCTGGAATTAAGAGTCTAATGATGACCATGGATCCATTGTCGATCGTCAGAAAAACCCATCTGGTTCACTAATGTCCTTTTGGGAAAGGAACTGTCATCCTTATCTGGTCTGGCCTACATGTGACTCCAGACCCACAGCAACATGGTAGATTTTTAAACTATGTTTTAAACTATAATTCTTAACAATTCAGGATGGGCAATAAATGATGGCCTAGCCAGTGATGTTCTCATCCGATGAATGAATAATAAAAATATACAAAGCTTGTTATACTGTTTCAGGGCATCTCACAGGGGTATTCAGTACTGACAAAGACTGTTTCTTTCAGCCATCTCTCCTCATTCCAGGAAGACAAGGCCCAGTGAGAAAACAAGCTAGGGAAACAACCATTGACTGAGAACACAAAGATACCTATAAAGTCCACCACTGCTGAGGATTGCAATGATTGGAATAGTCAGCCAGGTGGACCTCATACAATATGAGTTCCCTGACTGGACTAGGTTAACAGACACAATCAGGGAGCCCTGGTTCACAGATGTAAACAGGAATATCAGGGGTTCTGCTCACTCCAGGAGCCAGGTCTCAGCTAGTTGTGTCAATGTCATGTACTATACATGTGTAAATAAAGGGTGACTTAGAGGCAGGATACAGGGCTTCATGGAGTTATTTCAAGGATATTCATCAACAATGAGACAACCGTGGTCCCAAGTTAAAAAATTAACACCATCAGGACTCTAATAATGATTAACTGTTGTATTTATTCTGCCTATACCAGTCATTATTCCTTTTTAAATTTATTACCTGTGTCTGTGTGTATTTGATGTCATGCATTATTATTTTTTCTCAGAATTATTAGATAATAAAATTACCCTGTCTCCCAAATAAATCTTACAACTGGCTCCTTCATTTTGAACTAACTACATCTTTTATTGATGCTAAAGAAAAATGCTATTTCCTGTGACTAACTGAAATAAGGGTTAAAAAGACAGGAACCGATCACCTACCCTCATCTGGTCGTGACCTGAAATGAAGGCAGAAATTAATGACGACAGACACTTTAAGCAAATAACTTACCAGAGCGTTATATGATACAAAGAACAGCCTTTGGGCAAGGACTGTCAGTGACCAACATTTAACAAAGGAGTTGAAGAAACTGGAGGCACAATTGATTTAAAATATGGAACTTACAATATAGTTCTCCCAGAACTTGTACTTTCTGCTTGTTAGCAGAATTTCCTTTGTGACTGGGGAACAGTAAAGCTTCAGCTTCAAGCTGTAATGAAAGGGGAAAAAAATAAATAATTGTTCAACATTACAAAGCAGGACAATGGCACATATTGGCAGATTACAGCCTCAGTGTTAGCAGGTTATACAGAGTCACATCAAAACCCAATGTTGTCCTTGCCCAATAGTAAAACAGCTTTAATGTCAGCTAGAAGTGCTAGGTAGCATGAAAGGAATCCAAGTCAACTTTCCACTTTCTAATCCACAACTGCACAGTTCCATTCTATTGCTCATGTTGGCAGCTGACGATTCAGTAATTCCAAAACTCTCCTGATCTGCGAGGGTGAAACATGAAAGATTTAAAAGGGACCTAAGGGGCAGCTTTTTCACGCAGAGGCTGGTGCGTGTATGGAATTAACTGCCAGAGGTGGTGCTGGAGGTGGGTACAATTACAACATTTAAAAGGCATCTGGATGGGTACATGAAAAGGAAGGGTTTAGAAGGATATGGGCCAAATGCTGGCAAATGGGACTAGAGTAATTTTGGATATCTGCTTGACATGGATGAGTTGGACTGAAGGATTTGTTTTTGTACTGTACAGCTCTATGATTCTCTGACAGCAACCATCATTAGATTGTTTAACTCGAGGGTAGGTGGAGAAGGATCATTTGCAGAGAATTGTCATTTTGTTATGTAGATGATTATGGAGTGGTCATGAATGACTGGATAATTCAGTTCCACTGTGTGAACCAACATAAATAGTACATGGCCTATTAATAATCCAGAATTGCACCTGCAAAAAGCCAGTTAATTACTCAACAAAAACAGTTCAGCCATGTGTTATCACTATGCTCCACAGACCAGAACCACTGTTTTACTCGAAATAATCTTCGCAGCTTAGAGTGAAGGCTATGAAAAAAAAGACTGAGAATGATGATTGAATGCAGTGTCTTTGTATGACAAGAAATGATCCATAGTTTCAATTAAAAGTTGCTTTCAAAGTCCTGTAGTATTTAATATTTGCACAATGAAAGAAGTGATAAATAATGTTCCAATCACTACAACCTAAACAATCTCTTGGGTTGTGTTTTGCTCTCATTTCTATCCGGCTGTACAGAAATATAGTGCAGGAAATGCTGGATTACTCCCCTGGAAGTTGTATTCAATTGAGAGAAACAGGTGAATGACCCAGGACAGGGGACAGCCCCACTCAGAGAAGTATGTATCAGAATGGGTCTTCAAAATCGTCGGAATGGCTACATTGTCACCAGAAATGCCATGTGTATACACCCACTAGTGGGCCAAACCAAGCGTGGAACTGAGCGAACATTTCAGAGCAACAGGTAGTTGGTGTAGCTGCTGCGTGGAATGAATATGTTGTGTTCTGGGAGAAGTAGTGTGTGGAGAGACTACCAAAGGGCCTTGATGTTTAAGTTACCAGTTTCCAGCAACTCATCACCAACCACCAGTACGATCACGGTGAAACACCACTGAATTTTGACAGGCTG
>NC_063353.1:47673179-47683338 GCF_021869965.1 Rhincodon typus | reverse complement strand
ATGGAGACAGAGAGGTCCAGGAAGGGGAGAGAGGTGTTAGAGATGGTCCAGGTAAACTTAAGGTTGGGGTGGAAGGTGCTAGTGAAGTAGATGAACTGTTCGAGCTCCTCGTGGGAGCACGAGGCGGCGCCGATCCAGTCGTCAATGTAACAGAGGAAGAGGTGGGGTTTAGGGCCGGTTTAGGTACGGAAGAGGGATTGTTCCACGTAACCTGCAAAGAGGCAGGCATAGCTTGGGCCCATGCGGGTACCCATGGCTTCCCCCTTTGTCAGTAGGAAGTGGGAGGAATTGAAAGAGAAGTTGTTGAGGGTGAGGACGAGTTCGGCTAAGTGGATGAGGGTGTCAGTGGAGGGGGACTGGTCGGGCCTGCGGGACAGGAAGAAGGGGAGGGCCTTTAGGCCAAGGGCATGGGGAATGCAGGTGTATAGGGACTGGACGTCCATGGTAAAGATGAGGTGTTGGGGACCGGGGAATTGGAAGTTCTGGAGGAGGTGGAGGGCGTGGGTGGTGTCACGGACATAGGTAGGGAGTTCTTGGACCAAGGGAGAGAAAATGGAGTCCAGATAGTTGGAGATCAGTTCGGTGGGGCAGGAGCAGGCGGAGACAATGGGTTGACCAGGGCATTCAGGTTTGTGGATTTTGGGAAGGAGATAGAAGCGGGCAGTGCGAGGTTGGGGAACGATGAGGTTGGAGGCCGTGGGTGGGAGGTCACCTAAGGTGATGAGGTTGTGGATGGTTTGGGAGATGATGGTTTGGTGCTCAGGGGTGGGGTCATGATCAAGGGGGCGGTAGGAGGAGGTGTCGGAGAGTTGGCGTCTGGCCTTGGCGATGTAGAGGTCAGTGCGCCATACTACAACTGCGCCTCCCTTGTCCGTGGGTTTTATGGTGAGGTTGGGATTGGAGCGGAGGGAGCGGAGGGCTGCACGTTCTGCGGGGGAGAGGTTGGAGTGGGTGAGAGGGGTGGACAGGTTGAGGCGATTAGTGTCTCTGCGGCAGTTGGAGATGAAGAGGTCGAGGGAGGGTAGGAGGCCTTGGGGTGGTGTCCAGGAGGACGGGGTGTGTTGGAAGTGGGAGAAGGGGTCAGTAGAGGGAGGGTTAGGTTCACGGTTGAAGAAGTAAGCGTGGAGGCGGAGGCGGCGGAAAAACTGCTCTATGTCCAAGCGTGAGCGGTATTCGTTGATCTGTGGGTGGAGGGGGACAAAGGTGAGCTGTTTACTGAGGACTGACCATTCCATTGACTCCGTCTACACTTCCTGCTACAGCAGGAAAGCAGCCAACATCAAAGATCCCTCCCACTCTCTTCCATCAAGCAGAAGATACAAAAGTTTGAAAGCACATACCAACAGATTCAAGAACAGCTTCTTCCTCACTGTTATCAGACTCATGAATGGACCTCTCATATGTTAGAGTTGATCTTTCTCTGCACCTTCTCTGTAGCTGTAAAACTATATTCTGCATTCTGTTGAATTACCCTGACGTACTTATGTAAAGTATGGTTTGTCTGGTTAGCACGCAACACTTTTCACTGTATCTTGGTACATGTGACAATAACAAATCAAACCAATTCAAAACCATAAACTATCATACAATAATTAGAGTGAAAGCAGATGGCTAACACAAGATACGTAACCCAGGTATATCACCTCTCTAGACCCTGAGAAGGTATTCCCTGCCAAGATCACTTTAAAAATGAAAGTGGGACAGTACCTGCATTCCAATCGTCGTTTCAGGGCAGGAGCTCTTAATCCTTTCATATGATCTGGAAAAAAGATAGAAATTGGTGATTCAGCAATTCTTTACAAAATTGTAGGCTGTCGCTCTTCTATTCGAACTGAAGTAATTTTAGGCATGTGATCAGCATTAATAGAATCCTTTGACTAAAACCAATGTGCAATTTGCCTTGATTTTCTCTGTCTTACACGCACTTCAGAAACCTAAAAAAGACAGTATTTAAATGTTTCTACCAGGTTGTAATTCATCACTGCTGTGCAATAAGAATGTTTCAATATAGATGGGATCTGCTTATGCATCACATGTTAGAGCATCAGAAACAGAATTTCATCCAGGGTAGTAAGTGTCAAAGCCTGTCCATCACCTACAAGGCACAAATCAAGAACGTGATGGAATTCTCCCTACTTGCCTCGACAATTGCAACACGTTTGACACCATTCAGGACAAAGGTGCCCACTGATTGGCAGCACATCCACCTTCAACATTCATTCCCTTCACCTCCAAAACAGAGTAACACTAATGTGTACCAACTACAAGATGCACTGCAGCAATTCACCAAGGCTCCTTTGAAAGCACTTTCCAAACCCATAACCATTACCACCTAAAATCCATCTCAACCATCTCAAAAAGCACCAGGTGCATGGAAACACCAACATCTGAAAGTTCTCCTCCGAGCCACATACCCTGCCAACTTTGATCAATATTACTGTTCCTTCATAGTTGTTGGGTCAAAGCTCTTGAACTCCCTTCCTAACTCACCACCATACTGAAAACCAGAACAGACTGAAACAAAAAATAAGCCTGCAGATGCTGAAAATCTGAAATAAAAACAAAAAAAAAACAAAATGGCTGGAGAAACTCAGTAGGTCAGGCAGCATCTCTGGAGTGAAATAAGTGTTAGCGTTTTAGGTCAATAACTTTTCAGTTGATGAAAAGGAAGAGATTTAAGTGTTTTTTAATGAAATGGGCAGAAGATCTGGGCAAAGCTCTATGATAGGGAGGCTGCCAAACAGCACTCTTGGTCAGTTCAATTCAAATCCAAAGACAACCCGGGAGCAGGCCTCAGCAATTCCAAGTCCAATCCATTAACACACAATTATTAATTAGCAAACCCAAATCCTTAGAGGCAAGCAATCACCTCCTGATTTGCTGAGTTTAAAGTGATTAGCCAGTCTGCAGAGGTGAAATTCCTCTGGAACGTGCAACATTGTTTGGGTCCACAGCTACATATATGGGCATGTACTCAGGCACCTCAGATCAAGATTAAACCTGTTAAACAGACCACCCTCATTGTGGATGCTCATATGCTTGCCAATCAATTAGTGTATTTTTTAAAAAAATCATGGAATAAGGGCATCACTGACGAGGCTGCATTTATTGCCTATTCCTAATTGCCTGGGGAGCAGTTAAGAGTCAACCACATTGCTGTGGGTCTGGAGTCACATGTAGGCCAGACCAAGTAACAGCAGCAGATTTCCTTCCTTAAGAGACATTAGTGATTTAGATGTGTTTTTACAACAAACAATACCATGGTCAATATTAGGCTAGCTTTTTATTGACTTCTGCCATGATGGGATTCAAAAATCAAATATCATCCAGGGTTCTGGATTATGAACAAAACCCAACTACTGGAGAAACTCAGCAGGTCAGGCTACATCTCTAGACAGAGAAAGAGGGTTAACATTTTAAATCCAGTGACCCTTTGAAGGACATTGAACAAAATGTTAACTTTCTTTCGCTCTCCACAGATGCTGCCAGACCTGCCGAGTTTCTCCAGCACTTTGTTTTTACTTCAGATTTCCAGCATCCAAAGTTTGTGTTTATTTTATTGTTCTGGAATACTAATCCAGTGACACTACCATTACACAGAAAGCTAGAATATAGCAGTAGCAAAGTAATCAGGAAGCTAACGGAATGTCAGCTTTTATTTCAAGGTAAGAATAAGGGAGTCTTACTGGGACTGTACATGATGCTGGAAAGACCACATTTGTAGTAGTGAGAGCAGTTTTGGTCCTTATATTTTGGGGTAAGATATCATTTAATTGGAGGCAGTTCAGAGAATGTTCACCAGGATGATCTCTGGTATGGAGGGACTGTCTTATAAGCAGGAGGTTAAACAACTGGGACTCTACTCACGAGAGTTTAGAAGAACGAGAGGTGATCTTTTTGAAACATATAGGATTCTTAAGGGGATTGATAGTGTAAATGTTCAGAGGATATTCCTCCTCACAGGAGAGCCTGGGGCAAGAGGGCTGTCACAAGTTTAAGATTGAGTGAAGGTGGAATTTCTTAGAGGGTTGAGAATCTTTGGAATTCCAAAGTTTTTTTACACAGAGGGTGGTGGGTGCCTGGAACTCGCTGCCAGGGGAGTAGTGGAAGCAGATGCTATAGCGACTTTTAAAGGGCATCTTGACAAATATATGAATAGGATGGGAATAGAGGGATATGGTCCCCAGAAGGGTAGGGGGTATTAGTTGTGATGGGCAGCATATCGGTGCGGGCTTGGAGGGCCGAAGGGGCTGTTCCTATGCTGTAATTTTCTTTGTTCTTTGCTCCTGAAGAGTGTGAGATCAGCTATGTCATTATTAAATAGTAGAGCTGGTTCAAGGGGCAGAATGGCCTTGTAACCAGGAACCGGTTAGTGCTAATTCACCAGCATTCACATCCAGCCCCCAGGGATGTATTTTTAGCTCCTGCAGTTTTTAAACCTACTTTTTCTGGCCTTCAGGCGTCTGCATCATTTGGATAGAGTATATCAGGGGAATTAGAAACACTACAAAACGAAGCAAATGATCCTGCCAGCAGACTGAATTCAGAAAGGAACTGATACGAGTCGGAAAGAGGGACCCTGCGGAATCCCAGTCCCAACACTGAATCTCCAACTTGCCAGTGTGACCTCTCCCCATACCCCAAGCCAAACTTCATCATTGGATTGTGACAGGAACCAGCCCTGTCTCAATGCCCGGACTCTCAGTGGGAAAGGGAGGTCAACCCTGGCAGTATGTGAGGGCTGCGAAACAGAACCACACACACACACACACAACGATGTGTGGCTGATTTCTCGAGTCAGCTCTGTCACTCCCTGAGCGAACTGCCCTTTGCAACAAAATAAAGAACTGCAGGAGCAGGAGATGAGAAACACAGAAATTACTGGAGAAACTTAGCAGATCTGGCAGCATCCCTGGAGAGAGAAACAGAGTGAATGTTTCGAGGCTAGTGACTCTTTTTCAAAACAGTATGTATGGTTCAGCAATTACTCACTGGCCTCCTGCCTCCTTCCTCCTTCCCCCAACCCCCGAATCCGTTTCAAAGAGGACTCTCCCACCTTTATGACAGTGCGACAAGAAATAAGCCTTAGCCAGCAGATTGTCTCTGTCAAATCTATCGATGGAGACGTTGGGGTATTCATGCATGCGGCCCTGGAACGAACTCATTGCTGCTTCTTGTCGGCAACACAGCGTCCCCCCGCAAGTGGTTACAATCCGCCGGCTCCGATCGATACATCGCGGGACCAATCAGAGAAGCCCATGAGGGTGTGGGGGGACGGACCACGCTGCCGACGATCCCGGAAGATCAGGAAAATCCGGCACCGTCCAGTGTTGAGGATTTCCTGGTGTCAGGGAGAAAGAGAAAGAGGGTTGGGGCTGCATGTTTGACTGAGGGGGATGAAATTCCTCTGTGTGTAATTCTACCATAATGTACCCCGGCGCTCAGTAACCCCTCGTGACTCTTATTGGACTTTTAGAAATTATTTTTAATTTGGCATTTTGTTGCTAAAGCAATAGAGTGTAAAAGTAGGGAAGTGTTGCTGTAACTGTACAAGGCATTAGTGAGACTGCACCCGGAATATTGCCTACAATTTTGGTTCTCTTACTTATGGAGGGAGTGTAGTTGTATTAGAGGCAGTTCAGAGGAGGTTCACTAGATTGATTCCAGAGGTGAGAGTTTTGACTTATGAAAGAGTTTGATCAGTTTAGGCCTATATTTTTTGGAGTGTAGAGTGACAGGAGAACTAATTGAGGTGCATATAAGAAAACTAAAGGAAACATAGGAGCAGCAGTAGGCCATTCTGAGCCTGTTCCTCCATTCAGTTAGATCATGGTTGATCTGTGGCCTAACTTCGTATACCTACTTTTGGCCCATATTCCTTAATACCTTTGCTTAACAAAAATTTATCAATCTCAGATTTAAAATTAACAACTGATTCAGCATCTACTGTCATTTGTGGAAGAGAGTTCCAAACCTCACCCACCCTTTGTGTGCGGAAATGCTTTCTAACATCTCTCCTGAACAGTCTGGCTCTAATTCTCAGACTGTGCCCCCTAGTTCTAGAATCTCCACCCTGTGGAAATAGGTTATCTTCATCTCCCCTGTTTTTTCTTGTTAACATCTTGAAGACTTTGAAACAATTACCCCTTAACCTTATAAATTCTAGAGAAAATGGGCCTAATTTGAATAATCTTTCCTCATAATTTAACCTCCGAAACCCAGGTATCATTCTTGTAAACCCACATTGTATTCTCTCCAAGGCCAATATATCATACCTAAGGTGTGCCCGGATCTGCTCACAGGGTTTGACAAAGCAGTTGTAGGAAAAATGTTTCCTTATGGGGCAATCCAAAATGGGAGGTCATAATTTTTGGATAAGGAATTACTTCTCTCCAGAGGTCATTATTCTGTGGATTCGCTACCCCAAAGTATGGTGGATGCTGGGATTTTGAGTAAATTTAAGGAGGAAACAGATTTTTAATTAGTATGGATTGAAAGGCTATAGAGTGCGGGCAAGAAAGTGGAGTTGAGGCCAAGATGAGATCAGCCATGGTTGTATTAAATGGCAGAGCAGGCTTAAGCAGCTGATTGGCCTACTCCTGCTTTTAGTTATGTTCTTACGGTTATATTTGGGAAATGTTGCCATTTTGCATTTAGATGGGGGCATCTGGGTGCAATGTTCATATGAAAAACATGATTTTAAATCACATTTTCTGTTGCAAATGGAAGAAATGCTGGCTAGGAGCTGAACGATCAGGGTGTTGAGATTATCATTTTGCTCACACCTTTGAGAAACACAGCCAATTAAAACAAAAACAGCCTGCACAAAGCATTCTTCTCAAAGGAAGGTTGAACTTTCTTGGGCCCCTACATTTCGGTTCTTTTTATTTGCCCCATCATCTGTTTTCTCATGAGATTCCCAGCATCCAGTACTTTCCCCTTCTTCTTTGTGCCTTCATCGTATTGAATGTCTCATATTTTTCTCTCTCTCTCTCTCTTCAGGAAATGTTGGATCATTCAGATGCACAGCTTGCAAGGAGGCTGCATGGCCCATTTTGTCTTTGCTAGCTAGAATTGGGTTAATTCAGCCTTCCCTCTCCAGCTGTCCATAGCCCTGTGGGTTTCAGAACCACGGGTTTATATCCAATTTTTTTTTTACCATTTAATCTGCCACCTTGTACAGGGCAATTATCAATGGGTAATTTGTTCTTTTTGATGCTGTATTTGTGTGAGCAGCTGTTGCTTTTTCTTCATCCATGTGTGTGCATATCACTGGCGAGACATGCATTTAATGTTCCCCACTGGACTTCCCTTGAAAAGGTAGTGGTAAGCTGGTTTTTGAATGGCTGCAATCCATCTGTGAGCATTGTGTTTGCTAATGCTACAAGTACAGAGAGCCCATTCCCCAGTGAGGTCACTAACAATGACATAGCAGACAACTGCCTGTATCAAAGCTGGAAAGAGCTAAACCAAGAGCGAAAAGAACACACAATACTATCTTGTTACAGAGGTAGTAGGAACTGCCGATGCTGGAGAATCTGAGATAACAAGGTGTAGAGCTGGATGAACACGGCAGGCCAAGCAGTACCAGAGGAGCAGGAAAACTGACGTTTCCGGCCTAGACCCTTCTTCAGAAATGGGGGAGGGGAACGGGATTCTGAAATAAATAGGGAGAGAGGGGGAGGCGGATAGAAGATGGATAAAGGAGAAGATAGGTGGAGAGGAGACAGACAGGTCAAAGAGGCGGGGGTGGAGCCAGTAAAGGTGAGTGTAGGTGGGGAGTTAGGGAGGGGATAGGTCAGTCCAGGGAGGATGGACAGGTCAAGGAGGCGGGATGAGGTTAGTGGGTTGGAGATGGGGGTGGGGCTTGAGGTGGGAGGAATGGTTAGGGAGGCGGGGACGAGCTGGGCTGGTTTTGGGATGTGGTAGGGGGAGGGGAGATTTTGAAGCTTGTGAAGTCCACATTGATACCCTTGGGCTGCAGGGTTCCCAAGTGAAATATGAGATGCTGTTCCTGCAGCTTTCGGGTGGCATCATCGTGGCAATGCAGGAGGCCCAGGATGGACATGTCGTCTGAGGAATGGGAGGGGGAATTGAAATGGTTCGTGACTGGGAGGTGTAGTTGTTTGTTGCGAACCTCCTGCAATGCCACAATGATGCCACCCGAAAGCTGTAGGAACAGCACCTCATATTTCGCTTGGGAACTCTGCAGCCCAATGGTATCAATGTGGACTTCACAAGCTTCAAAATCTCCCCTCCCCCTACCACATCCCAAAACCAGCCCAGCTTGTCCCTGCCTCCCTAACCGGTCCTTCCTCCCACCTATCCCCTCCTCCCACCTCAAGCCCCACCCCCATCTCCTACCCACTAACCTCATCCCGCCTCCTTGACCTGTCCCTCCTCCCTGGACCGACCTATCCCCTCCCTACCTCCCCACCTACATTCACCTTTACTGGCTCCAACCCCGCCCCTTTGATCTGTCTGTCTCCTCTCCATCTATCTTCTCCTTTATCCATCTTCTATCCACCTCCCCCTCTTTCCCTATTTATTTCAGAATCCCCTTCCCCTCCCCCATTTCTTAAGAAGAGTCTTGACCCGAAACATCAGCTTTCCTGCTCCTCTGATGCTGCTTGGCCTGCTGTGTTCATCCAGCTCTATACCTTGTTATCTCACAATACTATCTTGCTCATTTTCCCCTCTCTCTTCATTGTTCTCATCCTCTCCCTGTAGCCCCATTGTACACCTTCCCTGTTGCCTGTTTTCCTTCTCCTTCCTGCCTGCTTACCATTCGATTTGCCTCCAACATCCCCACTCTCTTCATCACTAAAACGAGGGAGAGGGACTGGATTTATAACCAGGAGACTCAGGTTCAAGTCCCACCTGCTCCAGAAGTGTGTATTAACATCGCTGAACAGATTGATTGGAAAATAGGTGAAATTTTTAAAAAAAGAAAAAAATACAAAGCAGACCAAAGAAGGGGCCTTCTTTTGGCACAGTGGTAGTGTCCCTACCCGTGGACTAAGAGGCCCAGGTTCAAGTCCCACCTGCTTCAGAGGTATGTAATAGTATCTCTGAAGGGGTTGATTAGAATAAACAGGCTAAATTTTTAAAAAAAAGCAGACCCACTGGGAGGAAGTGGTGCCCTAGTGCTAATGCCACTGGCTTGGTCATCATTTAGCCCAGGCTAAAAAGGCACTTGAGAGGTAATGCCCATGCCCCTGGACTGGGTGGCCCAGGTTTAAGACCGTCCTGCTTCAGAGGTATTTAATAACATCTAGGAACAGGCTGATTAGAAAAATAGGTTCAATAAAAAAAATCAAAAGGTGCTTGATGAAGTCTCACAAAAGACTTCTCAACAAATTTGAAATCCATGGAATAAAAGGAACTCGTGGCTGTGAGATTGGCTGTGACAGGAAAGAGAGATTGATCATGACTGGGGACTTGTTCAACGGGGTTGCCCAGGGATCAGCTTTGCAACAACTGCTTTTCTCAATCTATACTCATGACATGAACAAGGGTGTGCAGGCTATGTTTTCAAAATTTGCACGTGTCACAAAATTTAGAAACATTGAGAACTGTGAGGAGGATGGCTAGGATCTGGAATACAGTGCCAGAGTGCGGTGGACACAGGACAAATTGAGGATTTTGAGAGGAAATTGGAGTATCCCGTGAAAAGGAAAAATGTGCAGGGTTATGAGGAAAAAGCAGGAGTAGTAGACTATTTTCAAAATCACACCCAGCCTCCAATGCTGACATTTTGCTGTCAAACTTTGATGTAAAGCAATGAACAATTTTCAGCATGTTCCTGCAATTCCACATGAGCTCCTTTGGTTTCCAAGTCCAATCAAGAATTTCAGTGAATTTATTACATCACCTCATGATACCGGTGCCCATCTCGTACATTTTTTTAGGTGGCAAATCTGTTCTAAATCTAATTGCTGTAAACCTTTAGACGTAATACTCTCCGTAATCTCCCTTTCTACTTGGATGGACAGCCAACCTTGTGCTTTTCTTTCTCTCTGTTAACAAGTGTTCGAATGCCATCAATAATTCAGAATTGTCCTTTGCCTGGGTATTAGTGGAGAAAATACTTTATTTGCATTAAACCTAAAGGAATGAACTTGCCCATGTTTTAGAGATAACAAGGTGTAGAGCTGGA
>NC_063353.1:47661126-47672679 GCF_021869965.1 Rhincodon typus | reverse complement strand
GCCTGCTGTGTTCATCCAGCTCTACACCTTGTTATCTCAGATTCTCCAGCATCTGCAGTTCCTACTATCTCTTGCCCATGTTTTGCCTGGTTGAATGAACACAAAGCAGCTCATTTAGAATTGGCTTGTGACGCTCCACACGTGGTTTCCTACTAGACCGGAAGAATATTCTCAGCTACATTGTAGCGTCATCCGTTGCCTGGTTACAGATGACAACAACACACCACCAACCCCCAAGGTCCAACGAACAAGACAAAGTAACAGTCCAGCCTGTGCTGCCTCTCTGTGTGGGAATAACTTATTGTGTTGGTTTTCAAGGGTGAGTTTCCTGCGTGTCTGTAGCATGAAACTTCAGGCACTGGGAGAGAGAATGTTGATCACCTTAAGGTTCATAGAGAATTCTCACTGGGTGGGGGACTGCGGGGGGCAATAACTGGGGGTGGGATGGTAAATGTCTGGTTCTAAGCCAGTGACTGGAGATTGGACACAGCTCCAGCAAACTTGCTCACCCTATGGTTAAGGAGGCAAAATCTGAAGAAGGGTCCCGACCCGAAACGTCAACTTTCCTGCTCCTCTAATGCTGCCTGGCCCGCTGTGTTCCTGCAGCTTCACACTGTGTTATCTCTGACTCCAGCATCTGCAGTTCCTACTATCTCTGAAGATGTACAGTGCTTCAGATTACTTGTGTGTGACCGATGAGGAGCCGGCGGAGTGGTAGATTTGTCACTGGGAAAGAGAAGGATGATCCCATTAATACCAAAGCTCTGCTGATTAGCTACAGGGTTTCAGTCAGTAGGTGTCCTTTAATTCTTGCCAATCTCTGCTTATATAACTGAGGTATGAGGGTATGGGAGATTTGCCCTCTATATCATGTACGGGGGGAGCTTATTCATTAGCGTTTCTCAGTAGATTCTTCAGTATGGCAATTGACGTTTACATGTGCCTAGAAATGTTGAATGGGTAAAAACATTCATTTTCAAATTACAAGAAAATACCTTTGTTTAGATATTGTCACTATTTTGAAGCAGAGCAGAGTTTTCCCAGTGGTCCTTCATTCGTCAATGAACATCATTTAAACAGGCTATCTGATATTGCTGCTTGTGAGAACTTTCTGTGTGCAAATTGTCTGCTGTTTTCCCTGCAATACAGCAGTGATTACATTTCAAATATACATCACTGGCTGTAAAGCACTTTGGGAAATCCTGACGTAATGAATTTATAGATATATAAAATCAAATACTTTAAACACAAATCTTTCTTTCTAATCACATTGAAACATAGAAACTAGGAACAAGAGTAAGTCATTTGGCTCTTCAAAACTGCTCCACCATTCAGTTTGATCATCACTGATCCTCTCTCTCTCAATGTCATATTCCTATTTATCTCCCCACACCATTTGATGCCTTTAAAATCTAAAAAGTATATACCTTGTTCTTGAATATATTCAGTGACTTGACCTCCAAAGCCTTCTGTGGTAGAGAATTCCACAATTCACTAGCCTTTGAGCTTTTTCTCATCTCAGCCCTAAATTGACCACTTTGTATCTTCAGACTCTGATCTCTGGTTCTAGTTCCCCCAACCACGGAAAATGTCAGTTTAGGACCTGAAATGTTAGCTCTGCTTTCTCTCCACAGATGCTGCCAGATATGCTGAATTTTTTCAGCAATTTCTGTTTTTGTTTATGATTCCTTTCATCCACAGTTCTTTCGTTGTTTTGTTCAAGGAAAGCATCCTCCCTGATTCTAGTCTGTCCAGTCCTGTTAGAATTTGATATGTTTAAACAGATCTCCTCTTATCCTTCTCATCCACTCCAGTGAGTACAGGCCCAGTTGAAGCAACCTCTTCTCATAGGACAGTCCCGCCATCCCCAGTATCAGCCGAGTGAATCTCTGCTGCAATCACTCTATGGAGAGGATATCCTTTCAAAGGCAGGGAAACTGACACTGCATACAATATTCCAGGTCTGGTCTTACCAAGGCTTTGTAGACTGCAGTGAACTCAAATCCTCTTGCAATGAAGACCAATACACTGTTAGCTTTCCCAATTGCTTACTGCAACTGCCTGTATACTTTCATTGACTGGTGTATACGAACAACCAGATCCCTTTGTACATCCACACTTCACAATATATAAGTATTTAAATCATACTCTTTCATTCTGTTTTTAATCTGAATGTTATAACTTCACATTTAGTCTCAATGAACTGCATCTGCCATGTGTTTGGCCACTCACTCACTTGTCCACATCACTTAGAAGCCTCCTTGCATCTTCCTCACAACCCACAAGCCTGCCCAGTTTTATGTCATCAGTAAATTTAGAAATGTTGCATTTGTTTCCTTCATCCAGAACACAGATTAAATGTTTTCAAAGAACGAATATTTGTGATTGTACAGCTTCAGATATTTTAGAGTGTAACCTATTTATAAGCATCACTTTTGAGCCTGCTTGTATGTAGATGTGAATTAGAAGGTCAAAGTTTATCTTTCTTTTCTATTTTAGATATTTATTACATTATGTCTTTGAGAGATTTTGGAACCCAAGGGCAGGAAGTAAAACCTAAATTTATGAGTCGTGCTAAGCAATGGACTGAAGAAATAGAAAATTTATATCGATTTCAACAAGCTGGATACAGAGATGAAATTGAATACAAGCAAGTAAAGCAAGTAGATGGGGTAATATATTCAGTGGCTGATTAATTGTACACTACAATTATTTAATTTTCAATATTTGTAAATGAAAGCATGCAGAAATGTTATAAAGTAAGCACACATTTGTGTTATCCAGATAATTAAACCAAAAGAATTAACTCACAGGACAATGATAAGAAATACAAAGGTCCATCCAATAAGTTAACTAGGTTTGAGCAATGAACTCACATTATGATAGTGTTAAGCTCCACAACAGCATCTTCGAAAGACTTTTTTTTGTAATATAAAAAGATTATTTTCATATTTAAAATAGCCATTGTTTCATTTTTGGGGTGAAAACGAAGATTCCAAAACAAACTGATGATCTTCACTCCCTAAACTTTTGTCATTCATTTTTGCAATCCCAACATTTGTTGGTTCATATGAAAGCAAAATACTCTGTGGATGCTGGAATTCTGAAATAAAAGCAGAAAGTGCTGGAGAAACTCAGCAGGTCTGGCAGGATCTGTGGAGAGAGAAACCATGTTAAGCTTCAAGTCACTGATGACCCTGTTTCAGAACTGACATGATAATGTTGAACAAGTCAAACAGCTTAGTTCTGAACAAGAGTCATATTGGACTCAAAACGTTAAATTCTGTTTCTCTCTCCACAGATGATGCCCGACTTGCTGAGTTTCTCCAGCATTTTGTTTTTGTTTTCTTGGTAATATTTTCTTTTACAGTTCTAGTCAATTTTATTCCCACTAATTTGTTTATTTTAATGCAAGAAGTCTTGTGAGTAAGGCAAGTTTGGGGTGGCACGGTGGATCAGTGGTTAGCACTGCTGCCTCACTGCACCAGGGACGTGGGTTCAATTCCACCCTCGGGTCACTGTCTGTGTGGAATTTGCACATTCTCCCTGTGTCTGTGTGGGTTTCCTCCAGTTTCCTCCCACAGTCTAAAGATGTGCAGGCTAGGTGGATTGGCCATGTTAAATTAGCCATAGTGTTCAGGGATGTGTAGATTAGGTGGGTTATAGGAGATGGGTCTGGGTGGGATGCTCTGAGGGTCAGTGTGGACTTGTTGGGCTGAAGGGCCTGTTTCCACACCGTAGGGATTCTGTGAAAGGCAAATGAGTTGAGGGTGTTGATTAATATATGGGAATGTGATATAATTGCTATCACGGAGACATGGCTAAGGGACAGACAGGACTGGCAGCTCAACATTCTGGGGCATGGAATCTTTAGGCCCGATGGAAGGGGAGGTGTAAAAGATGAGGTGGTGTCACAATATTAACCAAAGAGTCAATTAATGCAGAACAGCTCTGAGGAAGGGTCACTCGACCTGAAACATTAACACTGATTTCTCTCCACAGATGCTGCCAGACCTACTGAGCTTCTCCAGCAGTTTTTGTTTTTGTCTCAGACATCTTAGAAAGTGGAACTTAAATACAAAAGGAGACAATCAATTTGTTTGAGGGGAAAGGGGTGATTGGTGTGGAGGATGGGGTACTGTAGACCCCAAACAGTCTGTGAGAGATAGAAAGACAGATGTGTCAGCAAATCTCAGAGAAGTGTAGAAGTAATAGGGTAATAATAGTGGGTATTTTAACTTTCACAGTATTAATTGATTAGACAAAGAGTGAAAGGTTTAGGGGAGCAGAATTATTAAAATGTGTCCAATACAGCTTTCCAAGCCATCATGTAAAAAGTCCCACAAAAGAGAGGACAGTGTTGGACCTAGTTTTAGGACCAACGAAGCCAGGCCTGTGGTACATTTGGCAGTGGGGGAGAATTTCAGCAATAGTGATCATAACAAAGTAAGATTTTAGGTAATTATGGTTAAGGACAAAGATGGACAGGAAATGAAGGTTCTGAATTTGGGGCAGGCTGATTTTAATAAGAACTCAGGATCTGACAGGAAAATCCATATAAAAGCAGTGGGAGACATTCGAAAGGGTAACAGTAAGAGTGTGGGGCTAACATGTTCCTGTAAAAGTGAAGGATAGGGCCAACAAGTCCAGAAAACCCAGGATATCAAGGGATGTACAAGATTGCATAAGAAAAACAAAGAATATTATGGTAGATCCCAAAGAATCAAAACAGTGAATGCCCTAAAGGAGTATAGAAAGTGCAGGGCCTTGCTAAAAATAGAGTTAGGAAGGAGAAGAGGGAACATGAGAAAACTCTAGTGGGTAACATTAATGAAAATTCAGAGACATCCTGTAAGTGCATTAGGGGCAAGAGAAAAACCAGGAAATAGTTGGACCCATTAGCTGAGGTTTTAAATGAGTACTTTGCATCTGTATTCACAATGGAGAAGGATGATATAGGTCTGGAAATCAGGGAGGGGACTGTAATACACTGAACAACTTAGAGGGAGCAGGTATTAATGGATTTAGCAGGCTTTGAAAGGTCATGAATTCTCTAAGCCCAGATGAGATGTATCCCAATATGCTGTGAGAGGCAAGGGAGGAGATTTTAGGGATTATGACATCAATTTTCAAATTCTTTCTGGCCACAGTAGGGGTTTCCAGAGGACTAGAGGACAGGTATTCAAGAAGGGTGATAGGGTTAAACCAGGAAACTTTAAGTTAGTAAGTCTCATATCTGTCTGAAGGACAGAATCAACCTCCACTTGGAGAGGGAAGGATTCATCAAAAATAGTCAGCATGGCTTTGTAAGGGGGATGTCATGACTAACAAATGTGATTGAACTTTTCGAGGAGGTAACTAGGTGTGTAGATGATGGTAGTGCAGTGGGCATAGTCTGTGGACTTCAGTAAGACTTTTGAAAAAGTCTCACATGGCAGAGTGTTTCAGAAGCTAAGATCCCCTGGGATCCTGCGCAGTTTGGCAAATTGGATCCAAAATTGGCTGAGTTGCAAGAAGCTGGGGATGATGGTCAAAGGATGTTTCTGTCACTGAAAGTCTGGATCCAGTGGTGTACCGCAGGATTCAGTGCTGTATCTCTTACTGTATGTAGGGTACATTAATGATCTGAACATGAACGTAGGAGGTATGACCTGTCTGTTTGCTGATATCATGCAAATTTGTGGTGTGGTAAATAGTGCAGAGAAACATGTTGGACTACAGGACATTATAGACGGACTGATCAGATGGGCAGAATAATGGCAAATGGAATTTAATCTTCAAAAATGTGAGGTGATGTATTTTGGGACGACTAACAAGGCAAGGAAGTGCACATTGAATGGTAGGATACCAGGAAGTGCAGAAGAACCGAGGGACCTTGATGTGCAAGTCTACTGATGCTTGAAAGCAGCCTTGAAGGTAGATAAGGTGGTTAAAATGGTAAATGGGATACTTAGCTTTATTAGTCAAGGCATCGAGTACAAGAAAAGGAGATTATGATGGAGCTGTATGAAAGTCAGTTAGGCCACACCTGGAGTTCTGTGTGTATTTCTGGTTGCTACACTATCATAAGGATGTGATTGCACTAGAGAGGGTGCAGAGTAGATTCACCAGGATGCCTGGACTGGAGTGGTTAAGCTATGAAGAGAGACTAAGAAAACTGGGGTTGTTTACCTTAGAACAGAGGGTATCTGATTGAGGTGTACAAAGTTCTAACCAATAGTTACAGGTTTTAGGTAAGGAGCAGGAGGTTTAGGGGGATTTGAGCAAATAATTTTTCACCCAGAGAGTGGTGAGGTATCTGGAATGCACTGCCTAAAAGGGTGGTAGAGCAGGAACATTAAAAACAGTTTAGACGAGTACTTGCGACACCATAGCACGTAAGTCTAAGGGCCAAGTTTTGGGAAATGCGATTAGAATAGACAGATGTTTAATGACTGGCATGAACACGACAGACCAAAGGACCTCTTTCCACGATTTAAAACCTCTATGAATCTATGATATCTGGATGTGTGGGGAACTGTGAAATACTTTGAAGATATACTTATCATTTTACACCTTGTCTCTGTTACAGGTCTTCAGGAAAACTTCACAATATATCACAAAACCTACCCAGCTTTCCCCCTTGTCCTCACGTATCACCCCACTAACCACCAGATTCAATGTATCATTCTCCGCCACTTCTGCCACCTGCAATCTGACCCCAATATGAAGGATATATATTCCCTCCCTACCCTGACCTGCCTTCCGGAGGGACCACTCTCTCTGCGACTCCCTCGTCCGCTCCACACTCCCTACTAGCCCCACCATCGCCGGCACCTTTTCCTGCAACCGCAGGAAGTGCTACACCTGCCCCTACACCTCCCCCGTCACCTCCATCCCAGGAACCAAAAAAACCTTCCACATTAGATAAATGTTCACCTGCACATCTGCTGTTCCCGTTGTGGCCTCCTCTACATTGGTGAGACTAAACGGAGGCTCGGAGATCGCTTTGTAGAGCACCAATGCTCTGTTCACGACAAACGACAACACTTTCCAGTCGCGAACCACTTCAACTCCCCCACCCACTCTCTGGACAACATGTCCATCCTGGGCCTCCTCCAGTGTCACAATGACGCCACCTGAAAACTGGAGGAGCAGCACTTCACATTCCACCTTGGGAGCCTACAATCCAATGCTCTCAATGTGGACTTTACTAGTTTCAAAATGTCCCCATCCCCGGCCTCATCCCATGGCCAACCCTCCCTCTCATCCCCGCCTCCTTGACTAATACAACTGTCCATCTTCTCTCCCACCTATCCGTCTCTCCCACCTCACTGACCAATCCCCACCACTGCCTACCTGCAATCACCTAACACCATCATTTCAGCACTCCCTTCCCCCTCCCCCATTTCTGAAGAAGGGTCCCGACCCGAAATGTCAGCTTTCCTGCTCCTCTGATGCTGCCTGGCCTGCTGTGTTCCTCCAGCTCCACACTGTATTATCTCTGACTCCAGCATCTGCAGTTCTTACTATCTCTCAGCCCTTTCATGTGTTGCATTTCAATCCTTACATTTTAGTGTGCAATGTGCTGTATGCATGAGATACTCAATGAAATGTTGTGTGACCAAATTGAGACAGTGACATTCTGTTCAATGCAGGTGGATCGTTGGCCAGATACTGGGTATGTGAAAAAACTTCAAAGACGAGATAACACATTTTATTACTACAGTAGAAAAAGGGAATGCGAGGACAAAGAAGTCCAGAAAGTCAAGGTTTATGCCTATTGATCAATTCTTGTTTGTCACACATTTGAGTCTAAATAAATCAAATCAACATTTACCTTCATATGTCTTTTGATTGAGTGTTTCACATCTTAACATTTATCAGTTTGTGTTCTGTTCTTTCCCCTTTACGTTCTGGTTAAATCTGAAGTAGAAGATGTAAGGCTTTTTGAAAAACACAAACCACCTTATTAGCGATCTATGAATGTATTATCTATATGAATGTTTATTACTGAGGAAGGCAAATTTTGGGAACTGTAAAGAGCTGTTAAAACAATTTCTATAAGCTGAAAAAGGAGATAATACTGGATGGTATATTCTTACATTTCAGTACATTTTCTGTTTAATTTTGCCAATTTTGGGCATAGCTATATTTTTCTTTTTTCTCCAACAGAACATGAATGAATTATTTTATTAATTTGGTTTTGTTTCTAATGTTAAAGTAAATTTACATTTCAAGATATTAGATAATGATAAGTGGTCTATTAATACACAATGATGAGCAAATGATACAGCAAGGCTTTGCATTTTAAACTTTAAACTTTTAAAGATTAAGGCTACAAATTATTGTAACATGAAATGTGAGCATCACTGGGTAAGTCAGCTTTATTACCCATCCCTAAAGTGTGCGGTGAGCGGCGGCCTTGAACCGCTGTAGTCCATGTGCTGTGGGTGCATCCAGAATGCCCTTAGGGAGGGAATTTCAGGGTTTTGACCCAGCGATACTGTAGGAACGCGGTGGTGGTGGTGGCGGGGGCGGGGGGAGGGGGGCGGTGCGGTGGAACTTATTTCCAAGTCAAGATGATGAGTGACTTGGAGGGGAACTTGCATGGGGTTGTGTTCTGATGTACCTGCTGCTCCTGTCTTCTACATGATTGAGGCTGTGGGTTTGGAAGGGGCCGCTGAAGGAGTCTTGTGCAAGAACACCTACATTCTACATACATGTAGGTGTACATGTGAATGTATCTTATGTAGCCCTTCATTGTGTGATTATAGATACATTTGTATAGACATTCCATGAGTTTATTATTTATTTAGATGCACAATTATGCACATTTTATGGAAAAGTACATTTCCATACGGAGTGAATTGTTGTGCACCTAGATGATATCATACTGGCAGGAAGAATACATTCCATCAGTCTGGGCAGAGATAACTGTTGATCAAATTGTTTTAGCTTGGATTCTGAGACAGTTGGAAATAGGGACAACGGAGATGGGTTCAGAAGTTTGGTGGTGAAATTGGTTAGATTTGGACAGTGGTTGAGTTTCTGCTCGACTGGAGATTTGGGTTAAATATGTCAAAGAGACCTGATGTTTCCACTCTGTTCCAGTGGGACATGGTGTGTTTTGATTGTGACTTGGCAGATTTCCCACACATCTTTCAGTGTTAGATTTCTCATCGGTGAGACTGAGTTGTCTGTAGAGTGAGATACATCCTCCTTGCAACTAGTAACAAGATAATGGGGTTCAGGTGTTGATGCCAGTGGCCATTGCATCGCTGCATTTTGTTAAAGGTGGCAGTGGTGCTGAGGAGTAAACTACACATCTTTAGCTGTTCCTCCTTCCTTCACTCTACATCGGGGAAACCAAGTGGAGGCTTGGGGACCGCTTTGCGGAACACCTACACTTGGTTCGCAATAAACAACTGCACCTCCCAGTCGTGAACCATTTCAACTCCCCCCTCCCACTCCTTAGATGACATGTCCATCCTGGGGCTCCTGCAGTGCCACAACGATGTCACCTGAAGGTTGCAGGAACAGCACTTCATATTTCGCTTGGGAACCCTGCAGCCCAATGGTATCAATGTGGACTTCACAAGCTTCAAAATCTCCCCTCCCCTGAACGCATCCCAAAACCAGCCCAGCTCGTCCCCTCCTCCCTAACCTGTCCTTCCTCCCACCTATCCCCTCCTCCCACCTCAAGCCCCACCCCCATCTCCTACCTACTAGCCTCATCCCGCCCCCTTGACCAGTCCGTCCTCCCTGGACTGACCTATCCCCTCCCTAACTCCCCACCTACACTCACCTTTACTGGCCCCATCCCTGCCTCTTCGACCTGTTTGTTTCCTCTCCACCTATCCTCTCCTCTATCCATCTTCTATCCGCCTTCCACTCTCTCCCTATTTATTTCAGAACCCCCTTCCCCTCCCCATTTCTGAAGAAGGGTCTAGGCTCAAAATGTCAGCTTTCCTGCTCCTCTGATGCTGCTTGGCCTGCTGTGTTCATCCAGCTCTACACCCGGTTATCTCAGATTCTCCAGCATCTGCAGTTCCTACTATCTTTCCAAAAGTTGTGTTGGGTAATACTGAAATTTGGAAAGTATTGAAGAGTTCTGGCAAAGTCTGTCAACTGGAGATAGAAGAATTGGCAGGGTGTAACTTTTCAGCTAACTCGTGGCAGTTCATAATCGAGACCCTCACAAATCACCTAGTTTATCAACAGGACCACTGCTGAAAGTGTGCACATGTAGATGAGGAGGTTCACACAAATGCAGAAAGTATTGCGTTCAGTGAGCTAATGGGGAATGCCTGTCACTTATAGAAGCTCTCCTCACAAGGAGTCAGTCAATTCAGATAAGGAAGAAGGGGAGAAAAATGACTCAACCAAAAGTGATAGATATCAATATTGGTAAACTGGTCCAAACTGAGCTCTTCCTCCTTGAATTGTAACTTCAGAGGCAGCAGCACGAGTTCACTCACTGAGATCAGCCTCAAAATTAACAACACCAGTTTCTTAATTTCAAAGGAATTTCAAAGGATATACTAACTCCTATATGATGAGAAGGTTAATTATGGTGCAACAATCATGATCTAAATCTCCAAAAAAAATCATAACTTTCTTTTAGGAGTTTAGTTGGAAATTGCAATATGTAAAGCAATTCGAAATATTTATCATGAGGTGGTACCTCTACCAATATTCCCATCCTCAATTGTGGGCGAGTCGAGCACATCTATGTAAAAGATGAGGCTGATGCATTTGCAATAAACTTTTGGCCAGAAGTGCCAAGTGGATGATCCATCTTGACCACCTCCGGAGGTAATATGGAAAAGAAGCAAATACGATGTTAGGGAAAACATTTTCACAATGAGTGGTTCAGGTCTGGAATGCACCACCTAGAAATGTGGCAGAGAATAGAACAGAATAGAATAGAATAGATTAGAATAGAATAGACTGGTCTTTATTGTCACATATACTCAATGAGTATACTGAAAAGTTTATACGTTACCAATTACAGCACCGACTTAGATACAAAAGTACCTAGGCATAGCTTCTTTAGTTACAAGATAATAAAGAAATAAAAAGTGTAGCATTACAAAAATAAAATTTCAGTACAACAGACCACGCTGGCACTTTGTTTCCAGTCCACACTGGCCCCACACCATGCTGGTGACATGTCACACCAGGAGGCCAGGAAGTCGCCACGTCACACTGGGTGGCCCCAATGGGAGGAGGCCGCTGTGCTAAGCCAGGACCTCACCATACCATGCCAAGACGTCGCTGCGCCAGGTCTGGAGGCCTTTACTGGAGGTTCAATTGAGGCATTTGATACAGCATTAGATGATTGTCACTTATTTAAATAATGTGCAAGGATACGGGGCAAAGACAGGAGAATAGCACTAAGTCATGATGCTCATTTGGACAACAAGGTGCAGGGCTGGATGAATACAGCAGGTCAAGCAGCATCATAGGAGCAGAGAGGCTGACGTTTCGGGCCTTGACCCTTCATCAGAAAAGGGGGAGGGGAAGGGGGTTCTGAAATAAATAGGGAGAGAGTGGGAGGCGGATAGAAGA
>NC_063353.1:47623241-47660626 GCF_021869965.1 Rhincodon typus | reverse complement strand
GGCTTGTGTTTATCTTGCGCTCAGAGACTGATTGATTAATTTTATTGTCACATGTACCAAAATACAGTGAAAAGCTTTGTTTATGAGTGGTACAGGCAGAACCACAGCAAGCAAAAATGTACAGATCGAAAAGACTTAGAGGCATACAGTTACGTTATTTGAGGCTAGAGTCCATACAACAGTCTGATAATGGTTGGAAAGAAGCTGCTGCTATACCTGCTCGTGCATGTATTCGGGCTTCTGTATCTTCTGCCTGACGGAAGAGATTGTAGGAGATCATTACCCGGGTGCGATGAGTCTTTGATGATGATGGCTGCCTTTCTATGGCAGCGAGCCGTGTAAGTAGAGTCTGTGGATGGAAGGTTGGCTTCTGTGATGGTCTGGGTTGTGCACTCCACCTTCTGTAGTTTTTTTTCAGATCCTGGGCAGAGCAGTTGCAATACCAGGCCATTATATACCCGGACAGTATGCTTTCAGGTTCTTGTGAAGATTTGTAGCTTGGGTTGTGAATGAAGTTGTTGGCTTGCTTGCCGAGCTGGCTGGTTATCATACAGACATTTCTTCACCATGCTAGGTAACATCATCGGTACGGTCTCCGACGAAGCACTGTTGTTCTATTCTGCTTGGTATTTATATGATCCGGTCTATTAAGTTGGGTTGTGTCATTTCTGGTTCTGTTCTGCATGGGTTTCGTAGAATAGAATCATAGAACTCCTACAGTGTGGAAATAGGCCCTTCGGCCCAACAAGTCCACGCTGACCCTCGGAACATCCCACCCAGACCCATTCCCCTATAAGCCTCCTAATCTACACATCCCTGAACCACTACGGGTAACTTAGCATGGCCAATCCACCTAGCCTGCACATCTTTGGACTGTGGGAGGAAAACAGAGCACCCGGAGGAAACCCACGCAGACACTGGGAGAATGTACAAACTCCACACAGCCAGTTGCCTGAGGGTGGAATCGAACCTGGGTCCCTGGCGCTGTGAGGCAGCAGTGCTATCCACTGAGCCGCCGTGCCGCCCATTCTGTTTGTATATGGGGTCTAATTTTACACGTTGATTGCACTCCGGGTTGAAAACCAGGCCTCTGGGAATTCCCGTGCACATCTATGGTTGGCTTGAGCTAGGATGGTCACGTTGTCTCAGTTAAATTGGTGGCCTTCATTGTCCGAGCGCACAGAGTTAAGGGAAAGTTCGCCATATCGTATGTCGTTTGCTGTTAGCTGGTGTTTACACGACGAACTTTCCCTCATCTCAGTGCACTCGGAGAATCTCCCTTCTGTATTTTGACTCGTCATTGCCAGATATCCGTCCTGCTATGGTGGTGTCATCAGCGAACGTGTAGATAGCACTCGTTTGGAATTTGGCAACACAGTTGTAGGTGTACAGGGAGTACAGTAGGGGGCTGAGGATGCATCCCGGGGGGCTCCAGTGTTGAATGTTATTGTGGAGGAGGTGCAGTTACCTATCCTCACTGATTGCAGCCTATAGGTCAGAAAGCTGAGGATCCAGTTGCAGAGGGTGGAGCCGAGACCAAGGTCACGCAGTTTTGAGATCAGTCTGGAGGGGATAATGGTGTTGAAGGTGGAGCTGTAGTCAACAAACAGGAGTCTGACGTAGGTGTCTTTGTTGTCCAGATGTTCCAGGGATGAGTGCAGGGCTAGGGGTAAAGCATCCTCTGTGGATCTGTTATGTCGGTAGGCAAACTGTAGGGGATCAAGGCACGTTGGGAGACGAGTTGATTTGGGCCATGACCAGCCTCTTGAAGCACTTCATGATTATTGAAGTTGGAGCTATTGAGTGGTAGTCATTAAGGCACACTGCATGTGTTTTCTTGGGTATGGGGATGATGGTGGTCTTGAAGGATGGGGACTTCAGCTTGTAGGAGGGAGATGTTAAAGATGTCAGTGAATATTTCTGCCAGTTGGTCCGCACAGGATCTGAGTGCTTGACAGGGGACACTCTCCGAGCCCATCGCTTTCCTTGGGTTGACTCCCAGGAAGACGGATCTGACTTCTGAAGTGGTGACAGACGGAACTGGTCTGTCTGGGGTTGTCGGGGCAGGTGTTACCACGCTGGTGGTATTCTGCTCAAACCGAGCATAGAAAGCATTGAGTGCGTCAGGGAGGGATGTGTCGTTGTCCACTATCTTACACTGTTTCATTTTGTATCCTGTAATGTCGTTTGGACCTTGCCATAGATGGCGGGAGTCTGTTTGTAAGGCTGGGCCTCTAACTTGGTCCGGTACTGCCTCTTGGCCTTCCTGATGGCTTTGTCGAGGTCATATCTGAACCCGCACAAAAAAATCACCTTGTCTGCCAGGCTGCTTTTTGCTTTAATGTGCTGGCAGTGTTATATCTGATATCAGCTGTCCATTACAATGTTTCAACTTCAGCCTTCTACTCATTCTGAAGCTAGGTGGAAGCAGAGCAAGTCATGGCAATTTTGGAAGTACCATAATGAAGTGAACGAATATAGGAGGTATGGTTAGTAAGTTGGCAGATGACCCCAAAATTGGTCATGTACTGGACAGCGAGGAAGGTTACCCCAGAGTACTTGAGGACCTTGATCAGTTGGGCCAATGGGCTGAGGAATGGCAGATAGAGTTTAATTTAAATAAATGTGCATTTCGATCGGGCAAATCAGGGCAGGACTTATAAGCTTAATGGTCGGGTCCTGGGAGTGCTGACGAGCAAAGAGACCTTTTGATGCAGGTTCATAGTTCCTTGAAAGAGGAGTTGCAGATAGACAGCCTAGTGAAGTAGGTGTTTTGTACACTTGCCTTTATTGGTCAGTGCATTGAGTATAAGAGTTGAGAGGTCATGTTGCAATTGTACAGGACACTGGTTAGGCCATTTTTGGAATACTGCATGCAATTCTGGTCTCCCTGCTATGGGAAAGATATTGAGAAACTTGAAAAGGCTCAGAAAAGATTTACAAGGATGTTGCCAGGGTTGGGGGGTTGGAGGGTTTGAGCTATAGGGAGGGGATGAATAGGCTGAGGTTATTTTCCCTGGAGCATTGGAGGACGAGGGATGACCTTATAGAAGTTTATAAAATCATGAGGGGCATGGATAGGTTGAATAGTCAAGGTCTTTTCCCCAGGGTAGGGGAGTCCAAAACTAGAGGGCATAGGTTTAAGGTGGTAGAGAAAAGATATAAAAGGGACATGAGGGGCAGTTTTTTTCATGCAGAACATGGTGTGTTTATGGAATGAGCTGCCAGAGGAAATGGTGGAGGCTGGTTCCATTACAACATTTACAGCATGAGTAGAAAGTTTTTAGAGAGATAAGGGTCAAATGCTGGCAAATGGGGCTAGACTAATGTAGAATATCTGGTCAGCATGGACGAGTTGGACCAAAGGGTCTGTTTCCATGCTGTACAGCTCAATAACTGTCCCCACTCTCTCAGAACGAGGCATGAGAGGCCTTCCACAATTGAAGGTGCGGCTGATGATGGGTAATGGTGGCTCATTCTCAGCTGTAATTTCAGGGGACAATTTGTATAAATGTTTCAAGCACAAGACAGTGTAAGTGCAGTTGGTGCATGCTCAAAATATAGATCATCCAGTAAGTACAAGTCTGAGAGACCAGGAATCTCTGACCCCGATTTGAGGTTTGTCACAACCACTCTACGAAAGCTGAGAGAGCGAGGGCGTTTTAGAGTGGGCTGTTGTTTCTAGGTTGGAGCCCAGCAGCAGTCATTGCAACGTCTTGTGGTCCTGATCCTTATTTTGGGAAGACTGGCAAGAGGAAGAGAGGGGAAAAGTGTTTTTTGGGGGGTGTTGCAATGTGTTTGTTATTTGTTATTTGTTATTTTGGCAGTAAACATTTTGCTTGCTCTCATTGTCCAATATTTCTCTTGCCTGCGTCCATTATTTATATAAAATTGCAAAGAGCAATTAAAATATTTCACTTATCACCGTTTTTATTTTCAGGCTCTTGTTTTTGTTTCTCTTGTTGCCCCAAGTTCTCCCTCTTCTTTCTCTCGTTGCTGTTCTTCTTGGTTATGATGCGAACTGTAATGTGCACATGGAGATTTCAACATTTGTGGAGTACTAGAGCACCACATCACAACGCATTGCACTGTCTAGCACTAATGAAATATTAGATTTAAAAGTAGACAATTGCCTGTGATCAGGGTCATAAAAGTTTTCAGTACAGTTGGTTCTGCTATAATTCATGTTCTGGCAACACGAACTGGCTGTAACGCGATTGAGGAATAGGGGAATGCTATTTCTAAAACATGAACTTGTGTTGGCTATAGCGCGATCCCATCAGTGTGCGGAGGAGGACGTGTCGATATCACATGATCGTTTCACGGGCTTTGTCGTGAAGTGCTTTCTGTGAGACGTGCAGTACAACCTTCTCCCCCATAAAGACATCTTGACAATTATTCCCAAGGTAAATTGTTAAATTTACTTTTATTTCATTATTAGATATGAATCAAACATTGGTTTTTTTTTGGTGGTCTACCCCAAACCCCACACTTCCCGTAGGCCCGGTTATTTCTATAGGCATGATTTTCTATAACATGATGTTGCACAGCAACGCAACTATCGTGTTATAGCAGAATTGACTGAATGTCATTGTGGTTTTGGGAAAATAACTATTTGTTATGCCACAATCGCGCAAGTTATGTTAATCATACTTGTGTTCATACTTGTGTTATCTGACTTGAGTGCTGATTTGTTGTAAACCAGTATTGTTGGTTGAGATCTAGAAATGTCAGCTTTGTGATACTGTTGTTAATATTAGTATTTAGGATTTCTAAACACTTTACAAACTGAGGTGCTTACACTTCAAATCCATTTATGCATCTGTTAATTTAAATGCATCAAATTTCTTTTTCAAGCTCACTTAGTTTGCTGAAAGTATTAAATGTTTCCTATATCAAAACACTTGATAGTACATCAAAAAGTGCTTCATTGGTTGTGAAGAGCCTTTCCATGTCTGGTGATTGCTAAAAGTACTACATAAATGCAAGTAATTCTTTTGTATAATTTTTAACAGTTGTGCAGTTGAGTGTCAGAAATTCTGTTAAAAAATATGTAGTTGTTAGGGAAGTTTTTTTTTAATTGAAACTTGCAATTTCTTTTATTATAGATCTGGACATTTGAGTATTGCCGGAAAATTAGTGCACAGTGGTAAAACAAAGCAGTAGCTAATGTTATTGTATGTTGATATACTTGTGCAATCATAGCCCTTGCTCGTTTTATTGCAGCATCAAACAATAAATCTGGATATTACATTGTGCAAGCTGTGAAATTGGTTTGGTTCATGTCTGTTTTGCTCATGTAGATTCAGCACAAATTGTATTTTTAACAATAGGGCTACCTGTGAGCTCTGTGTGTGTGTGTGTGTGTGTGTGTGTGTGTGTGTGTGTGTGTGTGTGTGTTTCAGGTGGCCTGAAACTAAGTCTGTGGATTTACATTAGTGAAACTAATAAATCAATTTCCATTGATTTTTCAGACCCCTAAGTTTAAAACAATGCTGTTCACAAACCAAAATCTACTCCATTATGTTCAATTTATGTTTGGAGCCTCAGCAATGCTTGCGTATGAGTTCAGGTTTGAACAGTTGGTTACATTTTTTGTGCACGTGATGTTGAATTGTAAACTTTGTATGTTTCAGATATTCAGCAGCAGTTAAACCTTGAACTGCAGAGATAAGTGCTGTTACTCTTCTCCATCTCCCTGTAACCAATGTGTATTTTATGGGCTTAAAGGGCAGCAGTAACTTGTTACTGATTGTGGGCATCATCAGTTGTGTTGTATTTATGAGTTGGAAGATTTTGCAAGAACTTTCTTTTGACTAAAACCGAGCAGCACTTGACGGTCCCAATCATCCCATACTATCTCAATCTTACAGGATGTTAAGTGCACAGTCCCCACATTATAGCACCTGCTGTTAAGGGTATGATTACAGTACTGGTTTAGTGTAGAGGTCATGTATTACAGATCAGGTGTTGAGGTCTGATCTGACTCTGTAGTGCGATGTCTCTTTGAAAGGCTGCCTCACCGTCTTGGGAGAGTGACTGTCAACACGGCCCTAAGTGATTCCAATCTTGCAAAGTTAGACCGAGGAGAGTTGCAAGAAAAGGAATGCTCGAGTACTTTTGTGATATTTGTTCAGACTTGTGAAACTTTGTGGGACTGGGGTGGGGGAGGAAGTGGTAAATTTGAAAAGTAATGCAAACCAAGTTGGCAAAAGCCATTGAAGAATTAGGGAACAGAAAGGTGTCTTAAAAGAAACTTGTCCTCCAACTTCAAATTTAGATATTCGCTTTGCAAACTTAACTTTCCAAGTAATAACCATCCAGCTTTGGCAAACTCGACCATTCAACTCTTTGGGAGAGTATTTTTGTAGCTTGCCCTGTACTTGCTATACCTGCTGTTACCCTGTTTAAATCAAGCTAGAAGTTGCCCTGTAAATGGCTTACCACAGGTCTCAGGCAGAGATCTTGACCATAAACTATTGATTGCATTGCTTCTAGCGTCACTGTGTTGCTTATCTTCATATACGAAAGGAAGCATGTTAGAAAGGAAAACACCTTTAAACCCAGCTGAATAATCTAACTTCCTCTTTAATAATCTATTTTGTTTTTTCTTCTATTTGTGGGCTTATTATGTACAGTATTAAGGAAATGGACAACATACTATTGGCAGTAACAATTCATTATTGTTGAAGTCTACAATTGTAATGTCACTGTTTGACTTTATTTGCCCAGCCTTTTGTTTTAACTACGTGCTGTAAGTAAATTAATTTTAAGGTCATGAAGTAATAATGCTGATTTTATCTTTTTTTAAACTTGCAAAGTTTATTTTCCTTTGGTTGAAGATTGTCATTGGACGGAGTTTTTCTGGGTTCTGGAATTCTTCCAGTAAATTCACAGGACATGTAGTGTTTCTAGTGAGCATTTAGTGTGGAGACAAAAGAATTGTAGGCTGGACCAATCTGTGACCAAAAGGCCTTTGTTATTCAGGTTTATGGGAGGAAGCCCAATTAATTATAGACTGGTAAGCACGGAGGGGATTCTGCATCCCCTAGAGGCGATTGTGTGTATTATAAATGTGTTGGATTGCTGTGGCTATGTATGCTTTTCATGCATGTTATACCCTGGAGCTATGGATAGTGATGGTACAGGCTCCATTACCTTTCCATCGCACAGGTGACCAGGAATCTGTCCTTTTTTTTTGCTGCTTGCCATTGGCATGTTTTGGAAGGATTCATAAGTTGGGAAATCAATCTATTTGACCATGTTGTTAATGCACTTGCCTTTGGCATCAGCTCCTGGAGCGGAACTTGAAGTTGGAGCTTCTGGGTGAGGCGGGGACGCTACCCGTTGTGTCACAAGCCTCCCAAAGGAGATCCTAGTGAACAATAAGTCACAGACATCTTGCTGATATCTGTGGTCTTTAAGAAGATTCTTTGAGTCATTGTAGCATGTGTTTAAGGCCATGCAATGTAATTAAAAAATAATAAGCTGACATTTGTTCTGAGGGATGCAGGTGAAAGCTCTGGCCTAGCAGAACATCTTGAGGCTTCAGCAATTGGGCTTACATTGCTCTTTGTGGTTTTAGGAGCGTGGGAGCAAAGGAACAGGAGTAAACCATTCTGTCCATCAAGCCTCCCCCGCTATTCGATATGATCGTGGCTGATCAAACACCCCAGTGTCTTTGTTCGCCTCATACACAAACCTTGTATGCCACTCATTATCAGAAATCTATCAATCTCTGCTTTAAACACATTCTGATTGATAGAGCTGCCACAGTTCTCTGTGAGAAAAATTCCAAGGGTTTATGACCATCTTTGTGGCCAAATTCTATCTCCACTCCATTTACAAGTTTGCTGACAACGTTACAGTTGTAGGTTGAATCTCAAACAACGACAAGACATAGTACAGGAAAGAGATGGAGTGTTTAGCAGCATGGTATGAGGACAACAATCTCTTCATCAATGTCAGCAAAAGAAAGAGCTAGTCATTGACTTCAGGAAGCAGATTGGAGGGCATGCTCTTGTCTACATCAGTGGTGCTGAGATGAGGTGGTTGAGCGGGTCAAGTTCCTGGGAGTGGTGGTCACTAACAGTCTGTCCTGGTCCGAGCATGTCGATGCAACAGTCAAGAAAGCACAACGTTTCTACTTCCTCAGGAGGCTAAGGAAATTCGGCATGTCCACAAATTCTCTTGCCAATTCTTGTAAATCTGATTTGATTTATTACTGTCACGTGTACCACAGTACAGTGAAGTGCATTGTCTTATGTGCTTTACTCAATTTTATTCAAAGGCAACATCATCAAAGACCCCTCCCACCCCACTTCTACTCTCATACCCTCTTCAGTCAGGCAGAAGATATAAAAGTTTGAATACACGTACGAAGAGATTAAAGAACAGCTTCTTCGTCACTGTTATCAGATCTTTGAATAGACTGTCAAATGTTAATGTTGATTTCTCTCTGCATCTTCTCTCTGGCTGCAACACTGTATTCTGCACTCTGTTCTGCTACCCAGATGCACTTTGTATGGTACAATCTGCCTGTATAGCACACAAAACAGCACTTTTCACTATCTCGGTAAATGTGATGACAATAAATCAAATCAAATCAAATCAAATCAAATCAAATCAAATAAAACCGTCTGAGTTTTTTAAAAAATACTGTTCATCTTGGACCTGTGTGGAATCCCTTTCACTTTTAGATCGCATTTTCTAAACTTTCCAACCAGGGAAAACATCTTGTGTGTATTTGCCCTGCCCATCCCTTTAAGTATTTTTTAGATTCCAATGAGATCACCTCTCATTCTTCAAAACTCTAGAAAATACAGACCAAGTTTGCACAGTCTCTCTTCATACGTCAGTCCCACCATCCCAGGAACCAGTCTGATGAGTCTTCATTGAGCTCCCTCAGTGGCAATAATATCTTTCCTGAGATGAGACCAAAACTGCATACAGCACACCAGGTGAGGTCTAACCAAGCTATGCAATTGAAGCAAAACTTCACAATTCCTGTACTCGAGTCCTCTTGCAATAAAGGCTAACTTTACATTAGCCTTCCAAATAGCTTACTGCATTTATATGTTAGTCTTAAGTGACTTATCAACAAGGACAGTCAGGTCCTTTTATACATCTATTCTATCCAACCTCTTGTCATTTAAGAAATATTTGCACATCTGTTTCTATGGATAACCGTATGTTTTTCCACATTAAATTCCACCTGCCATGCTTTTGCCCATTTGCTAAGCCTATCTAAATCTTCCTGAAGTCACTTTATATCTTGCTCACAACTCATGTCCACTGAGGTTTGTATCATCGCAAATTTGAAAATACTACATTTGGTTCCCATCTCTAAATGGTTGATACAATTTTTGAGCAGCTGGGTGTATTGATCCTTGCAGCATCTACTGGTCACAGCCTGTCATTGCAAGAATCACTTGTTTATTCGTACTACTTTCTGTCATTAATTCATGCCAGTATATTACCTCCCATTTCACATATTTTAACGTTTTTACCAAGCTGCCTGTAGGGGACTTCATCAAAATTCTTCAGAAAATCTAGGTACTGTATCCAATGACTGTCCTTTCAGTTTTGTTACTAACAGCTTCCAAAAAAACTCCATTAAACGTGATTTCCCATGTGCAAAGCATGTTGATGATGCTCACTCTGATCATTAACAACTATTGCTAATGTCTATATATCCCATTCTTAAGTGGATTCTAACACTTCTCTTATTACTCATGTAAGGCCATCAGGTCTGTAGTTTGCTATTTTCTCTGTTGCTGTCGGAAATAGTAGGGTGGGGGTGCCATTTGCTACTTTTCAATCCGCGGGAACCTTTCCAGAATCTATGGACGCTTAGAAGATAATCACCAATGCATCAACTATCTCTATAAACACCTACTTTAATGCTGTAAAATGTAGACTATCAGGTCCTGGGGATTTATTAGCTTTCAACCCTGTTAGTTTTTGCAGTACAGTCTTACAAATGCTAATTTCCTTTAACTCCTCATTCTCCCAAGCCACTTGAATCTCTACTTTTGGGAGATTTCTAGTATCTTCCTTAATGAAAGCAGACAAAGTAATCGGTTAACTTCTCTGCCATTTTGTTGCTTCTCCATTGTACATTTTCCTGACTCTGCCTTTAATGGGCCCACATTTGTGTGAAGTGCTTCCTTTTCTGTACCGATTGAAGTTTTTACAGTTCACTTTTATTTTTCATGAGGTTGCATTCATGTTCTACTTTCGCTTAACTGTTTCTTGCTCCTGCTTTGTGTTCTATAAAACTGAAATTACTATTCCTGGCAAATTTAAAGGCTTTTTTTAACCATATGCAATCCTGAATTTTTGTAAGGTTAGTATGAGAGTTTTAGGAGAATGTGATGGATCTCAACACTTTTATCGTGGTTATGTGGCTGAACCTTGACTTCTGTGGATGAATAAATGAGAACCTGATGTGTTGAGGTCGAGTTGATCAGATTGTACATGATCCTTCATCTTTTTTGGTGTTTCTGTTCCATATTGGAATGTTGTTTTTAAGAGGCATTTTCATTGTGTGTTCCAGATATTTCTGAAAGTTTTGGCACTTTTAAATAGAGCAGAGGTAAGCAATTGGGCCCATCAAGTTGTTCTGCCATTCACTGAGGTCATGGGTTGATCTGATAGTCCTCAACTCCACTGTCCTGTCTGTGCCCCATGACCTTTGAGCCCCATACTGATTTTTAAAATGTCTGTCATTCTTGAATAAACGTACTGACCCCACCTTTACAGCTCTCTGTGGTAAAGAATTCCACAGATTTACTACCCTCTGGGAGAAGAAATTCCTCCTAATTTCTGTCCAAACAGGGTGACCACTTACTCTGAGGTTATGCCTCAACTCCCCCACAAGGGGACACAACCTCAGCATTTACCCGGTGAAGCTTCCTAAGCATCTTGTATGTTTCAATAAAATCATGCCAGGTTCTTGTAAATTTCAACAAGTACAGGCCCAACCTACTCAACCTATCCTCATAAATTCCTTTCATACCATCATCATATGTTTTTGTTTTTCTACTTTTTAGTCAGAAAGACTGTAATGTTTAACTTTTTAAACTTTGTTTTCTTTATTTTTCTGCTTTGTATCAAAATTCTGTATCTAGGTGCCTTTGTACCTGAGATGGCGCCATAAGTGGTGACTTCTAAACTTTTCACTGTACTCGTGTGAGTACGTGACAATAAATCTAATTCAATTCAGTTCAATCCAAGTTATTAAATATATTGCAAATAATTGCGGCTTCAGCACTGACCCCTGTGACACTCCACTAATTACAGGTTGCCGCCTTGAACTCCCCTCCCTTATTCTGACTCCGTTTTCTATTAGCCATTTCTCTCTCCATGCTAATGCACTATCCCTAACACCAAGGGAGTATTATCTTTTATTAGTGGCCTAATGTATGGTATTTATCAAACACCTTGTGGAAATCAAAATCTATTACATTGACATTCTGCTTGTTACTTCAAAATAAAATCTAAAATTTGTGAGCATGATTTCTCATTCATGAAGCCATGTTGATTCTGCTTGATTATGTTATGAATTTCTAAATGTTCTATTTTCTCCTTTATAATATACTCTACTCTTTTCCCAGTGACATATGTTAAGCTAAATGGTCTGTAGTTACCTGTTTCTGTTTTTGTCTCCTTTTTGTTTTTGAAGTCTTCCACCATGAAGACTATGCAAAGTATTTATTCAACTGCTCTGCCATTTTCTGATTCCACATTATTATTTCCCCAGCCTCACTCTGTAAGGAGTCTTGTTCATTTTGGCCTCTTTCTTTTTATATATTTAAAGAAGCCCTTGATGTCTGTTCTGTTAGTACTTGTTTATTTTCTCCCTTTTGTTTTAGTTTAAAACTCTCTCAATCCTGTGGTTTACCACTTGTCTTTGCTGCATTGCCTTTTCTTTCAATTTGATATGGTCCTTAACATCCCTGGGTTGTTCTTAGTTTGTTTATTCCATTCCTAGAATCCTCCTTTCTCACTGGGATATATCCACGTGATATTCCATTCTTGTTAGCCACTCATATAAACTCTCTGCCATCTCTTTGCATCTTTTCTCTATCCTCCCCATAGTTTAACTTCCACACAGCTATGTATCATTAGGAAATCTAACTGAAGAGACAGAGTATGTATCGAAGTCATTTAATGTAGAATGGTTAAAAAGCTAAGGCCCCAGCATTGATCCAAGCAGCACTCCATTATTCGCTGCCTGCTGTCTCATACAGCCTAGGATATTGGGAAAGGTTTAGTTAATAAGAAACAGTCAGATGAATTGAGCTGGTATGTTGTGCATCTTTTTAAATAAAAGTAATGAAATAGCCCGTGTTTTTTTTTTGGCAGTAATAACTATGAAACTTTGTCGTCCTTCTCATCCCTCTGAAACTGCAGCTTCTTCTGGAGTCCACATATGTACAATTAAATATGGAAATCTAGAAACTGCTTTCAGAGAGTGTGCTTCGGCAAAGGATGTTCTACTGAAGTCCCTGTAGATGTAATCAGGTAGAAATCATCGAATTGATGTGAACGTGCACTTTTATGCTATAGTGTCATAGTGAAAACCCTGAGGCTATGGCTTGTTGAATGTGGTGTAACTGGATTTTTAGTGGTGCTAAACTTGATACTCGCTGCCAAACAAATTGTGATCTTTATAAGCTGTTTTTTAAAAAAATTTGTGGAATGTCAAATTATAAAGTTCTATGTTTTTAATATTTTTAAAAGTTTGCGGTATTTTAAGTTCTAGCCGAATCCAGCATGTATATCCCAATCTTTAATTTGTTTTGCCTAAATTACGTTTAAATATTAGAAAGTAATGTTAGTCAGTGATTTTAATTTCCTGAAATAAAAACAGAAAATGCAGGAAGTAGAGAGAAAGCAAGAGTCAGTATTACAGGTTGTGATCTTTCACCAGAACTGCTTTTTACTTCCTTGTTCTCCATCTGTGAGAATGTTTCAGTGTGATAAGCTGCTTGATGACATTGCTGCTGTTCAAAACCGAAGTTGGTTTTGACTTGATGCCAGGATCAAAATAAAGTTGGGAAAGAAGGATTACTTGCGACAGATTATTAATCCTTGTGGGCAACTTTCTTCCAGGTCAGGGGTAAGTAACATTGCTTATGCTGACCCCAACACCATGTATTGCATTGAAAGGCCAATCTTTAATTTGAAGTTTTCCTTTGAAGGAAATCCTGTACAGGACGTAGAATTTGATTCCCAGAATTTTGATTTAGGTAATATGAATCTTATGTGTGCAAAATGAGCCTTTTAAATGAGGAAATGGCACATGGAGGCGAGTCACTTCGATCAGTCGAAGAATGCATGTCTCCAATATCTTCCAGCAGCCTTTGCTTTTTAAAGTTGGACTCTGGAATGTTTAGGTCCTGAGAACGGGCCTTTGTGCATATCAGATCATTGGACTGTTGATTATTTCTACTTGTGTTGAACAGGTCAGCAGCTGTATACTATATTTTAACCAAACGTTACTGCAGTAATATCACTCTTTGGCTTTTAACAGTTCATGCCATCTTCAGAGAGAGTATGGTGTGAGGAGCGTGTCAATGTTTGTAGAAGGTCCTTGATATGGAATTTACTGTCCTTTGCTACAGTAAAATAATAGACTTCAGAGTAAAGTATCTTGCTTTGAAATGGGAAGTTGGGGAGGTGAAATTAACACTTTTTTTTCCCAACGTGCTATTTATACCTATCTCTGTATGCCATACTGAGGAAATCAAATTTTGCACTATATCAAGCAAAGACGTTTTGACTATTTGTGTGAATTTAGTAATTGTATGGAGAGGTTATTCACTATCTTGATGCAATGTTCTGCATATAGAGATTGATCGTTTCACAATACCTTTTTAACCAATTGCAATGCGCACAGATTCTTTTACGGTTTAAGACTGAAAAATGCTGCAAATGCTCAGCAAGTCAGGCAGCAACTATAGATAGAGCAGCATGGTCATCAGTTCATGACAAAAATCCATTGAGACAAATTGTTAGCTCTTGTTATTTTTTTCTCCATAGAAGTTGCCAAACATGTTCGGTGTTTCTTCCCTTTTCTGATTTATAGGTTTTCAACATTTGAAATATCTTTTGCTCGAAGTTGATTTGCTTCAATAAAATTTCTAAAAATCTGAACAATGACTCTATTATATAGCTGGTAATTTTGGAATGGGCTTCTTTATAGAAAATTAGATATTAAAGTTTATTTGCCTGCTGTTGCCATTAATGAGGAAATGTCTTTGTGTAGTGTTAAGTGTATTTGAAGAGCTTGATAGGTTAATGTAATTAAAATTAAGTTACATAAAAATGTTGTCTAAGCTGTGGCATGTGTTGTTGGGGGACAGTGGGTTTGTACAAAGGAAACTATTCATCCTGTCACATGGCAAAGCAAATCAAAAGAGCTGTAGGGGCACAAGTTCATAATGACTCACTCACTTTTTTTTATTTCAGAATCATTCACCATGAAAAACAAGTGGAAGTAGACAGCAGCTGAAATGCGATCCATTAGATATCTCCATGCGTGAATATATTTTCCACAATGTACTCAGGATAACCTCCTTATAAGAGAGCACAAGCAAGATTTTAGTCTGCATGAAAGTGCACCATATAAAATCGCAATGGATGAGTACACCACAAGAACTTATGGGACTAGTGTGCAAGACAACAGGCCTTTGTTTGGAGAGACATCAGCAAGGGTAAGGGCATAGGGCAGACAATAATTCACTGTGATCTCCTGATTTTAGAGATTCAAAGAACAGCTTAAAGCTGGATTTTGGTATACAAGTATTATTGTTTCAAATTTGCTGCTCCACTGTAGCCCAAAGTAATATGAATTTTTTTCCCTTGTTTAGTATCTGTCTTAAGTTTGGTTTATGATGTTTTGAGTAATAATGAATTGTGACAATGGTGAAAATCCAGCAGATATCTGGAGTAACTATTCATCTTGCAGGTATATCAGTGATCATTAATATAAAGGTTATTTTGACTGCAGTTTGTGAAGAATGGAACAGTAATTTAATGTGATATATGTTTGTACACTTTGAATTGTCACAATTCTGTGCAGCAACATTTTAGTTTTTATTTAGATTTGAAAGCTTCAATTAATTCAGTGGTAGCATGAAATTATCAAGGGAGTACCCATTCATTTTAAGTGAATTGAATTGTAAACTGTGTACATTCAAAGCAACTTAATTTTTAGTGTGTGTCTAGCTTGTAGGAAAGTTAGCAAGAAAAGGGCAAACTTACCGTTAAATATTAGTTGTAAACTTTCTTTAAATCAATTTAGAAAGATATTTGTATTTAGGACTTTAGGTGGCATGGAGGAAGTTTGAATTATTTTTATTTAGGTGGCTCAGTGGCTCAGTGGTTAGCACTGCTACGTCACAGCCCCAGGGATCCAGGTGCAATTCCACCCTCAGGCGACTGTCCTTGTGGAGTTTGCACATTCTCCTTGTGTCTGTGTGGGTTTCCTCTGGGTGCTCCAGTTTCCTCCCACAGTCCAAAGATTTGTAGATTTGGTGGATTGGCCATGATAAATTGCCCATAGTGCCCAGGGATGTGGAGGCTTGGGTGATTAACCATGGGAAATGCAGGGTTACAGAGATAGGGTAGTGTTGTGGGTCTGGGTGGGATGCTGTTCAGAGGGTTGGTGTGGACTTGATGGGCTGAATGGCCTGCTTCCACATTGCAGAGGTTTTAGAATTCTGTTGTTTTTCTTGTCCTTTTCCTGATCTAATGTTCCAAACTTTTAATCTTTACCATCTAAAATTTGATACAGAGGGAACAAGGAATAATTAGGAAACAGAAGAATCCCAGAAAGTTGGAATAGAATAGTTTGAAAACTTGAAAATTAGCAATTATAGTACTTCATATTTTTCTTAATGATCAACTTTGGTTTCAATGGGAAATGTGAACAAAAAGTAGTAGAATTATATTTGCAACTTGGTAGAGCTTGTAGCAGCACATTTGTTTTCTGTTATCTGCTTGTTTGTTTTCCATTAATTTCCATTTGACTTCTGTGGTCTTCCTTTCTTGTTGCATTTTTGAATAAATATTGATTTTATGTATTGCCCATTATATATTTTGGGGAGGGTGCTCTGTCTGTTTTCTGAACTGTTCAAGATTTGAAAATCCTTTTCGTTGATCCCAAATTTAAACTTTGTTTGGCTGTTTTCTATAGCTTGTTTTTTTTTTTGTTTCTAGCTATATCTGTAGTGTGCTCAACATTCACTATGTGGTTAGCTCTGTGGTCTCTAAACCTGCTAACTGGTATTTTTCTGTTGGTTTTTCTTGTTTCACTTTGACTATTGAGTGACTATTACTGCCACTTCCCTTCCTAAATTTGCATGTTAATTAAATTCCATTCATTATTTATACACAATTTTCTAAACATCACATCTGAAGCATCACTTCATTTAATCTGTGATGTCCTTAGAGTTATCAAGCAAGAACCTTCACCTTTTGAAGTACATTTTAGATGTTCAGTTTAAATACAGTCTCTCCTCCCAGTTTTTTTCTTGGCGTTGAATCAATTATTTTGTCTTTTATTTATGTTGTAGCAGTTGTTGTACGTGTGTGTTTGAAACATGCTGTGGCTGAGTTTCCTCTAACGTGACTTTGGTAAACTGGTAACAAATAAATAGTTGGACATAGAAATTTGGAAAGTGTGCTGTTTGGCTAGATCTCAACATTTAGGAAATGTTATGTATAATATGTCTGAGTATCATATAAATGGGTGGAAGTTATCAGAATATCATGTACTAACTGCTATTTATAATACTGCATCTTTTGAGATCCCTCTAGATTTTTTTGTCATCACAGAAATCTTGTATGGTTTGTACATTTTGGCAGATGTGCCTACTGTCTGAAAATGGCTCATTTACTCAGAAATTTACAGCACAAAAAGAGGCCACTCAGCCAATCATGCCTATGCTGACTCATTAAAAGAGCAATTTTACTTAGTCCCCCATCACTGCCATCTGTCCATAATCCTGCTGGGTCCATGGCCTCGAACCTCTCTGACCTTTTTCGAAAATTAGTAATGGAGTCTCTGTAGATGCTTTTCCCATTGATTTTTGTATCTATGATCTCTGCCTTTTGATCCACTTGCCAGAGGGAATAAATTTTCTTGGTCTGTTAAGGGATTTTAACTTGAAAACCCTTGGTTAGATTGCCTTTTCACTTAACTGTTCCAAGGAGAATAGTCCTAATTGAACCTTTCCCGGTAACTGAAAGCCCTCATTCCTGGTAACTTGTTGGTAAGCTTCAACTATTTTTTTGTTAAGCCTATCCCAAAATGTGGTGTCCAGGGTAGCCCGCAATATTCCAGTTGAGCCTAACTAGTGATTTTATGGATATTTTTTAATCAAACTGTTCAGAGATGCTGTTACACACCTCCTGGTTCGGAGTTAGGGATATTACCACAGTGCCACAGGATGCTGTTTCAGAGAGTTGTAAACTTTTTTTGGTGAATATAAATGCTGATTGTTGCCTTATTATCATTATTCTCAACTAGTTATCTCTCTAATCAATAATTTCCAGTTAATTCCTTTGAGTCTTTCTTTCTGATTTACCTTTTCAAAATTTGCTATTTTAACTAGTACAAATTTTTAAAATTAATCCATGGGAAGTGGAGTTGCTTTCTGAGTTGTCCTTGAGAAGATTGTAGTGAGCTTAACATTATAGTGGTTCTAAATGTTTTAGCTGCCAGTCCGAAAATGCTTAATTTTGCAGGGTATAGATGTTCACTGTAAAAATCTGTCTGCACTATACTGAACGATGTTAGTCCCAGTGAAGGTTTTGATGTAGGCTTAAGAATAGTCTACTCTGTGCCTTGGTCTCTGAAACCACGCAACAATGACTGTGTGATGTGTTCTGCCCCAACTAATCAAGCCTACGTATCTATGTAAGAGTAATAAATTTAAAGTTGGTCCTCTTTTCACACAGTCATAGAGTCATACATGTGAAATTATACAGCTTAGCGTAAAGGCAAGAAAACTCGGTAATGGCAGGATGGATAACGTACTATCACAATTAAGTGTTGAAACTGTGCCTGGAATTTATTTTAAATCGGTATTTATTTATTTATTTATTTATTTATTTATTTATTACTTCCAATGTTGCTTAAAGTTAAATTTGCAGCACAATGTTTCTCTATAACCCAGCATTTTTGAAATTTTCTGATAATGTGCATATGTTCCAGTATAATTTATGAAAATATTATTTTCAAGTGCAGATTTTGATGGGATTGTGACAACAGCAAATTTGCTGTTGCTGATATTCGTTTCCCTTGCTAAAGCTAATCTTTATTATTTCTTGTAAAAGATGTTCTTTGATAGTTCTACTTTGTTTGTATTGTAGTTGATTTTAAACACCTGAAGAACCATTAGCATGGAAGAATTGACTCCATTAATGTAGTTTTTTGAGATAACCAGGTGTAGAGCTGGAGGAACACAGCAGGCCAAGCAGCATCAGAGGAGCAGGAAAGCTGACCTTTTGGGCCTAGACCCTTCTTCAGAAAATGGTCAGCTTTCATCAAGAAGACGTGTTGCCCGTTTTAAACTTTAGCTAACCAGGAATATTTTAACCAAGTGTTTGGTAACCAACATTTTAAGCAAGTAATTAAAATCTGTAATCTTTACTTACATCTTTTCTTTTGATAAGTACAATACAATTTGAAAGGGCATTTAAAATATTTTAAGACCTGGATCATACGTCTCTTAATCTTTCTTACGGTTTTTTTTCCAGGATCGAATCATCAACATTGTTGTTGGTGTCCTCACATCTTTACTATTACTAGTAAGTAGAAAGATTTCAAATCTTAACTTATTGGTAATTAGTTTTATAAAATTGATATTTTATATAGATACCATCAAAGTATTTTGGAGAAAGTAACGATGCATGTAGTTGCAAAATGTAGGTGAAGTTGTGCTTCAACATGCAATGGAATAGATTGCCAGGAAGAGTGGTTGAGACCAGGATATTTGATTCCTATGAACCAACTGTCTGCTGTAATGGGAAAATATTAGTGTCAGTGTTCTGGAAGCAAATGTGTTGGTGAGTCTTTATCTATTGAACGATCAGGCAGCACACTGACAACTGGATGGCACATTAATTTAGTTGCAGATATTGAAGGTCCTTGCATTTTTCAAAGATGTTTCACTTGCAACTCTATTTGTATCAGAGTTATCTTGTTTATTTTTGTTAATACCTGATTTATTTGCAGTTTTTTATGGTGAAGTATGTTTCATTTGTTGCAGTGCTCTGAATGTCATGCAGAAAATTCGTATTGCAACTGTCAATAAAGCAGCAAATGGAATGATCAGTTATTTTTGGGTGGTGAAGGTTGGGAGGGTATTGGTTGAGCAAATAAGTTGATCAGCAGAGTCGCCAGCTCTTAATAATACCATGGAGCTGTTTTGAACCATCAGGATGGGAAGCTGGGCCTTAGGTTCACTTTGAGCTGAAGGAATGATGACACCAAGAATGGAGTCTACTCTCAATATTTTGTTTTCGAGAGTAGAAAGTCATTCTTGGTGTAGGGTGCCTTTTTAAAGTTTATTGAAGGACCAACTTAAATCCAGTTGTGCTTTAAATCAAAATATAGCATTATTCAAAGAAAAGGTGCAGTCATTAGAAAGGAATCTTCTCCTCAATCTCTTATTTCTTGCCTGTATGCTACCTCTCGGCAGTGCCCTGAAAACCCATCTGGTTCCGTGTATGCTGCAAATCAGTTCAGTCTCATCACCTTCTTGGATCCCTCAACTGTCTGATTTGTCTTGTGCATCTGTTTAAGGTGTTAGAGGACCAGAAGTCACTGGAGGTCGGAAAGGATAGGGGTGATGGATGAATCTGTATGATCGGAGTTTTGAAAGAAAGAGAAGAATAACAAATTTATGGAAATCTGCTTAAAATTGTCCTCCCCTTGTTTACCCAGGTTGGAATTTGGAAATGTCAGCCCTGTGTTGCTGAAGAGTCTGATTCCCTTGGTGTTCAGTTAGCTTCCTGGGCAGTCAATATGAGGAATAAATATGAAAACTCCTTGTGCAAGCCTTTTGGCCTTGATTCATGAATTGAAACATGCAGTAATCAATGAGGACATCTGTGGGCAGGGCAGTACAATGTCTTCAGATTCTACATTGATGGCATTGATTCAAATTTGAAGTATTTGCCATTGTTATAGTTGCTTGTGGTTGCTGCCTGTTATACCACATTGTGGACCAAGCTGTGATGTTAAATATGGTTAAGGAAGAAGTTGTCCGAGTTTAAGGATCGGAAACTATGCAGACAAAGCACAAGGATCTGAACTCGACACTCAAGATTTTTAACGTGTCAGGTTCTGCTTTAGTTATAATCTCATTTGGGATAAGAACGGAAATGCTGGAAACACTCGACAAGTCTGGGAACATCTGTGGACAGAGGAATTGTTGACACCAGGTAAATGACTCTCTGTCAGAATTGGGAAAGTATCAGACATATGTAACAGGTTTTAGCAAATGGAGAACCATGGAAGGGAGACCAAATGGAGGGAGAGGTTGGATTACAAGAGGCATGATGCTGCCAGGCAAAATCAGATGCCAGTAGGGCAATAAACAAACAGTATATCAAGAATGTTTTAATGGGGAAGCGGTAATATGGCAATGGCCATTCCAAAAGAAATGGAAAAGTATTATGAACGGAAGTTGAACTTTGTATTCAGTCTGGAATTCTGTAAAGTATCTGATTTGAAAGATGAGGTGCTGAAGGCAGAAGTCATAGTGGGAATAGGATGGACAGGTAAAATGACTGGAAACTTGGTCCCATTGCGGAATGAATGGAGGTGGTTTGCAAAATGGTCATTCGATCAGCTTGTGGTTGCCTTGATTTTAGAAGTCCCCATTGTGAGCAGACGATGTAGTGAACTGAAAGAAGTATGAGTAAATAGCTTATTTATTTGAAAAGCCCTTGGATATTGTGAAGAGAGGAGGTAAAAGTGGAGGGGTTGCCTCTTCTGACTCGCTTAGAAAGCTGATGTGGAAAGATGATTGAGGAATGGTTGCTTTAGAATCTTGAGGGGAAAATATTTGTAGGTGACAGCAGGTTAGAGAAATTGAAATTGGTGGCGAATGAATGTGAGGCCAAGTGTTGAAAACTAGGGCGGCACTTCATGTTTCTGAGAGCTGGAGAGAGGCTTGTTAAGTGTAAAAATGAAAAGAACTCTTGACAGCCTCCTCAAAAGTTGTGGGACAGACTCAATGGTTGGAGGAAATATGTAACAGAAGCACTGGTATGGAAGGTTGCAAATTTAGTCCAGAGAAACTTGGAGAATGTATTAAGTCCCTTTTAGGAAGCAGAGTGGAAGTGGTAGTCAAGTAGATTCAATATTACCTCTGTTTGGATTTGGCTCTTTATAAAACCTCGATTCACTAAGGCCTTCTTTATGTTCAGCTGTAACTTTTAAGAAGTTGTGAATTTAAAACTCCAAGTGTCCCAGCTTTTATTCATTTTTACGTTTTGCTTTTACAAAGCTTTTTCTTCTAAAATGTTCCTCATTTCTCTACATTAAACCAATGACAAATTCTTAGGCCACTGGGGAGAGAAAACTAATGGTCAGTTGTCATTTTAGATGTTATCTGTTTCATTAGACTACAGAGGTGGTATTGTGTTAGAAAGAAGATGGACTAGCCAATGGGAGGGGGGAGGGATGAAATTGTATGACTGGAAATCAGTAGCAGGCAAAGAAATTTGGTGGTCTCATAGGTTTTCTTTATACAAACCTTACTACCTTGGAAGGGTAATAAACATTTGATGGTGCTGTCTGATGTCAGTTTTTCCAATTCTGTTCTACAGGTAACGATTATTAGTGCTTTTGTTTTCCCACAATTACCTCCAAAACCACTGAATGTTTTCTTTGTTGTCTGCATCTTGCTGACTTGCGCCTCCATTGGTGTTCTTGTAAGTATCAATTTTGTAATGTTTTTCAGAAGTGATAGCATTTTTTAATAATTGTGTAGATGTTTGAGTGGCTGCATATGAGTAATTTTAATAATTAATTAAATTACTTGAAGTGCAAATTTGTATTAAATAGGGTTTGCTGAAGTGTCCATTTGAAACTTATCTATCTTGTGGCCCTATATCAGAATGGCAGTGTAATTTACTGCTCAATGTGCATCAGGACAAAAATTGGAACTGGACCTGAAAGTGCTGTGTCTTTGCCCCAAATACTTGTAGCAGCTGAAGTCTTGGTGGATGGATATTTTGTTCATATTTTGCAGGGCCGTTGCCGTCAGGAAGCTGGCAGGTTGAGTCAGCTTGGGGTCAGAATTGGAAGACCCTTTTTAGAGCTGAGATGAGGATTTTTTTCAGCCAGAAGCTGGTTAATCTTTGGGACTCATTGCCACAGAGGGCTGTGGAGACTAAGACAGAAGTTTTTGTTTGGTAAGGGGATTAAGCGTTACATAGAGAATGCAGGGGAATGTGGTTGAGAAATATATCAGCCATGATTGAATGGCTGAGCGGACTTAATGGGCCAAATGGCCTAATTCTGCTCCTATATCTTGTGGAACTGCTTACACCAAATGGCCCTTTGAAAGGTGACTAAAGTAGTTTCGTGAATATACCTTTTGACAATGATACAGTCTACCAGTGAAACTTTCCAAACATGCTGAAATTCCTTCTTCAATTGGGTATCCCAACATGTGCCTGGCCTACCAGTCCATTGAAGGAATATAAATAAATCCTATCATTTTTGTGTTCACAAAGCCGACAAACTCATTATTTATAAATAATCTATTGTAGGCTTAGGGTTTCATTTTGAAGCCTTGCAAATAATCTATTGGTTGACTGATATTCTATTTTGGATCTTTGATCTCTGATCTCCTGTATACAATCCAAACATAGACATGAACTGAAAATGCTGTTAAATTGCTTTTTGCATGGAAAGCCATGGGGAAACTATGTATGGTCTCGGTTCTTTACATACAAGAGGCCATATGTTTATGTAAAATATCAATTTGCAAAATACATCCAGATTCTACTGAGAACTTCTATGCCCCGTACACAACCATTTGAAGTGCCTGTAGCAGTTTATGTAAAATAAGTGGATCTGACATTTAGTGCAGCCTTATTTAATATTTTTCAGATTTTCTGGTATCGCCAAGGTGACTTGGAACCTAAATTTCGGAATCTAATCTACTACAATTTATTTTCCATCCTTTTGCTGTGCATATGTGCCAACTTATACTTCCATGATGTTGGTAAATGACTTTTCAGTATCCGCTCCAATTCACTTGCTGTCTATCACGTGTTGATAAATGAAGATGACAAATGAAGTTCTCTACTGTAGAAATGGAATTTCTGGTTTGCACAGCAAGAAAAAATGTTTTGTAAATGTGAAGTGAATTTCCTTACCAGCTTCGTATTGTAATACAGAACTTGAGGCGTACTGGATGCAGACTCTTTCCTACATGAGCTGGGATTGATGCCACAAACATTAATGCAATTTGTTTTCCAAAATACATTTTAAGACTTGCACTAAATGAACATTCCAGACTTGCCAAGGTTTTGAGATCACACACACTCTTTTTGTAAAGGATGTTTTTCTCTCTCTCATGCAAATTGTTTTTTTAATTATATAAAGCACTTGAAGGACAAATGACATGTTAAAGTACAACACAAAGTAGAAATAAAGATACTGCAGGACAAATATACTTTTATTTTGTCTTAAGTAATGAAATAATTGCACTATGCAGCCACTTAACTACTGGATTTTTACAATAAAATAGCCAAACCAAGCCTGTGAACCAATACTAGACAATACAACTGTAAGAAAGCATTGACTTTGTTTTAAAGAATAAATAGTAATAAAATAATTTATATACACTGAACTTGTCTACACTTTTTTTGTACACAAAAATAAGTTGAATACTAATTGATTCCTGGAGGTCTCAATTTTTGACAAGTATTTAAATTTATTGTCACTGTAGTGCAAGTTTGCTTTTGGTAGGTACAATTCTCTCCATTTAAGCCTAGGCCCCTAGCATGTACATGCCTGTACCTCACCTACACAATAGTGAAAAGTAGTTTCTTTGAGGGGGAGAAGGGAATGTTCTTTCTCCATATAACTAAAAAGTCTTGGTATACATGTTTCTGAAATTCTGTAAACAGATATATGAAACGTGTATTTAAATCACATTAAGAATTACATATCAAAAACCCCTTTTCCGCTCAAAGAATGTGCAACTTGGTTCAGTATCTTTGACTTGCAGAATTTAAAAAAGCTTAAGAGGAATTATTCAATGAGAAACACAGCTGTTAAGTATGATCTTGGTAAAGCACATTTCAATACCTTTAGTAGTGATTGTTTATCTAGTTAAAAAATACTTAATATCTGTTTGCTCCCACATCAGGAGGAGTTCCTCAACTTGATATAATACTGTCAACATTGACCTAATTTGAGGGGAAAGGTCATGTAGTTTTTCTAAGAGTTAGAAATTTGGTGTCTTGGCAAAGTGCCATTGTCTAGTTTACATTGTTGAGTAAACTTGCACCATAGGAAATTAAATTGTTTCTAAAACTACTCTATTCATTTTATGCAGTTTGTCTCAGGCAGCACCATACATTCAAATGTTGAATTATCAAGAGCATTAACTATTGACATTTCATAGTTGGTGAACAATGCTGGATTAATCACTCTCAAAAAGACAGCACGACAGATATACAGAAGTTCTCTTCAATCATCAGTATCTGGGGTTTCCAATGTTGAGCCAATGATGTCTGAACAGTCACCTTGGGGTTGTAAAATGGGATCTGAAAAGAGAATTTGAATCTTCGTGAGTGTTTTGTAAATTAGGTATTCCAAACTTTGTAGGACATCTGGAAGTTGGCAATTCTTTGTTTTTAAAAATACTCATCTAGCTGAGGGTAGTTAGTGCTAAGAAATGGAACACTCTTCATTTCAGAAACCCAAATATCAGCATCAAGCACTCCCTACAGGGGTTCAAATACACAGAGCTAGTTTGCACTGCCTCAGCTCCAATCTCTGGAGTATATACTGTATCCATCCACTGAATTGGAGGGGCGAGTTGAAAGTGCAGTGACTGGCTTCATCAAGGACCAATCTTATTTTATACCAGGTGTGATGCAAGCCATTTGAAGAGTTTTCCTATTGACCCCCCAAATGATGTCTAGTTTTGCTAAGGTTCCTTGGTACTGTACTTGGTTGACTGATACCTTGCTGTCAAGGACAGCTCCTCTTACCTCATCTCTGGCATTCAGCTCTTGCGTCCATGGCTGGATCAAGGTTGTTTTGAGGTCTGGAGCCTGGCTCAATTTCAATGTTCTGATAAAAGTCACACAACTAGAAGGCAGGAGTAAAAAAAAGATGAACAAGTTCTGAGCAAGACTAGTGATTTGGAGAACAGCTCCCCAAAATAATCATTATGTGGATTAGACTCCTTGTAAAAACACTTAATACCATGTAGATTGCCTTTTTAAAAATAATTAAAAGGGTAGAAGGATAAGTGCAGATGAAGAAATATTTGTGGATGAGGATTTTTGTGCTGCTGAGACAAAGGACGCATATCTTGGTTCATAAGTTGTGAAATCAGATTTTTACTTTAAGCTACCTACAGTGATCAGGAAATTTTGTGAAAGGATTACTCACTTGGATGTTTTACCAATAGTCATTTCTTTAAAGGATAGAATACGGAAGGATTCACATGAATGGACTTGATCAGTTGGGTGCTTTGTCTTAGAGGCTATAAAGATGATGAACATTATTGTTCCCTTGTGCTTTAATACTTAAGGTAATGGCTGTTTGGTGCAGCAAACTGGAAGAACATTCAGGCTTAAGTGGCAGGAAATGGGCATCTCCAATACAAGAATTGCAATAATAGTTCACTATGTTCAGTGGTTTTACCGTTTGATTCTCCCGCCACTAACATCCTGAGGGGTTACTATTAATCAGACCAGCCATCAATAATGTAATTTCTAAAAAAAATTGCATAGTGCCAAATAACTCAACTACTGACTCTTCAAAACTTTGAGATTAACTAACTACAAGATATGAGTCAGGAGTGATGGAATAGGTCCAAAAGCATTTATCTACCGCTGACCAAATGTGGCTGCAGTTCTTAACATCTAAGATGTACTGCAGCAACTCCCACCTTGTGGCTTTGACCTCTGAGAAGGTAAAGGGCATTTGAATACTACCACATGCATGTTCCTCTCCTTTAAGGGCAATTAAGGAAGACAAAGATTGGCCTTGCCAGTGACATACACACCCTGTGACTGAATTTTTTAAAAAAAAAAATGACATTTACCCTGCATTACCAAGCTGGGCTTGTATGTGATGATGCTGACATTGGGTGCACAAAATGGAGAAGTGTCCATTCTCTAGCACTGACATCTCTCACTTACTTGGTACCATTAGTGAAAAAAGAAAGGCTTCATATTCAAAAGCATAAGCATTTCATACTAATGTTGCAAAGAATGTTTACAGCATAGGAAGAGTCCATTCAGCTTATCAGGCCCATGCTGGTTCTCTAAGAGCACCTCAGCTAGTTCTGCTCTCTGCCCTTTTTATGCAGGTATGCAAATGTTTTCCATTCAGGTGCTTATACAATTTCCTTGAATTTGCCTGCCCCCCCCACACACAGGCAGTGCATTCCAGATCTTAAAATTACTTGATATTTAAAAATCATTTTCCTTGTGTAACCTTTGATTCTTTGGCCAATCACTTTAAATCTGTGGTCTCCGCTTTTTAATCCATCACCTACTGCAAACAATTCTCTCGACTTACCCTTATGCAACCCCTTTGTGTTTTGAACATTCAATCGCTCTTCTTGCAGTTCCAGCTCTCTAATCCATCATGGAACTCAAGTCCCTCATTCCTGCAAATCTATTTTTATAACCCTTCCAATATATTAACATCTTTCCTCAGTGTAGTGCTCAAAACTGAACAACTATGCTATCTAGGCCAGACCAGTGATCTATAAAAGGTTCAACGTACCACCTTGTTCCCTGGCCAACGTCTCTCAGGCTTGCTGCAGTGCTCCAGCAAAGCTCAGCACAAGCTACAAGAATAGCACCATATTTTCCTCTTGGGAACTCTATAACCTTCTGGACTCCATACTGAGTTCAACAATTTTAGGGCTTCAGGCACCTCCCCTGTCCTTACTCCAAAACCCTCACGCTAGGCCCATTGTTAGCCACAACCCATCAATAGTCCCCATTAGCAATTATTCATTCCCCTAGGCTGACTGTCATCCACTCCTTAGTCTGACCAACTGTTGTTTCTCTTTTTTAGGTTCTATCTTGACCTATTGTTTACTCCTTACCCCCTCCCCCATCTTCTGCATGAAAAAAAATCTTTTTTCTAGCTCCCATCAGTTCTGAAGAGGAGTCACTAGACCTGGAATGTTAACTCTGATTCCTCCCCACAGATGCTGCCAGACCTGTTGAGATTTTCTAGCAATTTGTTTGGGTTGCTGATTTGCAGCATCTGCAGTTCTTTGGTTTTTCTCACGGCCCCCCCCCCCCCCGCACCCGAACAGCTTTTGTACTTTCTTTTTGAAGCCCATAATCATACATTTTTTTACCCATTCCTCAAGCTATTCACCTTCAGTAATCTGTGCACATATACCCCAAATATCTGATTCTGCACCCTTTCAGAATTACATCCTTTATATTGTGCCTCCTCTTGTATGTCAGCTGTGGCTCAGTTGTCTTGGAGCCACAAAGACTCAGCGTTCAAGTCCCACTCCAACCTTGAGCACGTAATCAAGGCTAACTCTCCAGTGCAGTTGCTGAGTGAATGCTACACTGGTGATGTTGTTAGTTGGATAGGATGATAAACTGAAACCTTATCTGTTTGACAGGTTCAATGTAAGAGAGGTTATGCCTCAGTCAATATTACCAGAATAATCTGCTTATGATCATTAGCGTTTGTAGGAGTTTGCTCATCACAAAATAGCTGCTGTATTTCCTGCATTCATCAGTGATTATTACTTCAGTGGCTATAAATTGGTTTGAGACTTTGAGGTTGTGAAAAGCACAACAGTATATAAATTAAAGTTTTCTTTGATCTTTTCAATCATCTAAATGTGCTACATCAAACTCCTCTGCCTTAAATTTTGTCTGCAAATGTTTGCCTTTTCCCACCATCCTGACCATCCTTCTTAGGCAGTCCCTGGAGACCAAAGATGATCTTGTATTCTGGAGTTGTCCTGAGATGACTAAATAGACTAATGCATGATCTGCACCCACTGTCATTGGTGAGGCGAGCAGTGTTTGATGAGATGTGTGAATGGAATCCGGAGGTTTTCACACAGTCCTTGTTTGCATTCAGTCTCCACCTGGTCCTGTTAAGGATGCTCCTTCTCCAGTTTTTTGTCTGTGGCAAGAGTTGGTGATTATGTTTTTTTCAGGGCAGTTTTGAGGACATTCTTCTGTTTTCCTCCTGGTAACTGCTTGCTGTGATGGAGTAGAAAGCTTGTTTTGGAGTCTTACTTCAGGCTTGTGGATGATGGGGCTTGCCCAACATGCCTTACAGTAACCACAGCCTTGATGCTTGAGAGATGCTGGCCTATGAGCAGTAAAGGTAAAAAATAGAGTCATCATAGTCCTACTGGATCACAGAGATGCTCTCTTAGAGGTGACTCGTGGTGGTTTTATCTGAGGATTAAATGAGAAGAGAAATTGAGGAGAGTCCTTCATTGTAACCTCATCAGGTACAGGAATTGGACCACACTGCTGATATTACTCTGCATCGCTGGTGGAGAATGGTGATGAATTTCTGCAGGGAGCCAAATTTGAGGAGGATGTTCTAAGTCCCTTGGGCTTTATAGAACGGATCCCAGGAATAAGGGCTTGTCATATTAGAAGTAGTTGAGGACTTGGAATCTATGGAGTTTAGAAGGATGAGGGAGATTTCATTAAAACTTACAGGATGTTGATAGGCCTTGACAGATTGGATGTGAAGATGTTTCCATTAGAAGAAGAGACTAGGATCCAAGGACACAGCCTCAGAATGAAGGGACGACCCTTTAGAACTGAGATACGGAGGAATTACTTCAGTCAGGAGGTGGCAAATCTGTGGAACTAATTGCTGCAGAGGGCTATGGTGGCCAAGTCATTGAGTGTATTTAAGACAGAGGTAGATAGGTTTGTGATTAGGAGAGAGATCAAGGGTTACAGAGAGAAGGCAGGAGAAACATAAATCGGCACAATCAAATGGCAAAGCAGACTTGGTCAGCCGAATGGCCTAATTTTGCTCCTATAATCTTAGTGTTATGATTGCCTCCTTCAAAGGTGAGGGATAGGAGGTTATGCATTTGTGCCAAAAGTGCTTCTCCACTATGAATTCTCACTGAAATGCTAAAACAATCAGCAATCATAGCCTTGCTGGTTTTCAGTTGTTGGACTGTCCTTTCATCCTCACATCGGGTTGGGATTGTGTTGTGGTGGTGACAGGTAGTACGTCATGGAATATGGTCAAGGGTACCCACATTGAGGGCTGAATCTTGGTTGAGAACATCCTTGGAAGTGCTACTGACTCAGTTTCTGTACTTGTTCAGTGTCCCTCCATTTGTAGCTGTAAGTAGCCCTGTTGCAGATGGTCCTAAATGTGCTGAAGAATCTAAGCCCGTTGTGACTGTTGGTGAGTTGCTGGATTTCTTGCACTCTTTCTGCCTGCCATCTGTTCTTTAGATCACTTTTTTTGTTGGACCTTGGCCTCATTTATCTGTAGAGTTGCTTTCTTTCCTTCACGTTTTGGTGGTGTTTGCTGTTCAGAACCACCCTATGTTTATGATTTAGCAGCTCCTGGATCTTCTGGTCATTCTCATCAAAGCATTCTCTATTCATCCTGGGAGAGAAACTCCTTGTAGATTCTGTTTACGATGGATTTAATGGCAGATCAGGTACTGTGGACACTGAAGCTTCTTTTCATTAAGCATTATCAAGTTGGCTGAGGCACTGCCTCAGTAGATCTTTCTTCACAAAGTCCATCAATATTGCATGTCCTGCAACCATGCTTCTGCTCAGGCTGATATAGACATAGTTGGTCCAGTCATTGTCAGCTCCTGTCCTGCAATGATCTTTTGAGCCCAACACTCTAACAATAATGTATTTAAGCAGGTGCCAGTGTCTGGAGTGAGGGTGTTTCCATGGGGACTTGAATTGCCTCTCTGATAAAATAGGGCAATTGTTATGACCAGGCTATGCCTTCAGCATTTTGGTCAGGAGAATGGTGTTGGTGTTTCACTTCCCTGTGCCTTCCCAGCCAAATCACACCTTTCCAAAGGTTTGTTTCCCTCCCAACTCTGGTTTTGAAACCAAGGAGAATCAACTTGTCTCCCTTTGGGAGGCAGGAGAACAACTGATCAAGCTTGGAGGTGAACTCCACTTTGGGGCATACACACTGAGGACTGGTATACTGCTCCTGGGATAGGTGAGCTGAATGGTTTTGAAGGGTTCATATTCCACAAAGGAACTCATTAAGATGCTCAACAAGCTTGTTTTATGGCAAAACCATTTCCATGGAGTCTTTGTTCTTCCTTAGATACCCTCTGACAACTTGTTCTTTGAGCAGAGTTCTTTTCCTGCCTGCCAGGTCTCACTCAGGGAAGGGGTGTCAATATCATAGCTGGCATCCTCTAGGATATGAAAGCAGAGGATGTTCAGGTCTGTCACTGTTGGGGCCAATGTTCCCTCTAAGTTGCGCAACTGCTCGGGAGAGTCTGCTACGCTGATTAGCATGTAGACACATTGACGTCCGGTTCTGGAAATCCATGCAATGGCAGGAAATATTAAAGGAAAGGAGGCTGGGACGAAAGATGACTGCATAGGATCTTTTAATGTGGGTGGTTGTTGCACATAAGTTACCGGACATGTCAAGAAAAGGAGCAGCCCTAGAAGCGATCCCTGGGAAACACCAAGGCTGCTTACGTTACAAAAGATTGAAACTATTCAAAAAAACAACAGCATTTTGAAGTCACTATTTTTTCAGATATACAAACAGGTTTATTGAGTTACTTTCTTCATGAGGTTTTAAAATTGTAGATACATATTTAAGGAAAGAGATTTGCATTTAACCGTACAAAAATAAAATCACTTACCAGTCAATGTTGTTAATGGCAAAACTGAGTCATTGTCAATATCATCTGTTGACTGAATAAACCCATGATTCGATGAAACGATAAGTGTGGTTTCTTCGTCAATGCCTGATTCAATATTGGGAGAACGTAGAGCCTATTGAACAGAAGCAGTTACTGAGAAACATACAAAATACACCCCAAATTCAATCACAGCATTGGAAACATGAATTATGTAATATTTGGCTTAATAAATGAAAATATTTCACAATATTTTACAATAATGTGATATTATGAATATTAATGCTGAGTACGGAAATTCATCCGAGTTATATAGCATTCTCTACAATGGTTATTTGAAAGAACTACATGTATACAATAATAATTTTTACATCTTCAATTTGTGCTTAATTTAGTGAAATGTGACTTTTACAACTCTTACCTCAGTCACATAAGCACCACTTAGATCAGATTGCACTTCAACATTCTGTCTGAGGTCGGAGTCATCAATATTTACTTCTGAACCCATCACCTCTTCACTATTATCAGAGTTAAGGTTTGAGCGGGCAATTTCCGTTTCAGTAAGGTCTGTATGAACCGTGCTTTGGTCTTCAGTTAACTTTGCATGATCAATCTCGCTGTAGGCATCGGTTTCAAGTGATGTGGAATTAATCTGATTCTCTGTCAAATCTGTGTGGTCAATTGTGGAGTCAACAGTCAAGTCAGCTTGGGTTATTGAAGAAGTGATGTCATCAGTGGCAACAGCATGGATGATGACACTTGGGTGTGTCATTTGTACGCTGACGTTTTCATTACTACTGTGAAGAAGAGCCTCAGGCTGCAGAGAGATGTCAGAGTTGGTTGGGTCAACAAAATATTTTTACCAATAATATTTTTAAAACTCAGCACTCAAAACATGAATTATACCCTTTAAACAACCACATACTGCTAACTGGACACAGTAGTAGTTCAGAAAACTATTTAGATTTAAAGGATTTATACTGGAGAGATACGGACATAAATAGAATAAAAGTGCTTACAATTTGCTGTAAGGTTTTGTACAGTCACAGTAAAAACTGGGATGTCTTTCTAAAACTACATGTGGCACTAGTCAGACTGTAGCTGGAATACTGTGAATAGTTTTGGTCTTCTTGTTGAAGGAAAAATAGTGGTATAAAGTGAAGTTCAGAGAAGGTCCACTAAGTTGATTCTGGTTATCAAGGAATTTTCTTATGCATGATCGAATAGGTGGGCCTGTACTCATTGGTATTTAAAAGAATAAGAGACCTTATTGAAACGCAAGATGTAGAGGGAGGGTATGACAGGGTAGATGCAGAAAAGTTGTTCGCCCATGTGCAAAAGTCTATAACCAGAGGATATAATTTCAGCAAGGTAAGGGATTGCACATTTAAGGCAGAGATGAAGTGCAAATTCTTCTTTCAGAGAGTAGTAAATCTGTGAAATTCCTCACCACAGAAGGCTGTGGAAGCTGGAACTATATTCAAATTTGAGACTGACAGATTTTTAATCAGTAAAGGAATCAACGGGTTTGGGGTAAAGGCAGGAAAGTGGCGTCTTACTGAATGACAGAGTAGAGTCGAAGGGCTGAATGACCTACTTCTGCTCCTATGGCTTTTAGTCTTGTCAATAATACATTTAACACAACAGTTCCTAGTTACTGAAATATTTCTTAAGAGAAACAATAGAATATCAATATCATTCCAAGACTGTTGTTTTCCAAGAATTTCAGAGTTAGAAGGATCTTTCAAATTGGATAGAGGCCTTTTGGTTTATTGTATCCATGACTGTCAGCAAGCTCCTATCTACACAAATCCAATTTCCCAGCCTTGGTCCATAGCCTTGTATGCTATATGGCACTTCGTGATCATCTAAATACTTCTTAAATGTTGCAATGGTCCCGGTCTCTACCACCCTTTCAGGCAGTGGTTCCAGACCTACCACACTCTGGATGAATAAAATTTTCCTTAAATTCCCTCTAAGCCTCTTACTCTTTACCTTAAATCCATGCCCCCTAGCATTTACCCGTCTACTAAGGGGAAAATGTTTCATCTTATTGATTAGATTTATGTTCTTTATAATTTTGTAGATCTCAAATCAGGGCCTACCCTCAGCCTTCTCTTCTCCAAGGAATATAATTCTAGCCTATGTAGTCTCTCTTCATAGTTAAAGCACTCCAGCCTAGGCAACATCCCAGTGAATCTCCTCTGCACCCTCTCTACAGCAATCATATCCTTCTTATAGTATGGCAAACATAACTGCAAACAATACTCCAGCTCCATCTATATTATACTGGGCAACCATCACGGAGTTTCACCATAAGCATACATCATTTATTTGCCAGGTGCTTAGGGAGTGGAATTCAGGTGTACTCATAGGCAGGCTAACTCGATGACATCTCAATGTCAGCTACATTTCACAACCAGGGTGCATACAGGTATTTGATACAAAATGCAGTAAGATTTAGCTATGCTGTGGAGGTTGTTTACCAAAAGCTTACAAATTCTGACTTGACTTAGCGATATTTTATGTTATCACCAGGTGCTGACAGGAAATCTAAAATGAGTCATTGATCCCAAGTTAGCATGAAAGAAAAAAATAATCAAGATACTTTGTTCAAAACTGAAATATTTCATGCTAAGATTTCACGTTAATATTTCATACTAAGTTTCCATCGGTGTCAAACTTACACCATGATCATTATATTAAGTACTTGAGGAAAACTGTATAATCATATTAATATTTCAAAGCTACATGAACAGGTTCATAAATCCATACTTACTGAGAGTGTGTGCACAATAATCTGTTCTGGAGAGGATGGTGAGGTAAGGGTAACTGTTGGACTTGTTGTCAGTGTTATAGGAAGACCTTGACTTGAGCTAGTCTGGATCAGGTAAGTTCCTGGTGTTCCTGTGGGCTGTAACCTGAAAGACTAGGGAGAAAAAAGCAACAAGGTGAGCTCCACATAACATAGCAATTCAACCCTCTAAAAATGTATATTGCTGAATAAAAGACATTTTATTGAAGCTTTTTATCTTGCACTTACCATGACAATTCACAAGAATACCAATTCAAGGAGAAAAAAAATTCAATATTTATACAGTATGAGAGAAGAGTGCTGATTGGTTGACAAATGTTCTCTGATTGGTAGAGACACTGAAATTGAGAATGCACCCATTATTGATGATTGAAAGTTAACTACTGAGCTATGTTTAAATTTTAAATCAGGAAGGTTTACTGTGATTGATCACAGCATTGCCCTAAAAAGAAATGAACCCATTTTGTTGAGTTAAAATGGCCAGTCTGTGTACATGTTCTTTCTGACTGCAAAGAACTGGCCCCTATGTTGTAATTTACGTAGATGCCATTATAAATAAGTGTGACACACTGCAGGTCAAAGTGACAATCCTAAATTAGTTGTCAAAATAATTTTTCACACTCAGGATTATTCAGCAAATGATCTCCAATTGCAAAATCACATTTAATATTGGACACTGTGTTGTCATTTTTGCAAGTGTGGCCTGGTTGTGTACAGTTAGTACCTTATTTGTTTCCAATACTTGAGGAATATGTTGTTTGATACAATCTGCCAGTCTTCAGGGTGTATGCCCTACATAGCTGACATCACACTGAAATTCATCAACCACATACTCATTTGTGAGATCAGTAGACTATTTTTTTTGGCTTTATGGCAACGTCCTGTTAGTGGCGAACACTGCTCCTATAGCAGCATGGAACAGCTAGCTTCACCTGCTACCCATACCTATGAGATACTTTACACTTTCAGAGTAATCTCAGGTAGTCTGGACCAAAAGTGACAGTCTCGAGGATGTTCACACACCTGTGTTTATTAGAAGCTACATATTAATATATTGGTCTCCATTCTTTGCAGACAGAAAGAACACACATGCACACATAGAACAATGTTTCAACTCAACAAAACAGACAAAAACAAAACTGCAGATGCTGGAATCCAAGGTAGACGAACAGGAGGCTGGAAGAGCACAGCAGGCCAGGCAGCATCTGGAGGAAAGTAGGAGAAGTCAGCTTTTTGGGTATAATCTTCTTCAGGACTGGATGTGGGGGTAGGGGGAGCTGCAGATAAAGACAGGGGGATGGGGGTTAGCGGAATGATGGCAAGAGGTATACACCAGTAGTAGGTACAACCTGGTTAGTCGATTGTGGGGATGAAACCGGTTGGTAGCTGGGAGGGAGGAAGTGGGGCTGGAAAGGGAGCCGGGGAAAGGGTGGGAAGGTTGTTTGAAGTTTGAGAACTCAATGTTGAGTCAACCACTCCAACCCCCTCGGTACCTTCCCCTGTAACTAAAGAAGATGCAACACCTGCCCACACACCACCTCCCTCCAGGGCCCTAAACAGTCCTTCCAGGTGAGACAGAGCTTCACCTGCATATCCTCCAACCAAGTCGACTGCATCCGGTGCTCCCGATGTGGTCTTCTGTACATCGGTGAGACCAAACGTAGACTACAGACAGTTTCCCGAGCATCTTTGCCTGGCCCATAACGGCCAGCCTATCTCCCGCTCACCGCCCATTTCGATACCAACATCCCCTCCATCATGTCCATCCTTGGCGATTCGGAATGCAAATTTGAGAAACAACACCTTAACTCCCACCTGGGCACCCTATGGCCCGAGGACTCAACATGGAGTTCTCCAATTTCAAGTAACCTTCCCATCCACCCCTGGCTCCCTTTCCAGCCCCACCTCCTCCCTGCCATTTCACCTCCTGATCCTTCCTTCCAGCTACCAACCAGATTCATCCCTCCCATCGACTAACCAGGTCGTACCTACTACCGATACCCACCAATTACCACCATTCTGCTACCCACCCTTCCACTCACCCCACCCCACATCCAGTCCTGAAGAAGGGTAATACCCAAAATGTTTACTTCTCCTTTCCTCCAGATGCTGCTTGGCCTGCTGTGTTCTTCCAGCCTCCTGTTTGTCTAGGTTATAACAGTTCATTGACTTATTTCTCAGGGCAATTTCTGGACCGATTAGAATCAACCAGGGGTAAGTCATGGGTTACAGGTCCCTGGCACAGAGTCTGTCCCTGTTGCTCAGAAGGGAAGAGGGGAGAGGAGGAGAGCATTAGTCATTGGGGACTCCATAGTTAGGGGGACAGATAGGAGATTCTGTGGGAACGAGAGAGACTTGCGGTTGGTGTGTTGCCTCCCAGGTTGTGGGGTCCGTGATGTCTCGGATCGTGTTTCTGGGATCCTTAAGGGGGAGGGGGAGCAGCCCCAAGTCGTGGTCCACATAGGCACCAACGACATAGGTAGGAAAAGGGATGGGGGTGTAAGGCAGAAATTCAAGGAGCTAGGGTGGAAGCTTAGAGCTAGAACAAACAGAGTTGTTATTTCTGGTTTGTTACCCGTGCCACATGCTAGTGAGGCGAGGAATAGGGAGAGAGAGCAGTTGAACACGTGGCTACAGGGATGGTGCAGGAGGGAGGGATTCAGACACCTGGATAATTGGGGCTCATTCTGGGGTAGGTGGGACCTCTACAAACAGGATGGTCTACACCTGAACCAGAGGGGTACCAATATCCTGGGGGGGAAATTTGCTAATGCTCTTCGGGAGGGTTTAAACTAATTCAGCAGGGGGATGGGAACCTGAATTGTAGCTCCAGTGTACAGGAGGTTGAGAGTAGTGACGTCATGAATAAGGTTTCAAGGTCGCAGGAGTGTACCGGCAGGCAGGAAGGTGGTTTGAAGTGTGTCTACTTCAATGCCAGGAGCATCCGGAATAAGGTGGGTGAACTTGCAGCATGGGTTGGTACCTGGGACTTCGATGTTGTGGCCATTTCGGAGACATGGATAGAGCAGGGACAGGAATGGTTGTTGCAGGTTCCGGGGTTTAGATGTTTCAGTAAGATCAGGGAAGGTGGTAAAAGAGGGGGAGGTGTGGCATTGTTAGTCAAGGACAGTATAACGGTGGCAGAAAGGATGTTTGATGAGGACTCGTCTACTGAGGTAGTGATGGGCTGAGGTTAGAAACAGGAAAGGAGAGGTCACCCTGTTGGGAGTTTTCTATAGGCCTCCGAAAAGTTCCAGAGATGTAGAGGAAAAGATTGCAAAGATGATTCTGGATAGGAGTGAAAGTAACAGGGTAGTTGTTATGGGGGACTTTAACTTTCCAAGTATTGACTGGAAACGCTATAGTTCGAGTACTTTAGATGGGTCAGTTTTTGTCCAATGTGTGCAGGAGGGTTTCCTGACACAGTATGTAGATAGGCCAACAAGAGG
>NC_063353.1:47623013-47623231 GCF_021869965.1 Rhincodon typus | reverse complement strand
AGAAGGATGGGTTAGTAAATTTGCGGATGACACCAAAGTTGGTGGAGTTGTGGATAGTGCGGAAGGATGTTGCAGGTTACAGAGGGACATAGATAAGCTGCAGAGCTGGGCTGAGAGGTGGCAAATGGAGTTTAATGTGGAAAAGTGTGAGGTGATTCACTTTGGAAGGAGTAACAGGAATACAGAGTACTGGGCTAATGGTAAGATTCTTGGTAGTG
>NC_063353.1:47598148-47613013 GCF_021869965.1 Rhincodon typus | reverse complement strand
ATGCTGCTTGGCCTGCTGTGTTCATCCAGCCCTGCACCTTGTTGTCTTGGAAAATGGACCACATAGGAAATCTGTCAGTGCTCAACAACTGCATAAAATTGAAATGTATAACTCCTTCAGTGTTAAAATCACTCAACATTCACGTAGACGTAAGTGTAAAGAGTGAGACAAATTTGTGCCATGTGGCACGATGGGATAATGGTTCAGTTTACAGTGATTGTGCTCTCTAATGATTCTGCAGAGTGTTGTACACTGTTTCAAATGTTACAAATTTCTGTGTGTTTGGTTTTAAGACTTTCCCACACAGTGAACCACTGGTTGGCTGTTCATCACAGAAGAGATATTCTGTATTAAAGAAGGAAAAAAAGAGGTGATCTTAATGTGAAAAAAAATGCATGCTTACTAAAAAAAAAACAAACAGGCTATTCAAGTGAGGCATGTGATTCAAATTATAGATTTCATAATCCAAAGACTCATGGAATTATTGCCTTTATTAATTGAGGCATTAAATGCATGAGCAAAAGAAGTTATGACAGAGCTGTACATAATTATAGTTAGGCTGCAGCTGGAGTACCATGTGTAGTTCTGGTCACCACACTATTGGAAGTATGTGACTTCACTAGAGAAGGTTCAGATGATATTCACCAGGATGTTGCCTGGAAAAGAGTATTTCGGCTATGAAGAGAGACTAGGTAGGCTGGTGTTATTTTCCTTACTACAGCATAGGATAAGTGGGGACCTGATTGAGATATATATAGGGGCATAGACAGGAAGAGACTTTTCCCCTTGGTAGAGGGGTCAATAATGGGTGAAGGCAAGTTTTATAGTAAGATACGAGTTTAGAGGGGATTTAAGGCAAGACTTTTTCACCCACAGGGTGATGATATCTGGAACTCCTGTCTAAAAGGTGGTAGAGGCAGGAACTGACAAAACATTGTACTAGTATTTAGAATAACATCTGAAATGCAGTAGCATACAAGGCTATAGGCCAAGTGCTAGGAAATGGGATTAGAACAGATATTTGATGACCAGTGTGGACAAAAAGGACATTTTCTCATGTAGTAAAAACTCAATTACACGTCTGCCCGTTAGAATATATTCATCACTATTCACAAACAGTATCAACTTTAAACATTAACTCAAGAAAGTATCAGAAGGCCTTGAAAAACATTATTTTCATGCCAAGTCCAATTTTAGATGCTGATAGACTTGCATGTATTTCAAGTTTCAACTGTTTTTGATGTGATAATTTGTTTTATTCATCTTTGGAACGTGGGTGTTGCTGGCTGTGCCAGCATTTCTTGCCTGTCCCTAGCTGCCCTTGAGAAGGTGGTGGTAAGCTGCCTTCTTGAACCACTGCTACAGGTCGACCCACAATGCCCTTAGGGAGGGAATTCCAGGATTTTGACCTAACGATAGTGAAGGAACAGTGATATATTTCCAAATCAGGAATGAGTAGCTTAGAGGGAACTTGGACGTGTTGGTGGTGTTCCCATGTATCTGCTGCCGTTGTCCTTCTAAATGGAAGTGGTCATGGGTCTGGAAGATGCTGTCTAAGAATTTTTAGTGAAATTCTGCAGTGCATCTTTTAGGATGCTACTAAGCATCAGTGGTAGAGGGAGTGGATGTTGTGGATGTGGTACCAATCAAGCAGGATGCTGTCAAGTTTCTTGAATGTGGTTGGAGCTGCACCCATCCAGGCAAGTGGGGAGTATTCCCTGTAGATAGTGTACGGACTTTAGGGAGTCAGGAGAGGGCTTACTCACCACAATATTCCTAGCCTCTAACCTGTTGTTGTAGCCACTGTGTCCATCCAAGTTTCTGGTCAATGGTAACCCAGGATATCGATAGTGGGAGAATTTAGTGATACTAACACAATTTAACGTCAAGGGTTGGTGGTTAGATTATCTTTTGTTGGAGATGGTCATTGTCTGGCAGTTGTGTATAAACTTGCTGCTTGTCAGCCCAAGCCACATCCAAAATAACTTTGCTACAAACTGTTAGGAATACAAGGTCATAAACTGAAGAACCACTTCTATACAACTGCATTATTTTCAAGACATACCAACATGAGTAATTTGCACAGGAATCTGCAGAGCAGCCACTGGACTGTTGGGGACACTGTTGTTTTCCTCCATTTGAGCTAATCGAACCCGCAGATGCTGAACAGAGGATGAATTTGAATTGCGTGAACTCGATCCAGTTTGACACTCGGGTAATTGGTGCACTGGGATGTGTGGTTGTTTTAGGGTCTCTACCAATTGTCTCAAACTGTCTACCAATTCTGCCACAGAAAACAGAAAAAAAAACCCAGTAGAACTGGAAGACTGGAAAGTAGGTTACATATGTCACAAATTCAGGTGGTCATTAGCAAGAGAAGTATGTACAAATTGATGCAGGTAACCGGTATTTAAAATATATCACCTACTATATAAAAAGGCATTTAGCAGAGCAAAAACATACGTATTCTGCAGATATGTTGTCAATTTTTAAGACTAGAGGGCAAAATATGTTCTGAATTCCTTATTTCTGACTGAAAAGCAAGAGATGAACCATATAGTATATACATGGCTTGATCTTCATTGCTGAATAAAAACAATAAAACTTTCCAACATAAATGAGCTAAATAAGAATACATGTTCAGCTGTTACATCACTGAACAGCTAATGATATCCACATTTCATCAAATACGATTGCAGTTAGATAGAAATCAGAAGTACCTAGCAACCAAAATATTATATTTAGCAATTAGTCTTTGTCATACAACTTCTTTTGTTACTTTTTGCAGCTAACATCCTGAAACTATTCCAATTTAAAAAACATGCAATATGGTGTAAAACTGATGCTAATGTTTATTCGTTATGGATAATATGATGGCAAAAGTCAATGGCGCATTGGTGGAAACGTTGTACCTGCAAATGTCAAATCTTTATGATTTGTAACCTGCCGCTTGATGGTCCACCATTTACTTCTCAGCCACTGTGGAGATCGGACACTACTCCAGCCTTCTGCCATGATATCCCAGTTAATCTCACTTTCATCCTCTGCATTGAGTTCTGCGATTCTACACCAAATAATTAAAATATCATATTATTACATGCAGCAGTTTATAAAGAAGCAGAATGGTATCAAAACTAAGCAGTGTGAGAGGCACTGTCTCTTGATCCACCATCTTGATATACGTAAACCAATGGAAGTATAATTCAAAAGTAGTGCTGTCTAAAAATCTGTAACTTCAAAAGGAATGAATATTTTACAGTCAACATATTGTATATAGATAAAATGTAATGTGTTCAGCTCTTAGCTAACTCAAAGTGCCGCCGACTATTTAATGGTAGTCAGTCCCACTCCTGGACAGTACTTTTAACAATAAAGGAAACTTACTGGACTGTGGTATCTTTTAAATATTGATAATCAATTGGTGATGACTAGTAATTTCTTCAGCGATTAGATTGGAATAATTTCCTTTCAACAACTTTGTTCTATTTCACCTATGGTATGGTGTCGGTGCACTCATTAATCCATTGTAAGATCCAAGTTATAAGTCTTCTCTATAAATCTTCCATTGTTGTAATTCAATTCCACATCAGAAGGCATGACTAAATTACATTCTGAATATTTGGTTTCAGACCAATTTAATCAATTAATTCCTTGGAACCAATAAACGGAAGTTTACAGACTGCCAGTATTGGGTTTGATAAGACAACAAAAACCAAAAGAACTGTGGATGCTGCAAGTCAGGAACAAAAACAGAACTGTGGAAGGGTCACTGGACTCGAAACGTTAATACTGATTTTTTTCTTCAGATGCTGCCAGACCTGCTGAGCTTTTCCAGCAACTTCTGTTTTTGATAAGACAATGCCGTAACAGGTATTAACAGTAGCCATAGAACCATGCAACAATATAGCTTTATAACATGGGAGGTATTTCATCAAATGTGTCAATGCTTGTTCATTATTAGAGTAATACCAAATTAATCCCACTCTGTTATCTTTCCTCATTTCAAATACTTACTAAAACTGTGTCCTCTGGTTCCAGATTAATTTATGGATAGAAAAAATTTCTCTCTATCCACTTTGTCCAGATCCATCATGATTTTGAAAATTTCTAACAAATCTCCTCTCAGCCTTCTCCTCTTCAAGAAAAACAGTCCCAACTTCTCCAATCTTTGAGATAGATAGGTTCTTGATTGCCAAGGTGATCAAGGGTTATAGGGAGAAAGCAGGAGAATGGGGTTTGAGAAACTTATCAGCCATGATTGAATGGCAGAGCAGACTTGATGGGCCAAATGGGCTAATTTCTGCTCCTACATCTTATGGACTTTTGTCAGAATTGTTTTCCAACCCTGAAACCATTCTCATAAACCTTTTCTGCAGGCTTCACAGTACATTCAGCACTGTACACAACACTCTAGACAGGGTCTAACTTGTGTCTTACACAACTTCATCATAACCCCCGTTTCTTGTACCCTATAACCCCCTTTACGAAGCTTGGAATAGTGTACACTTTATTAACAGTTTACTCTCTACCTGCCCTGCCACATTTAATGACTTATGTACAAATACACTCAAGTGTCCCTGCACAATCTTTATTTTATACTGTTCTTTACACCAAAGTGCATCACCTCACTCTTCATCAAATTGGACTTCATCTACCACCCATTCACTTACACGCCAAAGACTTCATACAGTTCTACACTGTCCTCCTTTACAGTTTACAATTCTCTCAAGTTGTTATCCACATTCTGTGGGGTCTTCTACTCAAAGAAATTGGCTGAACCCCAAGAAGAAAGTCATGATTTGCATAGATAGAAAGCTTCTCTATTGTCATTTGCATTAGGTAATTAAATGGATACAGTATTAGATTTGTAAACTTAGCAAAATGTGCTTTATGGGTTTTTGATTGCAGGTTGCTTGCTTTCCCCTATTGGAACTTGCACTCACAGCAACGGAATTAGTATACCTTAAAATTAAGTTTATTTCATCATCTTTGCTCCATTCTGTCCCTCCACTCTGCTTCCAGTTGAGGTAATTTAGCCACTTGGAACGACATTGCTTTTCAGAACGGGTGCCGACCCGTTCAGCGACTGCAGCCCAAGAAACACCCTGAGTGACAATGTCACCGGGATCTGTGGCAGTTAATTCATGGACCACCTCTGCAAGTCGTTTTTCTTCATCTACCGTCCATTTACCTGAAAAATGAGATGCAACAAAATGTTTGTGCAATTTGAGCAACTATGGCTCCCTGGACATTAGCTACGGATGCCTTTTCACACATGCCACGGCAAGAATGAGAAAGGAAAATGAGAAATGCATTCATAATGGCCTTAGAACCACAGTTGGGTTAAATTTAAAACAATCCCAATTTTCTCAGAACAACATTAAACAGCAAATATTCTGGAATAAGAATTGCAATGACAAAATGTTCTGAGCTAGGAATAAGGTGCTTCAATGTACCAAGTTAAATTTTGTGCGAAAGTGATTCTTCAATAGTGTAACGCAATGTCTCAGCCATACCACAGAGGCCAACACTTACAACAAAAAAATGGAGGAACATGTTTATGAACAAATGAGTAATTAAAATTGATATCAATGAAAGTACTTTAATACACTGCTTGCCAACTATTTTAAGAATAAAATTGGCAAAGACCTGACACACACAAGCTATGCCTCTTAGCCTTGGAGTGATGCACAGGGAACCAAATAAAGATAAGTTTTGAATGAAAGAAAGGTGTTCCACAAGATTAATCCAAGAGAATAAACTGTGTATGTTCCACTTCAGTACAACTGTGTGTTTTGTGGTGATTTAATCATGTTACAGTCAAGTCTGTATTCTAAATTAAAGACATCCAGAACTTAAACAATGTAAGAAGCGTATAACATAAGAATTCAAAGATAAACAAAACACAATCAGAATAGGTTTTATACTCTTGGAAAATGATGCAACCTTTTGTAAAAATGATAAATCAAGAACAATAATAGCAAACATTATTAGATATAAAATAAATGTGGAATATCTGTTAAAGATAAACATGTAGAAATTGCCCTTAACTTTAAGTGCTCTAAGTGATTTCTAGGCTTCCATTCATTCTACCCTCTTGATGCATTATGATGCTTGATTGTAATTCATGATCGCTTCCTCCATTCTGCAGAATCTGAAGAAGATTTTTCTTTTACATTTGCTTTTTAATTAAACAATTGTAAAACCACAACTTTGCATAGTTTTAAAAAATGTTGCTATAGCAGATTTGTAATCAGATTCCTATTCGTTTTGAACCTGATGGGGATGAATCTTTAGATCAAGTGCTAATGTGATTAATGTGGAAAGCAAAATTTCAACAGGCGGGACTACAGTGAGAAAGCCAAAGCCTTCATTTAAAGGCGAGCTGTCAAAATCTTGTTTTCCACATTCTAGGTTTTTATATATTCCTTCAATTTTTTTTCTAACAGGTAATGATACACGGTGACGCCATTTTATCTAATTCAGAATAATCATCTCCATTTACAATGAGGATGTCTAAACAATGTATGCCTTCTTCTCTGCATAGTTTATGTTAACATAGGGTTTTCTGACACACAGGCCACAATCAATCAGTGAAGATAGGTAACTATATCTCCTCCACAATAACACTCGACACCGGAGCTACCCCCCCCACCCAGGATGTGTCCTCAGCCCTCTATTGTACTTACTTTACACCTATGACTGTGTTGCCAAATTCCAAACGAACGCCATCTACAAGTTCGCTGACAACACCACCGTAGTGGGACAGATATTTAACAACGACGAGTCAAATTACAGAAGGAGATAGAGGGCTTAGTGATGTGGTGCAATGAAAACAATTTGTCTCTCAACATCAGCAAAACTAAAGAATTGCTCATTTACTTCAGAAAGAAAAGGAGGAGAACATGCCCCCATCTATGTCAATGGAACTGAGGTTGAGAAAGTGGAGAGCATCAAGTTCCTCAGAGTGATGACAACCGACAATCTGTCCTGGACTTCCCACATAGATGCGACAGTCAAGAAGGCATTACAACGTCTCTTCTTCCTTAGGCAGCTCAGGAAATTTGGCATGTCTGTAAAGGACCCTCACCAACGTCTACAGATGCACCATTGAAAGCATACTGTCTGGTGCACAATGGCCTGGTATGGCAACTGCTCTGCCCAGCCCAGACAATCATGGAAGCCAATCTTCCATCCATGGCCTCTATTTACACGGCTCACTGCCGCAGAAAGGCTACCAACATCCTCAAAAGACCCATCACACCCTGGTAATGCTTTCCTGCAACCTTTTCTGTGAGGCAGACAATACAGATATAGCTTCTTCCTGGCTGTAGTCAGACTGTTGAATGGACTCTCCAGCCTCAAATAATGCTGAATTTGCTCATGTTGATTTCGCCTCATGCATGCCCTGTGAAATGTAACCTATATGCCTCTCAGTCTTTGATTTGTACATCCTTTTCTGACTGTGATCTGCCTGTACTGCTCGTAAACAAAGCTTTTCACTGTATTTTGGTACACGAGACAAAAAATAAAATCAATCACTAGCACAACAAAGCAGCTTTACTGACATAACAACTGTATAATACAAAGGAATTTAGACACAGGATTTAAAATAGTATAGCTTCAGGCTCTACCTGTGTTGCAAGTGTCTTTCATCAATCTGCACCGGTCTTTTACTGAAGAAGCACTCCTTCCCAGAGCAGCCCCTATAGTTGCCCAATCATTACCATGCTTCAAACGTAGCCTAAATAATAAGCAAAACACATGTTAAACATTTCTTTACCTTACAGGTAACATTAAGAAATACACAATAAAATAAAAATCCTCAATAAATTTACAACTAACATTTCAATAGCAGTTTGACAGCCATGGAGAGTTTCAGAATAGTAAACTAATTTTTGATACACTAAATGTATTAAACTATTCCTTCCCTATTTTATGAGTGAGTGACAAATCTAGGTGATTAATTGCAATTCAGTTCATAAAATAATGATATAATTTTAGGTCACTGTGTGAAAACAGTGCCATTGTGTTCAACGTAACATTCTAAAGATTTCCTAAACAGTGACATACAGAATTATAATTAAAAATAATCCAATATTTAATTATATACTTTTATAACAGGCTATCAAAATATACATCTTTTAAATCAGTTAAAGTTTTATTTATATCTCATCCAAAGCCACAAATCAATTTGATTCTTAATAGCTTCTCCAAATTGTCCTCAGCAAAACAGAGCAGAGTTGTTTCATTTCCAACACTGAAACTGTCAATTGTTTTTTTGTTAGCATATGCACAACATGTTTGGCATAATAGTATTCAATTGTTCTCAGTTTAATCCAAAATATTCAGTTCCTGCTACCTAGCAATTAAGCACGTGCAGTCGATGGACACATCACAGAGTCCATGTCACCTCACGGAGAGCACCAGCCATGCTTCAGTTGGTAGCAGTCTCATCTCTCACTTTACGTGCTAAGGTCCTATGTTAGGGATCCAGTACAATGTCCAGGTTGACTTTGTTGTTATTCCTCAACAAACATCACTTCAGAGTAAATTATATAGTCATTATAACATTGTTGTTTGCAAACCCGTCCCAAGTTGTTATATAGGAAGCATAACAGCCAAATTACACAATGATTATACTTCAAAAGGTACATCTTTGGCTATAAACCACTATGGAGTTGTGAAAATACAAGGTGTGTAAATGCAAGACTTTCTTTATAACAACAATAAAACAATAAGCATGGAAGATAAGCTTTAATTACAGTTCAGATTATGAAGCCATCACATTGATAAACTACAATTACAATTATTTTCTAGCTTAATCAGGAAATATATGAGTGCTGTTTCAAAGGGATGGTCGATGGCCTCTGTTGCCCTCAGCCAGAAGGATATGGGCCTAGTGCAGGGAAATGGGTTTAGCGTGGAAGGACAATTTGGTGAGCATGGATCCAATTGGGCCGAAATGCCTGTTCTGTGCTGTAGGACTCTATGACTCTATGTAGAAACTTGGGCAATTCGTTCACATAATTGGACAACGCCCAACTTAATTGTTTGAAAAATTTGAATGCTGGACTCGATTTTAACTTGTCCCATCAGAGACAGCAGCAAACAGACAATTTGCTTAGTAAGCTGACAGTGTGTAGATAGTGGGAAAACAGCAGCAGATCACACCATGCCATGCCAGCTAACAAGGCAATTACATCAGAGGAGACCAGAGAAAGTTCTTTTGCAACAGGAAATTTTAGTCTGACAGGAGATGTTCAGGGTAGACTGGATGAAAATTTAAAATGATTATTGTAACAAAGCAGAGCAAAATACTTACTCCTTAAGTTTTTCAATTTCCTGTGGTGTATACCTGACAATAAGAAAAGTTCAGAATGGTTAAGAAAACCAATCATCTTCATATTAAAATATCACATCAAATTATAAAATATAAACTGTTCATACTTTCCAACATGGTTTCTATTGTCATACATTCGAAGTACTCGTCTATAGACTGCAAACAACGGCCGATTAAGACCTCTCGCTATGGTTCGGTAGAAATCTTTTCTTTCATCTTTCGACATTTCGAATATGACCTCCGTGGCATCACTTAGTCCATGTATCTACAGAAAGACCAGGGAACAAGGGGCAAACAATTATTTCAGTGTTCCAATAGAATGCATTATTCAGAAGTTCCAATTGCCATAATTATAATAGTTTAGATTGTAAATATGCTGGCATTCTTCCTTTACATAATAAACTGCAATTATATAGTGCTAATAAGAAATTGAAGATTTTGAGAGTGAACAGGGAGGTGCACAGCGCCAGGATGTGAATTCAGAAATATGGGCATAGATGGTTGAAAGCTGCTGAAATGATAGGATGGGATGTACAAAAATCTGGGAACGTGTACATGAATCCAAGACAATGGACCAAAGAGATTTGCAGCTCGAGCTGGGCTGGAACAAGTCAGAAAGAATAGAAGGGATAAGGCGCCTGACGACTGAAGTTTTCAAAGTCAAACACATACATTGATAATATCTAACAAAGTAGATAGGGAGGGTAGAGATTTAAAGTGATTTATAAAGTAAAGGTGATGTGAGAAAACATTTTCACACAATGAGCGTTTTAGGTCATTTCACTTCCTGGAAGTACGAGTGAGGCAGGGTCAATCATAACATTCAAGAAAGCATTAGATGATTAGTTAAATGCAAATAATGCCCAGGGTTATAAGGAAACAGCAGGAGAAAGGCACTAAATCATGGTGCTCATTCAGAAAGCTGGTGAACAACAATGGGCTGATATGTCTCCTTCTGCACTGTAAAACATCTGAGATTCTGCAAATGAGAATTGCATTGGCAGATGGTTCAGCATGTAAAGAAAACGGAGAATAAACAGGTGACATGACCAAGTAACAGGACAGGATGGCAATAAAAGAGAAGGGACAGAGAGAGGTCAAGAGGAAGGAAAGGTCATTAAAACAACGGTCTCAGGTAATAATCAAATTATTTTCATTATTTCTCACCTGTAGATAGTTTTCAATATTGCTCATTAAAATGTCTATTTCTTCCTTTGACCACATTCCCTGCTTCCATTTGTGGCCTGTTGAAGAAAATGTATGCTTTCAATAATATTTAAATGGCTCTGCAGTGGACAATAATTCATAGATTCAAATTAGCAATTTCTCATTTCCAATTTCCAGTCTTGTCAATGCAACCGGTAAAACACGAGAAAAGCAAAATCTAAAAGGCAATACACAGAGGCTCTTCTTGGGTACCTCTCAGCAGGCTGTTCACAAGCAAGGGCTTGGCAGGTGGCTGTAAATAACTCGCTGTTACTCTGACATGGCGCTGCTAGATACAGATAGACCTGAAAAGTGCCTCAGAGGTCAATTACTTTCAAATAAATACATCAAATATTAGTAACTATTGTACAAACGCTTAGTGCAAGCTGAAACAGTGCAGTCATACATTGCAGAAGCATCATTTTCCTCATTTTATACAGCCTGGGTTGAAAAATTACATACAGACCCAGAATTCCCATGTATATTGTAACAAAGTAAACAAGTTAGCAGATTAACATGCCATTCTCCCTTTCCGGCCTCATTTTTCTATTTAAGTATCTCTATTATGTAGGTTCAAGTTCTACTCCAGAGCTGGAGCAGTACTGAGGAAATGTTGTACTGTTCGAAGTACCGTCTTTCAGATGAAAATGTTAAACTGAGGTTCCATATGACATATTGGATGGGTGTAAGACATCTCATGCACTATTTCAAAGACATGCAGAGGAGTTATCAGTGATATTAGAAATCAATGTTTATCCCTCAGTCAATCTGAACATTAACTCACCGTTATTTGAGAGTTTGATGTGTGCAAATTGGCTGCAGCATTGCCTACACTACAAGAGTGATGACACGTCAGGTGGTTGTGAAGAGTGCTATTTAAATACAAGCTTTGCTTACTAATTAAGCAAAACTTTTAAATAGACACACCATTCAGGAATTATTGAATAATTCTATCTGTTCCAAACTAATAGGGCACTGCAACTTCTAATGGAAAATCAAATAGCTATGATTGAAGGTGCAAGCAAAATAAAAAGGAATCACTTCTTTCAGTAAAACGAATAATGTGTTGAAATAATAGCCGATAGAACAAATAACACAGTAAAGAAGGTACGATTTCTATAAGGACTTTTTCAAACCAGAAAATGATGAAAGCAGCTGTAAGCTGCAAGGGAATAGTGATTATTATGTCCCTTTATTTTGAGGTAGCTCAAGAGTTTATTTAAAGGAACTGGGACTCTCAAGGGGTTTGCATAATCACAGACTCAAAAGCTTTGAGAACTCTCTGCCTTGAAAATACTCGCAGACTTTTGGAAAGATTAAAAAAAATATCATTTTACAGGCTGTCTGGGGCAGCAAGTAACACTGCACTCTCATCTTTGGAATGATTGCTGTAAAAGTTTTAAAGAAATTATTTTGGTCCAAATTCAATTTCTATGCACAAGGCCCAGGATAAAACTTGCTAATCTTATGCAGCCAGGTTTCAAAATCATCAGCTTCTTTCCCTAATATAAAGAAATGAGCTATGGGGAAAGGCTGGAAAAGTAGACATTCTTCAATGTCTAAACACTAAAGTTAAAAGAATCAAAAACAAATTGCTGGAAAATCTCAGCAGGTCTGGCAGCATCTTAAGAAAGAAACCAGAGTTAATGCTTTGAGTCTAGTGACCCTTCTTCAGCACTGGACCCGAAATGTTAATTCTGATTTCTCTCCACAGATGCTGCCAGGCCTGCTGAGATTTTCCAGCAATTTCTGGGTTTTTTTTAAGATTTCCAACATCCGCAGTTCTTTTGGTTTTTTGTCTAAAGTTAAACGGAGATTCACTGAGCAATCCAACACAACAGTGTACAAGAAACATCATGAAACACCAGAAGATGCAAAATGTTTGGTTTTGTTTGGGGTGTCATAACCATCAATTTTGATTTTTAGTTTTATTCATTCATGGGTTGAGGGCGTCGCTGGCTAGGCAGCACTTATTGCCCATCCCTAATCGCCCAGAGGGCAGTTGAGAGTCAACCACACTGCTGTGGGTCTGGAGTCACATGTAGGCCAAACCAGGTAAGGATGGCAGTTTTCTTCCCTAAAAGGACATTAATGAAACAGATGGATTTTTCCGACAATCGCCGATGGATTCACAGTCATCATTAGACTGTTAATTCCAGATTTTTATTGAATTTAAATTCCACCATCTGCCGTGGTGGGATTTGAACCTGGGTCTCTAGAACATTATCTGGGTCTCTGGGTTAACAGTCCAGCAATAATACCACTAGGCCATCGTCTCCCCCAGAAAAGTGTAAATTTACATTTCATATTATATATTTGGTGAGGAGCTAACATTCATGAAGACATACAGGACCATGATTATAACAGCATATTGTCAAATAACTTGCCTCAAATCTTAATAAGATGAAAGAACTTTAAACATCAGATTTTTTTTACCATTTTTCATTTTCACAATTATTTTATTAACTCAGTGAATTATACTTGTTAAGATTAATATCACAAACAGGACATTCCATATTGGGAACTTGATAATCCTCTGACCTTTGTTCTGTAGCGTATCCTTATCTTCTTTCGTTGTAAACCAGGCTTGACTAACAGGATCCAAATCTTCATTGTTTTGGGGAGAAATACCATCCATGTGATCTTCATTGTGCAGAACCTACATGCAAAATTGAAATAAAGAAAGAACATAAATTTTTTTAGTATCATTTTAAGACCTCAGGATGTGAAAAACACTCCAAAGGGTAAACTCTGTTTTGAAGTTGGGAAACGTGGCAGTGGATAGGTGTACAAGGCCATGCAGATAAGATAGATGACCAAAACTAAAATCAGAAAATGCTGGAGAAACTCTACAGGTCTAGTAGCAGGTCCACTTCTCTCTCCATAGATGCTGCCAGACTTACTGAATTTCACCAGCATGTTCTCTTTTTATTTTAAATTTCCAGCATCTGCAGTAGTTTCCTTTAAGATAAATGACAAGATTCTTGACCTGTGCTGCTCAAGGGCTAAATGTATGCCATGGTATCAAGATAATTCCATTGCTCTTTAAGTTTGAACTGAATGGGTGGATGAAGCCTCTGTTTAATCAAAAGACAGTCGATCTAGAATGCCTGTGCAGGCTGTGTGCTGAGGTCTAATTTGGGAGTGGAACTCATCACTCAGAAATAAGAGGGTAAGATATGGCAACCAGGTTCTAGGGAGTGTGGCTGACCAAAAAGACCGTGGAGTGGAGGTTCACAGTTCCTTGAAAGTGGAGACACAGGCAGATAGGATAGTGAAGAAGGCATTTGGTATGCTTTCCTTTATTGGTCAGTGCATTGAGTATAGGAATTGGGAGGTCATGTTGCAGCTGTATAGGACATTGGTTAGGCCACTACTGGAATACTGTGTGCAATTCTGGTCTCCCTGTTATAGTAGGGATGCTGCGAAACTTTAAAGGGTTCAGAAAAGATTTATAAGGATATTACCAGGGTTGGAGGGTTAAAGCTATAAGGAGAGGCTGAATAGACTGGGGCTATTTTCCCTGGAGTGGAAACCGAGGTGTGACCTTATAGAGATATATAAAATCATGACAGGAATAGATAGGGTAAATAGACAAGATTTTTTCCCCAGGGTGGGGGATTCCAAAACTAGAGGGCATAGGTTTAATGTGAGAGGGGAAAGATATGAAAGGGACCTAAGGGGCAACTTTTTCATGCAGAGGGTGGTGCATGTATGGAATGTGCAGCCAGAGGAAGTGGTACAATTACATATTTAAAAAGGCATCTGGATGGGTATATGAATAGGAAGAGTTTAGAGGGACATGGGCTGAATACTGGCAAAAGGGACTAGATTTATTTAAGATAGCAGGTTAACATGGATGAGTTGAACTGAAGGGTCTGTTTCCATGCTGTATATCTCTATGACTCTAAATAAAAGGGAACAAAGCTAAAATTTCTTTGTCAGAGGGTGAAATGGTCTTTAAAAGGTAGTTTGCTTGCCACTTTTTGTTTCTTTCAAGTCTATGGATGATTTGTGACCAGCAGGGATTTAGAACTGAACAATGCAGCCCTAAGTGTCTGTCTTCAGCCATAATAACTACAATCTGTGGCACTTATTCTTCAAATTAGCTAGATTTTTAAAAACGATCACTTTCTGCACCATCATAGAATTCAAACTTATGTCAAATGAAGTATTAAGTAAAAATTGTTTATCTTTTTGTCCCACAGTGTATACTGAGTACTAATCATTTCTAACTTTGAAATAGGAGCAAAGGCAAGTGATGATAAAGGAGATGGATGTTCACTTAAAAGAGTTTAAAGTTTAATTGAATAACT
>NC_063353.1:47586865-47597648 GCF_021869965.1 Rhincodon typus | reverse complement strand
ATGGGTCTAGGCCCGAAATGTCAGCTTTCCTGCTCCTCTGATGCTGCTTGGCCTGCTGTGTTCATCCAGCTCTACACCTTGTTATCGCATGACATATCAAATGTTCAGTTTACTCCTTCGCCATGGACAACACGAACGTTAAAACTCAATGGATGGGGACAAATAAATGAATCCCATTGATCTTTCATTGTATTGTAGTATGCAAGAGTGAAAAGTCACAGTCACATGGGGGAAGTGTGGAATAATAAATAACTTTCTTTATTTCAAAACTCACAACAAAGCATGCTGTTGGAATTATTTAAAGTGGGACAAATCACTTTAAGGATAAGAAAACATACAAACCTCACATACAAAATACCTTGATCACAACCAGTAATAAAACACATTGATTCTGTCTGTAACCAAAGCAAACTGTATAACCAACTGAGCTTTCCAAGAATGTACTACATCAATCATCTCAGAGAAAGTAAGAACTGCCGATGCTGGAGCTGGAGGAATACAGTAGGCCAGGCAGCATCAGAGGAGCAGGAAAGCTGACGTTTCGGGTCGGGACTCTTCTTCAGAAATGTCATCTATCATGTTGTCAATCTCTGAAAATTGCTCTATTAGTAATTTGGTTTTACTTGAAATAATACTCATTACATTTAAAAGCTTTAACTATCAGACTTGGTAATTACTACCTATGCAAAAGACAGAAGGTTTCTTTGTTTCTGAATTCTTCACCTTCTTCTATCCATTTTTTTGGGGTGTGGTGAAACTCAGCTTGAGGACCCTTATATAAATTGGAAAGAAGAAGGATGGGATTCTAAACAGTGCCATGGCTTTCACTGGGCTCCTAATCAGCAGCTCAGAGCTTGTTCAGATCATTCAGATCGTTCACTTTACTGGATAGCCTATCTTGTCTCCCTGTGTGACATGTGCAACTGGAAGTGTACATACAAAATCACCTCCTTCTTACAAAAACAACTGAATCTCATCCATTTCGGTTACGAGTGGTGTACCACAAGGATCTGTCCTGGGTCCTCTTCCTATTTGTGATTTTTGTGAATGATTTGGATGAAGGAGTGGAAGGGTGGATTAGTAAGTTCGTGGACGATACGAAGATGGGTCGAGTTGTGGATAGTGCAGAGGGCTGTTCTAGGTTACAAAGGGACATTGATAGGATGCAGAGCTGGGCTGAGAAGTGGCAGATGGAGTTTAACCCTGAAAAGTGTGAGGTGATTCATTTTGGAAGGACAAACTTGAAAGCAGAGTACAGGGTTAACGGAAAGATTCTTGGCAGTGTGGAGGAGCAGAGGGATCTTGGGGTTCATGTTCACAGTTCCCTGAGAGCTGCCACCCAGGTGGATAGAGTTGTTAAGAAGGCGTATGGTGTGTTAGCTTTCATTAATAGAAGGATTGAGTTCAAGAGCCGTGAAGTTATGTTCCAGCTATACAAAAACCTGGTTTGGCCACATCTGGAGTATTGTGTCCAGTTCTGGTCGCCTCATTGCAGGAAAGATGTGGAAGCATTGGAAAAAGTGTAGAGGAGATTTACCAGGATGTTGCCTGGAATGGAGGGTGGGTCTTATGAGGAAAGATTGAGAGAGCTAGGGCTTTTCTTTTTAGAACGACGAAGGATGAGAGGTGACTTGATAGAAGTGTACAAAACGATCAAAGGTATAGATAGATTGGACAGCCAGAGACTTTTTCCGAGGGTGGAGGTATTTATTATGAGGGAGCATAGTTTTAAAGTGAGTAGATATAGATACAGGGGAGACATCAGAGGCAGGTTCTTTACTCAGAGAGTGGTAGGGGCATGGAATGCATTGCCGGAGAGGGTAGTGGAGTCGGCCTCATTAGGGGCATTTAAGCAGCTATTAGATAGGCATATGGATGATAGTATAAGGTAGGGGTGGAAGTTAGATAGACCTTAGGATTAGGGTAAAAGTTCGGCACAACATCGTGGGCTGAAGGGCCTGTACTGTGCTGTACTGTTCTATGTTCTATGTTCTATGTATTTCAGGTCACATCATTACTTCGAGTCAGCAGTGATATCACTCAGCTTTTACTTTAGTTTGAATGTGCTGGCAGCTTATGAATAGTTTGAAATTTCCAACCAGTGTTTAGTGTAAGATGTCAATATAACTGAAGGAATTTATGGCTATGGATTAAGGATTGGCAATGTCTTGTTAAAGATCCATCTGCTTTTCCATCACTCTGATTGACTCTTTGATTTTGTTGTACCAATGTGGTGACAGGGGCTTTACTTTCGATAGACCCAAGTACACACATCACTCACTGTTAATTTTCACTAAGTGACATTGATTTCACCATTGACACAAGCATTGTGTAAAGGTAGTTATTGCAGGCTGTTAAATACACAAAGCTTCTACGTTATTTGTTTCCCACAGAATGTGTGTTTTATGAGCAGCATTTATCATTTTTCATATTTATTCATGGGAGGTGGGTGTCATTGATACTTACAGCCCATCCCTAGGTGCTCCTTGACAAGGTGGTGGTGAGCTGTCTTCTTGAGCTGCAGCAGTAGGTGGACCCACAATGCAGGTGGGGAGAGAATTCAAGGATTTTGACCCAAGACAGTGATATATCTCCAAGTCAGGATGGTGAGTGGCTTGGAGGGAAACTTGCAGGTGGTGGTGTTCCCATATAGCTGCTGGTCTTGTCCTTTTAGATGGTTCTGAAAGATGCTGTCTTTTTTTAATTCATTCATGGGATGTGGGTGTTGCTGAAAAGGCTATCATTTATTGCCCATCCCCAAAAGCCAAGAGGGTGGATAAGAGTCAACCATTTTGCTGTGGGTCTGGAGTCAAATGTAGGCCAGACCTGGTAAGGATGGCAGTTTCCCTCACTAAAGAACATTAATGAACCAGATGGGTTTTTCTGACAACCAATTCGTGGTCATGGCAGTCCCCACAGCATTACCTGGGTCTCTGGATTAACAATCCAGTGATAATTCCATTAGGCCATTGCCTCCTCCTATCTCAGGAAACTTGGTTATTTTCTGCAGTGTATCTTTTAAATGGTACATGCATTGGTGGTGGAGAGAGTGAAAGTTTGTGGATATGGTACCAATCAAGTGGGCTGCTTTGTTGTGGAGGGTGTCAAAGCTGTTGAGTGTTGTTAGAGCTGCACCCATCTAGGCAAATGGAGAAAATTTCATCACACTCCTGACTTGAGCCTTGTAGATAGTGGACAGGCTTTGAGGGGGGCTCAAGAAATGAGTTATTCACTGCAGCATGCCTAGTCTTTGAGCCGGTCTTGTAACCACTGTATTTATGTGACTAGTCCAGTTGGGTTTCTGGTCAGTTGTAACTCTCAAGGTGTTGATAGTGAGGGATTCAATGATAGTAGCACTATTGAATGTCAAGGGGATACATTTGGATTCACTCTTGATGGAGATGGCTAATGCCTGGCACTTCAGTGGAGCAAACCCACCTGTCACTTGTCAGCCTAAGCCTGGTTATGGTCCAGATCTTACGATATTTGAACGGTATCTGCGGAGATGTGAATTGTGCTGAACGTTATACGGTAATCAGCAAATATCCCCATTTCTGATCTTATGATGGAGGGAAGGTCATCGATGAAGCAGCTGAAGGTGGTTGGGCCTAGGACACTACCTTGAGGAACTTCTGCAGAGATGTCCTGGAGCTGAGATGACTGACCTCCAACAATCACAATGTAAGTGACATGTATGACTTTAACCAGTGGAGAGTTTTCCCCCTGATTCCCATTGATTTCAGTTTTGCTAGAGCTCCTTGATGTCACAGTCAGTCAAATATGACCTTACTGTTAAGTGGAAAAGGCTTGATAAAAAAAGTAGTATAAAATTAGACATTAGCAATGAGTTCACCAAGCACAGGGCCGAATTATCATTGGTCACATTTTTGATGTCAAGATAATATTGTTGTCTGATTGTGAAAGCAGCAGACAACACCCATCAGTGGAAGTAAATGCAGAAAGTGTGGTCTAGATAATGCCCAATCTGTGATTAATCTTGGTAAGAGTCGGAAATGACAGAATTAACAGAAAACAGATGCCATACAGCTGCAACTCCTTATGTGCCAAACAGTTACATCAATAAATTTGCAGGTGTCTGGCTGGTAATGGAATAGCTGTTTTATAATTCAGAAACTCTCATCATCTTGAAATTTGATTATACATTTTAGTGGTGGACAATATTTTCAGTACTTGTAAAGGAGATGCCAGTATTTACACATTACTTCATCACAATGTCCAAGAACGTACACAGTGAATTATGCAGCATACAAATTGAACCCTAGAAGCAAGCGAAAATAAATGTGATTAACTGGCAGTTTGTCAATGATGCCAACTGATCTATGATTTGCAACAAAATTTGTTTGTGAATTTTTGTGATTGGTTTCCTCACACCAAGCAACGAGAAGCTTCACTTCACACAGTTGGAATTCATTTATTTGCCCCTATTGTTGGTCGTAGGAGGTTTCTGCCACTTCATCGTTCAGCTGAAGCAATAGAATCAGCATTATAGCATCTGAATTAGGAACAGGAGTATGCCTTTCTGCCCCTCAAGCATGTTCTGTTAGTTAACAAATAGCAGCTGATCTGATTGGTCCACATTCCCACAAATCCTGGATAATGTTTCACCCCCTTGCTTATCAACAATCTCCCTCCCTCTACATTTAAAGTGTTCAAGGATTCTGCTTCCAGCACCTCTTAAAGAAGAGAGTTCTAAAAGATGCCCTGAGAGAAAAACAAATCTCCTCATTACATCTCTAATTCAAGATGGCGGTGATGGGGAGAGCAGCATTTGGCTCCGGAGTGTGGGTCTTGGCCACTCTTGGGCTCATGCAGTGGGTCTGGCCACATCCACATGGCGTCATAATGTCTTGCCAGCTTGGTATTTTGTTTTTGGTTTTGGTTGCCCCAGGATGTCCTTCTCCAGATGTCCTTCTGTGGGGAAACGGGTCCCCATGTATCTCCAACCCCACTCCATCTTGGATGGTGGGCATCAGAAGACGAGCCAGGATTCCATCAAGTGACTCAGAGCCAAGACCCTTCGGGCAACGTCCAGCATCAGAGGAGATGGGGGACCCGTGCAGTGTGACCATCTCCCGTTCAGAAGCAGTGGACTTGGAAGTGACCGAGCTGGTGGCAGCAGGAAACGAGCACATTGCCAGCACCACGGGGATGATGCTGGACAGCAATGACTGGAGGAACAGAGAGGGCCAAGGCTACGGAGCAGGAAAGATGAACTTTTGAAGCTGTTTCAGCCTCAGTAATATCAAATTCATAGTAATTTATTCAGTATTTTACCATTTGTACAATTTTTTTCAGTAATTTATTCTGTAATCCAACACAGTGCCAGAATGTAGTGACATTATCCACATTTCACTGTACCTAGATACAAGTGACAGTATTAAATTAATCTGTCTTAGAGGAGTTCCTGATTATTTTAAAATGGTGACTCCTGGCTCTAGATTCTGTCATAAGAGGAAATGTCCTCGCCACATTCTCCCTGTCAAAACCCCTCATGATCATACATGTTTCAATCAAAGCCATCTTGCTCTTCAAAACTGCAGTGGGTACAAATACGGGGTGTCCAAACTTTCCTCATTCCAGTATGGGTCAAGGGAGGTAATTTGCTCCTTGTGTATTTGATGCCGTCTGTTGTAAGAGGACCCTAAAAGATGAGCCAGACCTAGTTATTACACTGATTCATACAAGGAAAACAGTTCTAGTCAATAAAAATGTCTTTGTTCAGTGTGTGTCCAAATTCATTGTTTGAAAGAGAAACACTTCCCGGCTGATGCCACATTTACATTGCAGACTCCTTTTAGGAGCCTCGTCTTCACCGTTGTCTCAAATACCTAAAGCTGTTGGAATGGCCCCATTTCTGTGTGGACTTCAATGCTGCCAGAGTAGCAGCTTGTGTATGGACAAATGTTTTTGAAGCAGTTTTCATGTTGTGCTGTTTCATAATTTAGATTGGAAACATTTCTGAATAAGATCCTGATGTTTTTGCTGCTAATTCTCCCTTTTGTAGATGACACATTTCCTGATTGGCAACAAATGGGGTGAAGGGAGTTGGATGGACCAGTGTATAGTGATTGGAACCAGGGCCTGATGGATCTCAATAACTATGACATCCTTGATTGGGGTTGTTAATCTGAGCCCTGGCTGATGGATATAAACAGGAGATTGAGAAGGTCTCCTCAGTCTGGGGACTGGCTTTGTGCTGGCTGGTCACAGCCCATGTACAGTGCATGTGTAAATAAAGGCTGAATTGATGATGGAATACCAGCCTCTACGTAGTTATTTCACAATGCAAACTCTGAAAGCAGGTCCTTGAATGTCAATTTTCCTAAATTAATGATGACATGCCACTGTGATTCTGGCTGTTGTACCTTCCCTGATGATTGATGGCTAGCAACTGAAGACCTTGTATTTGGTTGACATGGATGAGTTACATTGACTTTACAGCAGAGAAAGAGGCCATTCAGCCTAAACAGTCTATGCCAGCATTTATGCTCCACTCAACCACCTCGTTGCAGTATATCTTCCAAAATGGATGATTCTGTATGTCCCTTACTGCAAGTCTGTTCCAATTCAACAACTTAAAACTCACCATTTCTCTACCTCTCAATTCTGAAGATCAATCGTATTGGACTCACAACATTAACTCTGCTTTTCTATCTGCAGTTTTCCACCCCTGCTGAATTTCTCTGTGCCTTTCTATTTTTATTATTGATTCTGTTCATGTTACAACTAAGAATGAGATAATAATGTGAATGTAATCTGAACAGTGAAAAATTGAAATACAGCAGGATTCACTGCAATATAGCAGCATCTGTCTTAAGTTATACAGCTTGGAAACGGAGCCTTTGGTCCAATCTGTCCACACCAATGAAGTTTCCCAAACTAAAACAGTCCCACTTAGCTGCCTTTGGCCCATATCCCTCTAAACCTTTCCTATTCATGTATCTTGGGTATTGGATGACTTGCAAGTGATATTTTAGAGTGCAGCATCTTCATAGAATCATTGTGTGGATGCAGGCCATTCAGCCCATCAAGTCCACAGCGACTCTTTAAAGAGGATCCCACCCAAACCCATCTCTCCACCCTATCCCTGTAATCCTGCACTTCTCATGGCTAACCTACCTAGCCTTCACAAGCTTGGACACTGAACAATTTAGCATGGCCAATCCACCCTAACCTGCACATCTTTGTACTGTGGGAGAGAATGAAGAAAACTCCACATGGATAGTCACCTAAGGGTGGAATCAAACCCGGCTCCCTGGTGCTCTGAGATACCAGTGCTAACCACTGAGCCACCTTGCCATCCTAATTTCGTGTTTTCACATTTTAGAACTAAAGATGACCCAATGACTTTAAACTCCCGCTTCCAAAATTCCCTTTGCAACCCTGAAGAATGTTGATGCAAATTACATATCATACTGTTAATGTTGAGAAAGAGTGCAGATCTTGTATGACTTGTAATGATCAGTTCACTCTCCTCACTAACATCTTACCAGCTCTTCCCTTTTCCCCATCTGTAAGTCATGTAAGATATGATTTGTTTGGTTAGCATGTAAATACCTTTCACTGTATCTTGGTACATGTGGCAATCGTAAATCAGATCAAATCAAAATCTCCAGATGGTATTGACCTTTTTGCTGATGTATGTTTTTCTATATGTTTCATCAAACATTTCCAGGGAGTCAGAGAGGGCTATAGTTCTACAGAAAAAAGGCCGTTCAGCCCATTGACCCTGCACCAGCCAGAAACAACCTCTTAACTATTCTAATCCCATTTTTCCAGCACTTGGCCCATGGTCTTTTCTGCCTTAGCACCGCAAGTGCACTTCTAAATGCTTCTTCAACATTAAAATTCTTAAATATGAGGGTTTTTGCTTCCACTATCCTCACAGAGTGTCAGTTCCAGATTCTCATCGCTCTCCAAGTGAAAAAAACGTTTTCTTCACATGTCCTCTAAACCTTCTGCCCCCTTCCTTAAATCTGTGTCCCCTGGTCATTGATCCCTTCATCAAGGGGAAATGTTTCTTCCTGTCTGCCCTGTCCATGTTCCTTATAATTTTATACATCTCAATCATGTTGCCCCTCAGTCTCCACTGCTCCAAAGGATACAACTCCATCTGTCAGGATTTTGAATAATGATAACTGCTTTATCTCATGCTCTAAGCTAATACTGCTCACTGCACATTGAGATACCAGTCTGGAGGATCTTGGGCTGTGAGTGTCTGCACAGACACTGTTCCCAACGCTGTTTGCTCCTTATCCCTTAAGTAAGGCCTCCAACTCCTTATGTACTATAACACTCCTTTATTTCTGTCTGTGTGCAGTAGGTTCTCACAGACTGCGCTCTAGTGCAATGTCTAAGACCTCTCTCTTTATGTGCTCATTCAAGACAGGTGTCCTCACTTTGACTGACATTGGAGTCATTCAATAAGTCTCTTCATTCTGATTTATATGACTATCAAAGCATCATAATAACAAATGGGTAACTCCCCCTTCCCAGCCAGCCTTGGGATACTAAGGATATTTCAGTGTCATTCACTTGCTGAAATTAGGTAACACATTACAAGCCAGAGATAGCAAAAACTGCAGATGCTGGAGTTTGAGATAACACAACGTGGAGCTGGAAGAACACAGCAGATCAGGCAGCTTCAGAGGAACAGGAAAGTTTTCTGAAGAAGGATCCCGACCCAGAACGTCAGCTTTCCTGCTCCTCTGATACTGCCTGGCCTGCTGTGTTCCTCCAGCTCCACACTGTGTTATACAAGCCAGAGGCAGTTGCATTTGGTTGGCTAGAGCAAGTCCAGATTTCCACAGAAGCACTGGGGATAGATTTCTAAACAATCTGTTCAGGGATGTTATGATACACCTCTCGGCCAGACGGGACTTGAAGCCTGGCCTCCTGGCTCTCAGAAGTAAGGACATTGCCATTGCACAACAAAAACCATCAAAAGCATTGGGCAAAAGCACCATAGTCAGCTGTGTTAATCTCTCTTTCATGAGGCTCGGGGACATGAGACAGGAGGTTTTATGATGCAAATCTACAGTCAGGAGCATAATAATTAGTATGCACTCCTCAGAGACGCCTTCAGGTTCTTTCAATGTGATTACGATTTCAAGGAAAATACAACAGCTGCTAATTTCCTTCGGATGTGACATGCTTCCCATACATTATTGATGAAGCATTAATGTTTAATCCATTGAAGCATTAAAAATGAAACTGTCTCTCAGCAGAGAGGTGTAAAACCCTGAAAAATGTAGAGCCTTGAATAACAGTTCAGCATACAAGCTTCAGCATACTTGTATGAAATTTCTGTTTAAATGATGATTTATCACACGGTGTGGTTTCATTTGTAGCTTCAATTAAGGCATCTTGAATTAAGATTAATGTAAAAAATTCACCTAAGCTTGAGTAGGTGGTTGGTCAGAGAAACATTACGTGAAGGGACCCAGGTTCAATTCCACCCTCGGGCTACTGTCTGTGTGGAGTTTGCACATTCTCCCCGTGTCCACGTGGGTTTCCTCCGGGTGCTCCGGTTTCCTCACACAGTCCAAAGATGTGCAGGTTAGGTGGATTGGCCATGCTAAATTGCTCATAGTGTTCAGGGATGTGTAGGTTAGGTGGATTAGCCATTACATGAGGGTTACAGGGATAAGGTAGAGAGTTAAGTCTGAGTGGGATGCTCTTCAGCGAGTTGGTGTGGACCTGTTGGGCTGAATGGTCTGTTTCCACGCTGTAGGGTTTCTATAAAACTTCTTCTATAAAAACCAGACAAACTGGTGCAGATGCAATGTCCCACCCAAACTATTAACTTCTTTAACAACTAAGGACATTGTGGGTCTCCCTACAGCACATGGATTGCAGCAGTTCAAGAAGGCAGTTCATCAGCAGTTTCCCAAGGGCAGCTAGGGATGGGCAATAAATGCTGATCCTGTTCATTTCCAAAATTTTCAATGTTGTCATTTATTTCTGAACTTGTGTTGCTTATCAGAACCAGGGAAAAGATTATGTTCATTTTTGGATACTTTAGAAAACAATGAATTCATTCATGGGATATGGTTACCACTGGCCTGGGCAGCATTTATTGCCCATCCCTAATTGCCCTGGAGAAGTTGGTGATGAACATTCTCCTTGATCCACTGCAGTCCATATGATACATATAAGCTCTTCACCTTACCTTTAAAACAATGTGAAAAAGACAAACAATTGCAGATACTGGAAATTAGAAACAAAACAGAAATTGCTGTAAAAGTTCTGCAGGTCTGGCAGCATCTGTGGGAAGAAAGCAGAGTTAATGTTTTGGGTCCAGTGACCTTTTCTCAGAACTGAAGTTTTTGAATTTTTTTCCAGCGTTTTCTGATTTTGATTCAGAATAAAACTCCTTCCATCCAACAGTGTGCCTCAACCACAATCTCAAAGAAGTATACCTCCTGCAATTGTCTACCACTGTGACAATCTTCCATTCCCCACAACACACATTAGGAGGGACATTAACAATTTAATTCTGATTAATGCCAGTTTTAGATTTTGTTGTCACGTGTACTCAAGTAGAGGTACAAGAGTACAGTGAAAAATATACAATGTCGCCATACACAGTGCCATCTTAGCTACAAAGTATCCAGGTACAAAATCTTCGTTACAAAAATAGAAAAATAAAGAAATAAGTTAAAAGTTCAGCACTACAGTGTGGAGCTAGAGGAACACAGCAGGCCAGGCAGCATCAGAGGAGCAGGAAAGCTGACGTTTCGGGTCTGGACTCTTCTTCAGA
>NC_063353.1:47582402-47586365 GCF_021869965.1 Rhincodon typus | reverse complement strand
CCCGAAACGTCAGCCTTTCTGATCCTATGATGCTGCTTGGCCTGCTGTGTTCATCCAGCTCTGCACCTTGTAGTCTCGGATTCTCCAGCATCTGCAGTTCCTACTATCTCTCTCACCAGAACATTGTCTGGGTCTCTGGATTAACAGTCTAGTGATAATACCACTTGGGCATTGCCCAGCACTTTCTGTTTTTCCATTACAATCCCCATTAATCTGATCCTAATCTGAAGTCTACAATGTGCATTTTGCAGTAGGGATGGTGATCAAGGAATGTCAATGTTACATAAACTTTCCCTTTTTCAGCACAGAAACCAGCTGGAAGGACTGCCTGTCGAATCTTAACTGGAATACATTTATGACTTTCTGGTTAAAAAATAAAGCTTTGGCCAGCAACATTTTTTTTCAAAAATAATGTCAAAGTATAAAAATTGGTCAGGTTTGTCTGGGAAAACCCAAAACTGTTTTGTATCTATCAGATGCTGTAGAACTCTTACATCCCAGATTGGATAGAAGATGTCAATTTCACTGCAACATATTTTGAATAAAAGTTGTTTAAATAAATCATGACTAAAGAAACATTATTATCATCATTGCTAGGAGATTTCTCCTTGGTATTTACTGACTGTGTTATAAGATTTACAAGATTTTTTTCCTGACGATGTTAGTTGAATCCTGTTGCGGTTTACCATGTTGTGACATGATAAAGAACTCCATAAGCATTTCGATATAAATTACTCTTGATCCCTGATATGACCAATATTTATCCTTCAACTAACAGCACTGAGCAGCAGAATATCTGATCATAATCCCATTACTGTTTATGAGAGCTTGCTGTGTGCATTTTAGTTGCTCATTTAAATTAGCTTTCAAAGGTACTTTGTGTTAAGTTTCCTAAGTGTTTTGAGATGTCCTGAGGTCATGAAGGGTACTATAGAAATACAAGACTTTTTACTTTCAGAAAATCAGCTTTTGATGAATGGCTACAAAACAAATTACTTTTCAACTTTGAAAAGTGTTGAACAAAAGATAATTTATCAGAGTTATTAAGGTATTAAATGGATTAGAAAATTATCACCCAAAGCACATTTTTAGTTAAACCTTATCTACAGAACAAAATGGCATAAGTCGCAGAATGAACATGCATTTATGCAGGATTTTTACATTTCACAGAATCATTTCAATCATGTTTCAAATTCAATGAATTCCTTTGAAAGGAAGACACTGTAGTTATGTAAGCAAGTCTCCAGCCAATACACATAGTAATGTCTTGTAAACAATAAATGACTAGTTAATCTCTTTTCATTAAGGGCCCAATTTTGATGACGAGAATTAACAACTGTTCTTTAATAAGTGCCATGAGTTCATAGACATTCTCCTGAAGCATGGGACTGGGTCATATGTGATTTATGTGTGGTATTTGGCATCTTCAGAGGAGACTAACCCTCACCTCACCAGTTTGAAAGCCTGCTGGATACAGCTCCAACCAGCCACTTGACATATTCTTAATCTATCAGGAGCCTCGAGAATGCAGCATGGCAGCTCAATAGTAAGCACTGCTGCCTTACAGTGCCAGGGACCCAGCTTTGATTCCGCCCTCAGGTGACTGTCTGTGTGGCGTTTGTACGTTCTCCTCGTATCTGAGTGGGTTTCCTCCGGGTGCTCCGGTTTCCTGCCAGTCCAAAGATATGCAGGTTAGGGTGGATTGGCCATGCTGAATTGTGCCATAGTGTCCAGGGATGTGCAGGCTAAATGGGTTAGCCATGGGAAATGCATGATTACAGGGATAGGTTGGCGGGTGGGGGAGGGGGGGAATGTCTGGGTGGGATGCTTTTTGGAAAGTTGTTGTGGACTTGATGGGCTGAATGGCCTGCTTCCACACTGTCAGGATTCTATGATGATTGAAATTCCACCCTTTGCCAGAAACTGCACAACCATGAAGAACTGTTTCTGTGAGAGTGTAGTTGGTTTCTGTGAGGGGAATCATGGGGAGAAGGGGGTCAGGGGTGTTGGTGGCAATGGCAAGGGAATGGCTGTTGGTGGCCAACCTGTTGCCAATTGCCACTAGGCAAAGGCAAATGATGACCCCACCCAACCCAGAAAGCAGGATGCCCTGGTGTCCATTTTTCTCACTTTCTGAGAAGGCAGATAATGGCTGGTGGGAGTTGAGGCCATTAACTGACTGATAATTAAACAATTAAGAACTGTCATTGATAGCACGTCCATGGGCCTCCCTGCCCAAACCTTAATTGCTGAGGTTGTGGGAAAGGGAGTGCGTATTTCAGTAGAACCAACCTGCCCAATTGTTTGCCTTTTTGGCTTCACTTGCCCCACCACCTCTTGGGAGGGAAGACTTCCTACCCCCCACTGCTGATGCTAACAGATTAGCTAAATTACTTGACTTTTGACAAAGCATTCTCAGCATTACACTGAAATGTTAGCTTCAGTTACAAATCCTGACATAATTTTAACATTAAGATGAGAAGAGTCATTTTTCAATCATCTTAAATCTGTACTGTCTTGTTATTGATTCAAGCTTTACCAATTTGTACATGTAATTGAAGTCTCTCACTCCTGCCAGCAAAAAATCTTCAAAGAGATTGAGGCTTGAGTAAAGGAACATTTTTTCACATGCTGATAATCTAGAGTTGTCTTTTGGACAGGCTGCTGCAAGCAAAAATCATAGGTTCCTTGAATAGTTAGTTGGATGCTGTGAGAGAGCGATGGATTTCTAGAGAAAGATGAGTTAAATTGACTGATTGCGTCCCATATGTATACTTATCTTTATAGCCCTCAAATGCAATCAAAGGCAAAACTGTCAACCACTATCAAACTGTAACAGGCAATCTTGTTTTGCTTCTCACACACTACTTCTATTCAAGAAGCTCAGGACTATCATGCCCCATGGAGTATTTGATTATCTTTGGGAATGCCTAATTTTATGCATTTTCATTTCACTCTAGATATTTACCCTAGCTCTTTTTTTTGAAGAATTGACCAAGAAAATGAGCATTATCTCTTTTGTTTGCTGTCAATTCCTCATCTCCACTTTTGTTGAAAATAATGATCTCGCCTCAAGTTTTATTAGAAGCTTGACTATTTAAATTTGTTAATTTGAAGTTTTATGCTCACAATCCAAATTAAATAGTCTGCTTACATCAGCAGCTTCGTGTCTCTTAGCATTTTATAAGTGTGTGTGAGTCACAATGTCTGCAATCTTCCTTTCTAAAGAGAAAATAAGTGGTTTTGATAAGGTTTGATTTAAACTAAAGAACTGAATAAAGAATGGATAATGTTATCCTTCGAGCCACATGTAGAGTCATACAGCACAGAAACAGGCCTTTTGGCCCAACTTGTCCATGCTAACCAGTTTTCCTAATCTGAACTAGTCCCGTTTTCCTATGTTTGGCCGACATCCCTCTAAACCTTTCCTATCTATCCATGTACCTGTCTAAATGTCTTTTAAGTGTTGTAATTGTACCCACCTCTACAACTTCCTCTGGCAGTTCGTTCTGTATACTCACCACCATCTGTGTGAAAAAGCTGCCCCTCAGGTCCCTTTTAAATCTTTCGCTTCTCTCCTTAAACCTATGATCTCCAATTTTGGAATCCCTTACCCTGGGGAAAGAAGATATAGTAGGAACTGCAGATGCTGAGATAACAAGGTGTAGAGCTGGATGAACACAGCAGGCTAAGCAGCATCAGAGGAGCAGGAAGGCTGATGTTTCGGGCCTAGACCCTTCTTCAGAAATGGGGGAGGGGAAGAGGGTTCTGAAATAAATAGGGAGAGAGGGGGAGGCGGATAGAAGATGGATAGAGGAGAAGATAGGTGGACAGGAGACAGACAGGTCAAAGAGGCGGAGATGGAGCCAGTAAAGGTAAGTATAGGTGGGGAGGTAGGGAGGAGATAGGTCAGTCCAGGGAGGACAGACAGGTCAAGGGGGCGGGATGAGGTTAGTAGGTAGG
>NC_063353.1:47573074-47582302 GCF_021869965.1 Rhincodon typus | reverse complement strand
TTGATACCATTGGGCTGCAGGGTTCCCAAGCGGAATATGAGTTGCTGTTCCTGCAACCTTCAGGTAGCATCGTTGTGGCACTGCAGGAGGCCCAGGATGGACATGTTGTCTGTGGAATGGGAGGCGGAGTTGAAATGGTTCGCGACTGGGAGGTGCAGTTGTTTAGTGTGAACCAAGCGTAGGTGTTCTGCAAAGCGGTCCCCAAGCCTCCACTTGGTTTCCCCGATGTATACTGCTTCCGTTGTTCCCGTTGTGGCCTTCTCTACGTCGGGGAAACCAAGCGGAGGCTTGGGGACCGCTTTGCAGAACACCTATGCTCAGTTCGCAACAAACAACTGCACCTCCCAGTCGCGAAACATTTCAACTCCCCCTCCCATTCCGCAGACAACATGTCCATCCTGGGCCTCCTGCAGTGCCACAACGATGCTACCTGAAGGTTGCAGGAACAGCAACTCATATTCCGCTTGGGAACCCTGCAGCCCAATGGTATCAATGTGGATTTCACAAGCTTCAAAATCTCCCCTCCCCCTACCACATCCCAAAACCAGCCCAGCTCGTCCCCGCCTCCCTAACCTGTCCTTCCTCCCACCTATCCCCTCCTCCCACCTCAAGCCCCACCCCCATCTCCTACCTACTAACCTCATCCCGTCCCCTTGACCTGTCCATCCTCCCTGGACTGACCTATCTCCTCCCTACCTCCCCGCCTACACTCACCTTTACTGGCTCCATCTCCGCCTCTTTGACCTGTCTGTCTCCTGTCCACCTATCTTCTCCTCTATCCATCTTCTATCCGCCTCCCCCTCTCTCCCTATTTATTTCAGAACCCCCTTCCCCTCCCCCATTTCTGAAGAAGGGTCTAGGCTCGAAATGTCAGCCTTCCCGCTCCTCTGACGCTGCTTGGCCTGCTGTGTTCATCCAGCTCTACACCTTGTTACCTGGGGAAAGGACCTTGGCTTTTCACCTTATCTATGCCTCTCATGATTTTATAAACCTCTATAAGGTCGCCCCTCAGCCTTCAAATCTCCAGGGGAAAAATGTGTCTTGCAGATGATAATAAACTCTTTTTTATCTACCTCCACATTCAAATGCAACTGAAAGTTGCATAATAACATTGAAAGTTGAAAAGGTAGCATGTTCCCTCTTTCATCTAAACTGTTTGTGGACTGAGATTCTTGGTGTTCCAACATTCCACAGCTTGGAACAACATTTCTTCCACTCTTCACCTCATGAATTATGCTATTCTGGATGAATTGTACGGTTAGAGAAGTGGAAGCACTCGCCACCGATGGGACCATCCATTTTCCCATCACTGGCACCATAGTTACAGCATAACTGCATACCAGACACAGTAAGCCCAGAGTGTGTCCTCACACTGTGGTGCAGAAGCCACTAAATTCAGGATATGGCCCAGAGGAAAGGAAAGTTTACTTCTTGCTTTGCACACAAGGACGTAAAGATGTTGGTGGACTGGGCTGTGAAAAGGACGGGGTGGTCCATTTTCCAGTTGATCCCTAGAGGAGGCAATGCCAACAGACCAAGCCAACATGGGCACACATTGTGTCCCACGTAAAGCAAGAAGTACAGAAAAAAGATCATTGATTTGCTGCACGCAAAGGTAAATGCCATTATATTCTCGCTGCTACCTCACACTTCAAGGCCACTACTCACTCTAACCTTGCCACTGCAAACGCACACATCTCACATGGCTCGAGGACCACAACTGTCAGTATTGTACACATTGTGTTCACTCAAAAGCCCTCACTCACATCATCCTCCCAAACTACTAATCCTTCCCGTTCTTTTCACTTCCTATTCATTCACTGGGGACAGCTTACCTCTCATACATGTGTATCACTGCTAAATGTTCTTCCATCCACTTCCACCATATTCAAGCCCCCATTTGTTTCATTGCAGGAAAAACTGGCCCACTCCCCAAACTCTGACTGACGTACATGTAAATGCCAGACTGGTTGCAAATGACCTGCTGGATTGAGAGTTGTTCAATCCTTTTAACTGCAAAGACATGGTTTCTTGGACTCTGATACACCAAATGCCTGACTGGCCGAAGGCAATCCCTGGACTGGAATAGGATGAGCGCCTTGACTGACTGCAGTAATACCCCCTGAGTGACCATAGTTCCTGGTACACCCCACTAAGAACTGCTGTCCTTTGACATTCACATGTGGCCATCTGCTTGATGCACATGTGTTTACCATGTAAAATCTGACACGCTGCAGGTGTGACATTGTCAAAGCGTAGGGCCACACAACATGTCCATCCACACAACATGTCCATCCTCCTTGACTGTTCAGATTTGCCCACAATGACAATCTGCCTGCCTCTCTTTCTCAGTACTAAATAGCAAGCCACAGAGGTAGCCTGTATCTGAACGCAAAAAAAACCCCATGTACACTAAGAAAGCAATGTTGGTCACACAGAGGCTGGCAGCCTGTAAGTCAGGGAATGCAGAATGAAAGCAACATGAAGTATCCAGAGACTGGTAACCTCCAAGTAGGTGCAAAGTAAGTGAGCACTGAGAAAGCAATCTGAGATATCTAAGATGCATCAGTGAAGATGCATGAGATGTGTATATGTCCCTGCACACAAGGGGACTTCGCAGATGCGTGATATGGAGGTGTTAGTATTGGACTGGGGTGGACAAGGTCAGAACTCACACGATACCAGGTTATAGTGCAACAGGTTTACTTGAAAACACAAGTTTTCGGAGCCTCAGTCCTTCTCCAGGTGTTAGTGAGAAAGGTAGTATCCAACACAGAACTTAGAAGTAAAAAATCAAAGTTCACACCATTGATGAGGATGTATTAAACAAACTTAAGATGTTGTTAAATCTTTAATCAGTTAGAAGGTTTTAATTAATATGTATATGTAAATCCCTGAATTTCTTTCAAGTCACGGTCCTGAGAGAACTAAAGGTTTTATCTGTGTAAAGAAGTGACATTTTAGGTCAGACAATGCACGTTAGGTGTGAGACCTTGTTTAGAATTGGTGTTTTAGTTTGGAGTCAAACTGATTTTATTTCTAAAGTAGGAATTTATAAAATGCCATATTGACTGACTATCTGTAAATTGTCTGTTTTTTGAACAAAATAAAATGTATCTGCAAATACATGAATAGGAACGGAAAAGAGGGATACATTTCCTGAAAGTGAAGACAGTTTTAGTATGGAAGCGCAAAATGTGTTGCCGCAGGCTTGCTGTATTGTTCTTTGTTGTCTTTGTAATTCCCCTCTGAGCCACTCACTATCTTGATTTGGAAAATATATCACCGACTCTTCAGTGTGGTTAGGAAAAAAAATTCCTGGAGCTTCCTTCTTAACAACATTGTGGGTCTATCTACAGCATATGGGCTGTAGCGGTTCAAGAAGGTGGCTCACCACCACTTTCTCAAGGGCAACAAGGGATGGGCAATAATTGTCCAGCTGGCAATGCCCATGTCCCACAAGTTTAAAAAAAAGTGGCTGTTTAAATCACAACAGGCCTCTGACTTAATTGAAATTGTCTCCAGCAGCAGCTAGAAGTGTCAATATTGAGAGCTAGGAGCGCTCAGGCATCTGGTTCTAATCCAGATTCCTGTCCTACTTTCTACTGATCGTCTCATCAATGATGTTTTTTGGGAACTGATATTTGGAGGGATCTTTGCAGTCACAGCTTGTTCAGGAGATGTGGAGAAGAAATATTTCGGAGGTTTTCAGGTGAGTAGAGGGATCAGTATTTCAGTTATCATACCGGACCGTCAGACATTTATTTTGCAAGAATGAAAATTCAAGGGGAAAACCAACATTTATACTGCATGAGAGGAGAATACTGATTAGTTGGCAAGAGGACTCTGATTGGTAGAAGCGTTGTCATGGTCAACACATTTATTAATGTTCATTGGCAGTTAATTGATAAATTTTAAACCAGGCAGGTTGGTCAGAGTATTGCCTAGAGAAATGATCCAGCAAATGGCTGTCATATGATTTGTCAAGTTGAAACAGATGCAGAACAAATGCATGTTCTTTCAATCTGCAAGGAACACAGCTCTGCCTCTTAATGAATCTCGCTTCTGGTATATACAAGTACACCGTGCTGTGAGCCCGACAGACAATCCTTTTCAGCAATACTCATGTTCTGTACTATCAAACATAACTAGGACTGTGGATAGGGCTTTAAACTAAATAGTGGGGAGTGTGGGTTCAGGTGTATGGAAAAAGTTAAAGAAGAGGAGGGCTCACCAGAAGTTATTAAAGTTTCCAGAACAAATAATAGGACAGAGACTATGGAAAGTGTCAGGAATCTAACTTCAGGTACAGAATGTAAGGGGACAGCTATAGGAAAGAGGGCAGTCAACACAGGACTGAGGGTGTTGTACTTAAATGCACATAGTATGCAAAACAAGGTAAACGAGCTTCTTGTGCAGATTGAAATGGGCAGGTACGATGTTATCGATATTACAGATACATGGCCGCAAGGGAATCAGAGCTCGGAACTAAATATCCAAGGATAGGCATCCTATTGAAAGATCAGGCAGATGGGCAGAGGGAGTGGGTTGCCTTGTTCATAAGAAATGAAATAAATCAATAGTAGGAGACAAGGTAGGGTTGGAAGGCGTTGAATCTGTGCAGGTAGAGTGAAGCAACTGCAAAGGTAAAAACGACCCTGATGGAGTTATGTTCAGGTCTCCTAGCAGTTGTCAGGATGTGGGGCAGAAAAGAAATCAGGAGATAGAAAAGAGATAGTAGGAACTGCAGATGCTGGAAAATCTGAGATAACAAGGTGTAGAGCTGGATGAACACAGCAGGCCAAGCAGCATCATAGGAGCAGGAAGGCTGACGTTTCGGGCCTAGACCCTTATCCAGCTCTACACCTTGTTATCTCAGGGGATAGAAAAGGCTGGTAAGAAAGACACTATTATAGTAAGCATGTGGGACTTCAATATGCAGGTGAACTGAGAAAACCAGGTTGGTAGCTGATCCCAAGAAAACGAATTTGTGGAATGTCTGCAGGGATGGAGTCCTGATGAAGGCTCCCAACCTGAAACATCCTCTGCTGCCAGATTTGCTGTGCTCCTCCAGCTCCACGCTGTATCAATGTCTACAGGATGGGTTTTTTGGAGCAGCTTGAGGTACACCCCACTAGGAATCAGGCAGTTCTGAATTTGGTGATGCGTAATAAGGCACACTTGATTTGGGTTCTGAAGGTGAAGGAACCCCTTGAGGACAGTGACCATAATATAATAGTATTCACCTGCAATTGATTAAAGATAACTATAAAGACCCTGAGGGAGGAGTTGATTGGAGGGACAGCCTAGCAGGGAAAATGATGGAGCAGTAATGGCAATGGTTTCTGGGATAATTCAAGAGGCACAGCAGAAATTCATTTGAAGGAAGAAGAAACATAGTAAGGGGAGGACAAGAGCAAAGATGTACTACTGAGGCTGCATAAGGCTCTGGTCAGACTGCATTTGGAATATTGTAAGCAGTTTTTGGTCCCATAATTAAGGAAGAGTGTACTGATGTTGGAGAGGGTTCAGAGGAGGTTTACAAGAATGATCCTGGGTGTGAAGGACTTGTCATATGAAGACCCTGAGTCTGTACTTGGTGGAATTTAGAAGGTTGAAACTTACAGAATAATGAGAGGACTAGATAAAGTGGACATGAAGAACATGTTTCCACTAGTCGGAGAGATTAGCTGCTGAGAGCACAGTGTCAAAGTGAAGGGATGACCCTTTAGAACTCAGATGAAGAAGAATTTCTTCAGCCACAGGGGAATCTGCAAAACTCATTGCTGCTGAGAGCTGTAGAGGCCAAGTCTTTGAGTGTATTCAAGACAGAGATAGGAAGGTTTTTGATTAGTAAGGGGATCAAGGGTTATGGGGAGAAAGCAGGAGATTGGGATTGAGAAATATATCAGCCATGATGGAATGGCATAGTAGACTGGATGGACTGAATGGCCTAACTCTGCTTCTATATCTTATTGTTTTGTGGTTAAACGATTGTGTTATCTTATGTCGTGACCAATGGAGTGATGGATTAGAGAGAGAGACAGTGCACTTTGCAAACTTGGCCATAACATCAGTTAAACCATTAGTTAGATGCAAAATAGACATCAAACCAAATAGTGTGCATGCATCCAAACTGAAAGTAGAAGTTATTACCATTTCAGTATCCTATATTTCCATTTTTCATACTGGAACTTTTGTAGCCCTGAGACCAAACAGACATTCATCACGTTGGCCTGAGCTGAATTTACCCTCTGGCCTGAAAGGAAAAAGTCAGTGTCTCACCCACAACACCAACAGGTTCCTTACAATAAGGGTTTTTAATTGAAGTTAATAAAAATTATGAAGCATTGCAATTTTCAGTTTAAACCAGAGGTAACCAATTATTGACGTTGTTTGTAACCTCATGTAACCCACTGTGATCTTCTGTACTATAATTAAGTCATTTCAGCTGTGTTGTTGATAGAATGTTTTTGTTTCAGTTTGTTAGTATTTTTCTCCCATACCATTTCCTCCCTTCCTTTCCCAAAGACATGGATTCCTTGCCAAGACTATGTTTCTACAAATGCTAGTCATGCTCAGCCACTTTCCCTTACTGAGCTATTACGCAGGTTTGAACATTGAATATGACTGTTACCAGGCTATGTCATTGAAATGGGCATCAGAGATAAACACTGACCTAGTGCATTGAAAATTAACCCACATTGTTACTGGACTTGTCACAAATGTGAAAAAATTTAGTCAAATTATCCAAAGTCCTTAATTTTCTTGACTGACGAATCCAGGTTAGAAGAAAACACTCATTGTGATTTTGTACTTAACAAGAAAATATCAGCTAGTTGCAATAAAACAAAAGAACTGTGGATGCTGGAAATATGAAACAAAAACAGAAAATGCTGGAGAAACTCAGAAGTTCTGGCAGCATCAGTGGAGAGAAAACCGAGTTAGTGTTTTGGGTCCAGTGACTTTTCTGAAGAAGCGTGGTTTCTGAAGAAAGGTCACTGGACTTGAAATGTTGACTTTGTTTTCTCTCCACAGGTGCTGCCAGACCTGCTGAGTTTCTCCAGCATTTTCTGTCTTTGTATCTATTTGTTTCAAACAGACTTTATTTTCTGACATTCGTTAAAAACAGTCTAATTACTAACTTATAACATAAAGTTATGTCTATAACTCAAATTCCACACACATATAAACATTCACAAAAAGACAACACACATATATTACAGGTAGGGAAGAAACAAAGAGAGTCAGTGAAGCACACTTCTGGCACCAGTCTGGATTGCAGGAATCAATGAGATGTTTTCCTTTGATTTCATTCAACTCCTGGATGAGGACACGAGTTTGTGGTCACATTGATTCTCAACATTGCATTCACCAGTTGAAGATTCACTCTTTAGTGTGTCTGAAGATGGTTTATCCCTTTATCTTTCAAGAAGGCAACTTGCAGAGAGAGACAGGGCGATGAGTTGCTAAGCGTTAACTTCAACTGCTCCACTCTCAGAAAGGAGACAGAGGAAGATGCTTTCTCCTTCACGGACTGGATGTTTCTGCTATGTCGTCCAAACACAAAGCTATAGCCATTTACTGAGGTACCAATCAAGAAGTTGTTATTATGCTGAGTACTCCTGAAGATGCACATCTGGTCCTGTTCGAAAAACCAATCAAAAGTCTGTCACTGAGCGGAATTGCCTTTGTGTATACTCCCACAGAGCTGAGCTGTCCAGTTTTTCTTCATCAAGTGTTATATTATCTCCATATCTCTTGATTTCCTATCCGTGCCCAAAAATCATTAATCTCAATCTTGATTATACTCAATAACCAAACAACCACAACTGTCTGGGACAGACAATTCTACAATTATTAACCCTTTGAAGGAAGAAACTTCTCTGAATCCTATTCCAAAATGGCTGAGCCTTTTTCACAGATTGTGGCCTCCAGTTGTAGAATACCACAAAAGCACAGAAGGAGGATGTTCAGTTCATTGTGCCTGCACCGTTTCTATCTCCTATTGCCAATTTCTTGCCTTTTCCCCATATTCCTGCATACCATTTCTATCCAGAGAATCATCCAATACCCTCTTGAATGTCTCAGTTGATCCTTTCCCCACCACATTTCCAGGCAGTGCAATCCAAACCCTAACTACTCGCTGTATGAAAACACTTTTCCTCACATCACCCTTGCTCCTTTTGTACATTGCTTTAAATGTATGTCCTTTCTTTTTGCTTTTCCCAGCAGGAACGGCTTCTCTGCACCTATTCTGTTGGACAGTCCATTCATGATATTGAAAATCCCTATCAGATCTCCTCTCAGCCTTTTCCCTTCAAGGAGAACAGTCCCAACTTCTTCAATCTATCCTCATCACTGAAGTTTCTCATTCCTGGAACCACACACACAAATCACTTCTACACTCTCTCCATTGCATTCACATCTTTCCTATAATGTGGTGCCCACAACTGTTACAATATTCCAGCTGAGGTCTAACAAGTATCTTATACCAGTTCAACATCACCGCCTTTCTTGTGTACTCCATGTCACTCAGTGTATATTTTGTTAATTGCTCTTTCCACCTTTCCTGCCATCTTCAATAATCTGTGCACGTGTACACCCAGGACCCTCTGCTCCTGCAATCCTTTTACAGTTATACCCCCTTTTTTTATCATCTTTCAAATATCACAAATTCTGGAATATTTTGAATTCTGGCACAGGGCAATGAAATAGCTGGGCTGAACTGCAAATCTTAATTTTCAATTTTTGTTTTTTTTTTAAGTACAGCAAAAGTGATAAGTTCCATTTCCAGACTGGAGAGATTGAACTTGTAAGAGTAGGGGAAGTAAGGATGATTTCATATTATGAGAAAGACTGGATTAGGCAGGAAAACAAACAACCCTCAAAGGCCAGCCTAATCATTAGCAACTCCTTTGTCTGTCCAACTGTGTTTCTCTCTCTTTGGGATCTATCCTATCATTTACATGCTACCCCACCAACCTCCCTATTTTCTGCATATAAACTGATGTTTTCCCAGCCACCATCAGTTCTGAGGAAGGGTCACTGGACCCGAAACGTTAACTCTGTTTTTTCCTTCACAGATGCTGTCAGATCTGCTGAGCTTCTCCAGCAGAAATAGTAGGAACTGCAGATGCTGGAGAATCTGAGATAACAAGGTGTCGAGCTGGATGAACACAGCAGGCCAAGCAGCATCAGAGGAGCAGGAAAGCTGATGTTTCGGAA
>NC_063353.1:47562495-47572574 GCF_021869965.1 Rhincodon typus | reverse complement strand
ATCCTTTTTTCTGATGAAGGGTCTAGGCCCGAAATGTCAGCCTTTCTGCTCCTGTGATGCTGCTTGGCCTGCTGTGTTCATCCAGCCCTGCACCTTGTTGTCTCGGATTCTCCAGCATCTGCAGTTCCTACTATCTCTGATTCAATTTATCAGCCATGTCATGTGCTAATTTAATTACTGCCGTTGCCTGATCTGGAGTTCCCACTGTACTACCCCTGAACTATATAAGGAAATGTTTGCAGATAATGCTGGAGAAACTCAGCAGGTCTGGCTGTATCTGTCGACAGAGGTAACGTTTCAGGTCCAGTGACAGTTTTTCAGAACAATTCTTTATGTCTTATTTCCAGTACATCTGCTCTGGTACATATGCAGGGTATTCGGGATAAATTTTCTATACAGAGCTTCAACACTCCTGGTAGCAAATGTCGTGTATTTTGCAGGTTGTTTTATTTACCACAGTTTCTCGCCTAGTTTCCTTAGTGAGACTACAATGGAGTGGACTTCGGATATTCCTCAGCATTGCCATGGTGATGAGCGATCTCCTGGAGCCTGGCACAGTGTGAGGCCGAGACTTGAATAGAGATATATCCTTTGGGCATTCTCTGAGAATGACAGTGGGGGAGAATGATAGCAGTAATGTAAGAGGAAATGTGAAGGCAAAAGATTTGCAATATTTCAGGACAACCCAAAGTGCCTTACAACCAATAAGGGACTGTTGTTACAAAAGGAACACAGCAGCTAATTTGGGCATAGCAAGTTTGCACAAACAGCAATATGATATTAAGCAGAGATGGTAGGAACTGCCGATGCTAGAGTCTGAATCATCATAGAATCATAGAATCCCTATAGTGTGGAAACAGGCCCTTTGGCCCAACAAATCCACACCGATCTGACTAACAAGGTGTAGAGCTGGATGAACACAGCAGGCCAAGCAGCATCAGAGGAGCAGGAAAGGTCCAGACCCGAAATATCAGCTTTCCTGCTCCTCTGATGCTGCCTGGTCTGCTGTGTTCATCCAGCTCTACACCTTGTTATCTATGATATTAAGCAGATTGTCTGATTTAATTGTGTTGACTCAGGGATACGTAGTGACCATGACACCAAAATTTGATTTGATTGGATTTATTATTATCACTTATACCGAAGTACAGTGAACGGTTTTGTTTTGCACGCAGTACAAGCGGATCATACCATACAAAGTGCATTAGAGTAATAGAGCAGAGCGAGGAATACAATGTTACGGCTGAAGAGAAGGTGCACAGAGAGCAAGATGAACATTAAGTTTAAAATCCGTTCAGAAGCCTAATAACAGCAGGGAAGAAGCTGTTCTTAAATCATTTGCTCTTTTACTGTGGAATCTTAGATGTCCACTTGAGATGATCTCTTGAAACATCATTGTGAATAAGGCTATTGGCCAAGTGCTGGAAAATGAGATTAGAATAGATGAATGTTTGATCATAAGCTTAGAGACAATGGGCCGAAAGGTCTCTTTCTGTGCTCTTTTTCTGAATCTCTATGACAGCTGAACTAGTGATTAAGCTCATTTTTTTAGTGTCTTGCTTGAACAACCGGAACACTTCACTAGAACATTAGACTGGAATAAGTGCTTAAATTTCAGAAGCAGGGCCAGTACAATTGACATTCTGACTCCCGAGTGTTCACTGACCCACCAATAGTTATCTTAGTCCATTGTTGGTACTTATGAACCTGTTCGTAGTCACTCCAGACCCCAGTGGATGCTGGAGGTAGAAGCAGTTTCTTTTTCTTCCTTGGAAATACTTGAAACTTTTTGTTCAAAAGGGTAAATTTCTAAGAATCACAAAAGGTTGCAAACCATAAATAAGCCATTCGGCCCATCAGATTTGTGATGGACCTTCTTTTCATGCTGAGGCACGAAGCAAGCATTTGTCCTTCTTGGGCCCCAATAGATTTTACTAATATCCATCTATTTCATGCAGCAAACTAATCCCCTCTCAGCACTTTCTTTCTCAGAACACATTATAAAATTGAGAAGCAGCATCTAGCCCACAGTGTGAGGCCCTTTCGTCATTAATTGGATCAGCAGTCTTCAGTCCCCGCAAGTGCTTTAGTTCCATGAGATTTGGAATTGACAGAGCTGGAACCTCTCAGAATGTTTGCTCCTAGTTGATTGGGGGATGCTTTTGCTTATTATTTGACATGGGCCTGATAAACATCTTGGGTCATGCCCCTTCTCAGTCCTCTCAGCAAGCCCAGCTATCCAGAATATTCTAACATCTTGGGCAGTCTTTTGTCCTATTAAATGCTACTCTGCCTGATGTTACCTTGTACAAAAAAAAATGAAGAGAAAACATAAATAACTTTCCTTTTATGCATCTTTGTTATCCCTGGGGTAGCACATTGGAAATCAAGCCTTGTAGTCACCACAAAAATTAAAGATCATTTTAAATGTACACCAGCATTCCTCAATTTCACTCAGCATGAACAGGTTTCAGTGCTTAATGAGAATTACTATTATAGGGAATTAAACATTAGCTACAGGTAAACAGCTCTGAACCACTGGCGTATAACCTTTGTGATTAAAATTTCAATCCCCTTCAAAACTTGCCCTTACACACACACACACCAACACGGAGAAAAAAACACACACACACACACACACACACACACAGGAAAAATACATGGACAGAGGTAAAACTGGGAAAGGCAGTCCAATAGTCTTTGTTCACAAGATTTATTGAATTGGTTCTAGCTGATCAGATGGTTTCATCTCACCATTCCTTTTCTCGAAGCTTCCACTGGTTTGCAGGAAGCGCAGGATGGCTGGTTCACTGATAAAAGATCTCTGACTTACCAGTTAGAAACACCTGCTGAAGGAAAGATAAAGTGGCTTACTGCAGAGAATGGAGCTGGAGCCCATGAGCTGGTACAGACGTGATGGTTTCTCTCTATCCCAAGCTGTTCACATGGCTGTTGGCAGGCAGAAGACCTTTGCCATTAATAACTGGTCACTAGTCCTCAAACCTATCAGCTTCTTGTTGCCAACCAAAGCTCCATCTGTGTACAACCCCATGGTTCCAGTTAATCTGCAAATCTTGCTTTAACACAGCTGTACAAACAGTATTCACAATGAGGAGCAATTGCTTTCAAACCATGCAGCTGCCAGGATAGTGGAGGCTTTTAAAATATTTCTTTCCTCATTTAATTAAAAATAATTTAAAAAACACAGGAAAATAAAAGGACATGGCTTACATCCTCATTTTCTGTTGAAATCTGTATTGGTAGTGGTATACTTGTTCAGGTTGGTCACTGAGTTCTGAATATGGACCAATCCACCAACTCTAAGCAGTCCCATAGAAGCTCCTGCTTTACCTCACACCATCACTGCACTACTTTCTCTGCTGTGTCCTCATGCTTTAATTTCTGCTTGTAAGCCAGGAGGGGAAGGCAGCTTTGTGATCTAATTTTCCAAAGTGATGGCAGTGCTAGGGACAAATCAGATCCCCTCATGGGAAATGATAACATGCTATTAGCTTTCCCAGATGGGGAATGGAACGACAGACATCTTTGGTTGTGTAGCAATTGTCAAGGATGTTTGGACCTCTGGTGGGACAGGAGACATGTTGATGGTATTTTGGGAGCACGTTATTGAGGTTGGCCTGTTTGAAGTCACCGGCTAGGATGAGCAAGGCCTCAGGGTATTCTGTCTCAAGACTGTTTGTGGCATTGTATACTTCATCAAGTGCACTCTTCACTTCTGCTTGGGGAGGGATGTAGACCGCTGCCAGGATAGCGAAGGTGAATCTGTGTGGTATGTAGTAGGGATGGCACTTCATTGTTACATAGTCTAGGTCCGGGAAGCAGTATCTCACCAGGGTCGCCATGTCTGAGCACCAGGTAGTGTCGATTAGGTGGCAGGCCCCAATGCCCCTTGCCTTACCCGAGGTCTGTTCAGTGAACTGAGAAACCCTCAGGTTGTAAGGCACAGTCAGGTGTAGCAGGAGTGAGTCATGTCTCTGTCTCTCAGTTCCCTTTGGAAGCTGCGTCTAGCTTTGAGGTCATCCATTTTGTTGTCAGTGGCTTGAACAATTGCCAGGAGTATGCTGGGTAGGGGGATCTTGAAATCCCGAAGCTTCAGTCCCACCTGAGATCCAGGGCATCTCCTAGGTAGGTGGCTGCTCTGAGTTGGTCCCAGGCGTCGGTGAGGGAAGTCTGCTGTGCCGAGAGGTAAGTGCGTGCTCTCGATGGGATCCTGGGAACCAGTCATGGCCTTGAGTGTTCCAGGAGGTCTTGGGGCTGTTTTACTCGGGCCTCCTTGATGGCCAGTCATTGTGGGGTCAGGTCTTGTTGCTGCACTGGTTGGGCCTTGGTTCCACGTTTCCATGAGGAGGCCAGGCCTGTGGGAAGCCTGTAGGCCCTAATCCCTCTGGATTTGCTGTTCCAGCATCGGTAATCTGGCCTCGTCAGGCAGAGAGTCTTTAAACCTGAAAGTAGATTTAGGAGAACGTTGTTAGTGATTCTGATGGACTTGGAATTGAGGTTTAGAAGAGCAGAACAATTATAAAACATGTAAGAATATGATCTGCTGTAGGCAGCTTGCAAAATGTTACCATATTCCTGCACCATCTTAAAACAAGGAAGTGCTGGCAGTGCTAGTGACAGATCAGATCCCCTCATGGGAAATGATAACATTCTATTCGCTTTCCTAGTTCCTTGTTATACCTGCAGACTGACCTTCTGTGAGTCATGCATTAGGATACCCAGATCCCTCTGCATCTAAGAACTCTGCAGTCTCTCACCGTATAGATAATGTGGTTGTTTTTAATTCCTCCTGACAAAATAGACAGTTTTGGATTTTCCACAGATGATTTGCCATGCCTTTGCCCATAGTTCAGTTGGGTGCGTGGCTGAGTTTGTGATGTCATTGGTGCAGGTTCGATTCTCACATTGGCTGAGGTTACCATGAATGTCCCTTCCTTCTCACCCTCTTCTCTTGCCTGAGGTTAAACCACTGCCTGTTGTCTCCGTAATGAGAGAGTGAGACTGTCCTGACTTTACCTTTTTCAAATATATGTTTTCAACTTTAGCCAAACGCGAGGTCCCAAAGGACCAGAGACTAGCCAGTGTTGTTCCCTTTATTAAAGAAGGTCAACAGGAGTAATCCAGGAAACTAGAGGCCCACGAGTTTTCCATCAGTGGTAGGGAAATTATTGGAGAAGATTCTTAGGGACGGGATTTACTTGCATTTGGAAAAGAATGGACTTATTAGGAATAGTCAGCATGGCTGTGTGCGGGGGAGGTCTTGTCTCACAAATTTGGTTGAGTTTTTTGAGGAAGTGACAAAGATGATTGACGAGGGTAGGGAGTAGATGTTGTTTGCATGGACTTGACTAAAGCATTTGACAAGCTCCCTCAGGGTAGGCTGGTCCAGAAAATTACGTCACATGGAATCCACAGTGAGTTCATAAGTTGGATACAAAATTGGCTTGGTCATAGAAAACAGAGGGTAGTTGTGGAGAGGTATTTCTCTGACTGGAGGTCTGTGGTGAGTGGTGTTCCACAAGGATCAATGCTGGGACCTCTGTTGTATGTAATATATATCAATGATTTGGATGAAAATGTAGGTAATCTGATTAATGTGCTTGCAGATGACACGGAAATTGGTGGAATTGTGGATATTGAGGAAGGTTGTCAAAAGATACAACAGGATATAGATTAGTTGGAAAGTTGGGCGGAGAAATGGCAGATGGAGTTTAATCAGTAGAAGTGTGAGGTGATGTATTTTGAGAGGTCAAATGCAAGAGGAAAGTATAGAGTAAATGGCTGGACCTTAGGAGCTTTGATACACAGAGGAATCTTGGGGTGCAAGTCCATAGCTCCCTGACAGTAAGGAGCAAGGCAAGCGGATAAGGTGGTAAAGAAGATGTAAGGCATGCTTGTCTTCATCAGTCGGGGACACTGAGTATAAAAGTTGGCAAGTCATGTTGCAACTTTAGTTAGGGCACATTTGAAGTATTTTGTTCAGTTGTGGTCACTACAGTACAGGAAGGATGTTGGAGGCTGTGGAGAGGGCGCAAAAGAGGTTTACCAGGCTGTTGCTTGGATTGGAGTGTATTAACTATAAGGAGGGGTTGGATAAACTTGGACTGTTTCTGCTAGAGCATCAGAGGCTGCGGGGTGACCTGATAGAAGTGTATAAAATTATGATAGGCATGGACAGGGTGGACAGTCGGAGGCTTTTTTCCAGGGTGGAAATATTAAATAATAGGGGCCATAGGTTTAAGGTGAGGGGGATGGTTGCGGGGGGAGCGCGGGGTGCAGGAAGAGAGAGAGTTTAAAGGAGATATGTGAGGCACGTTTTTCTTCCACAGAGGGTGGTAGGTGCCTGGAATGTGCTGCTGGGGAGATGGTAGAAACAGATACGATACCAACGTTTAAGAGACATTTGGACAGACGCGTGAACAGGCAGGGAATTGAGGAATACGGATCATGTGCAGGCAGATGGAATTAGTGGCATCATGGTTGGCACAGACACAATGAGGTGAAGAACCTGTTCCTGTGCTGTACTGTTGTATGTTCTAAAAAGAACTTACAATCCCATGTTAAACAAATGTCCCAGTGTTGGCCTTACTTAGTTCCTGCAGTACAGACATCCGTCCAGGGTTTCCCATTTCTCACTGATTGTGCAGTCTAGGTTGTCTCGTTGTTACTATCACTCACTTCCTGGCCTGGACTGTTCTCCTGGTTTCATTCTTTATCCTGTCCATCTGTGAATCTTCTGTTCTGCTTTTTCATGCTGGCGTTTTATCTTACTGTAAGTCATTTTACCCTTACAGAGAGATAGGTTTGAATAAATGTTTGGGAGGACGAGAAAGGGGGAAGGTATTTTAGAGTTTAAGACTTCAGCAACCAAAGGCACTTCCACCAACCCTGTACCCATTAAAAGTGCCAGGAGGCATTGAATAAAAGTGCAGATATGTCGGACGGATGTGGTGCTGGAGGAGGTGAAAGAGATGGAGAAGGGCAAGTCACAGGGGTTTTTAGAAAGTAAATGCATTTAGGCGTTGCTTAACTGGAACCCTTTGTAGGTCAGTGGACAGAAGGCAAGACACTTCAGTATGTTTAGTTAAAATGCTCCTTGCCTTGTTCACTGATGCTGCAGAACCTGTGTAGAGCTCGCTGCACTGGAGAGAATGGAGAAGATTTCTCTGCTGAACGAGCCTGGGTAATGTTCGTGGGAGGTATCCGTGAGATCAGCACAGCAAGCTGTCCCTTCGCCATTGAGGGCAAAGTCTGAGCCAGTACATTTTTAAGCGTGTCCATTCTGAGACACTTCCATGAGGTGTTTATGAAAAATTGTGGCACCTTTGGAAAGAAATTGTGAACCAATCTGTTTTTGTCCTCAGGGATACATAACAAATAGGAGCAGGAGTAGGCCATTCAGCTCCTTGAGCCTGGTCCCCATTCAATATAAGGTTGTCTGTTCATTCAACTCAGTCCCCTGTTCCTGCTTTCTCCCCTTTCATCCTTTTAGCCTTAAGAACTATATCTAACCCCTCCTTGAAAATGTTCAAGGTTTTGGCCTTGACTATTTTCCAAGGCACAGAACTCAACAGGCTCACCAATCTCTGGTCACTCCCTGATCCATAAGGAGTTTCTAATAATGTAAGTGAAAGACATTCTCACCATTTGGTTCCTGTTTGCTTGGAGGTTGTCTGTCAGTCGAGGATAAATGCACTGTGCTGATATCAGTCTGTCCGTCCCCCCTCAGCAGTGATCGACTGATTCCCGGGACAACAGGACTGACATGTGAAGTAAGATTGGATCAACTGGGCTTGTGCTCCCTGGAATTTAACAGAATTGGGTGGGGGGGCAGGGTGCGAAATCTTATGGAAACATCAAATCCTGATGGGACTGGACAGGCTAGATGTGGGGAGAATGTTCCTGATAAACGAGGCGTCTCAGTCTAAGAATAAGGGGTAAGTCATTCAGGTCTGAGATGAGGAAGAATTTCTTCACACAGAGTTGTGAACCTGTGGAATTCTCTCCCACAGGAAGCTGCTGGGGCCAGTTCATTAGATACATATAAGAGGAAGCTGGACGTGGCCCTAGTGGCTGAAGGGATCAAGGAGAATGCAGAGAAAGTGGGAGTGAGATACTGAGATGATCATATTGAATGGTGTGCAGTCTCGAAGGGCTGAATGGCCTAATCTTGCTCCTATTTTGTATATTTCTGTGTTTCTACACGCAGACCAAGGTCTCCAGTCTCCATCACAACTTCCCTCGCTGCAAGGGGAAGGAAACTAGTTTTCGCATGATAATGTTCAGATTTTGGTAAAGGTTGGGAATTAAAAGTGCTTCTTTAAAGAAACAGGTCAACTTGTTAAAATGTGGGTATTATGACAAAGTTTACAAAGGCTGCTCCTCCCTACAGAATCTTATCAGCTGTGAACTTGAAGAGACTTCACCGATGTGATTTAGTGTCTGTCCCATCTCAGTGGGTATTGAGCCAAAAGGTTGTGGGTTCAAATCCCATTGCAGACATTAATGCATAGACACTGCAGCTGAAGCTCCCAGGGGTACAGAGAGAATGCAGCACTGTTGGAGGTGCTGTCTTTCAGGTGAAACATTACCCTGAGGGTCTGTCTGCTCTCTCAAGTAGGTGTGAACAATCCAGTAACTCTAGGTTGGAGAAGGGGAGTTTGCCTAGTGTCATGGTCAATATTAATCCCTCAGTTAACACATTAAAACAGGTAACCTGGTCATTATCATCCTGCAGGTTGAGGGAGCATGCTATACAAAATGACCATTGCATTTCCTACATTCCAACAGTGACTACACTTCAAAAGTGCTTCTTGAGCTGCAGAGTGCTTTGGGAAGTCCGAAAGGCACTACTTAAATGCAATCCATTTTGTTTTTGTCATGTGAGATGGTGTGGAGATCACAGATGTGACGATAGAATCAATGTGTGATATTGTGTTTTGTAGTACTGCTGTTGTGTGGATGTGTTGAGAATTGAATACAGATTTACAAGCGTAATCCTGTGCAAGGAATAACAAGCACCGCATTGATTCTGAACTCTTTCTAAAGGGATCAAAAGTGACAAGGCCAGCAATAGGGAACAGTTTTTCTGAGTGTTATTAGTAGCAACAAGAGATTAACTTGCCAAAATCTGATTTAAACAAAGGGGTATCATTTAAAGTGAAAGGTAGTATGGTCAGAGGGAATTTGAGGCAATTAAATCTTCCCCCAGAGGTTGGGGAGGCGTTCTGGAATATGCTTCTTGGGAGGGAAGTTGAGGAGGGAAACCTTGCAATCTTTAAAAAGTATTTGGATGAGCCCTTGAAATGTCATAACGTTCAAGGTTATGGACCTAGTGCTGGGAAAGTGGGACTAGTATATTTTTGGCAGTACAGACACAAGGGCCAAAGGGCCTGTTCTGTACTGTATGATTCTATGAAATAGTTGTACCAAAACTAACAATAGTGCTTTTAATGCTTTGCACATGAGCATTATATAAAAAAAAGACATTAAGTAAGGAGATATTAAGACAAATGAGCAAAACTGTTGTCCAAGAGAGAAGTTCGAAGAAACATCTGAAAGGAAGAAAGGTAAAGAGTGAGACTTAGGGAGGGGGTTCCAGAGCTTGGGGCTCGGGCAGCTGAAGGTACACTCACCAATATCAAAACAGATAAAGTTAGGGACGTGCGCGAGGCCAGAATTAGATGGACACAGTTATCTTGCAGAGCTGTAAAACTGGAAGAGATTCCAGACATAAGGAGCGATGAGGCAATTGAGGTAAACAGCGATGTAGATTTTAAACTCAAGGTTGTTGCTTTACTGGGTTCGCTTTTTAAGGTGAGAGGTGGTGGGTGAGCGGGATTGGGTATCAGTAAAGGATACCAGCAGCAGATTACAAAATTGTACAGTGTTGGAGACCAGTCAGGAGCATTACAAAGTCATCAAATTTCGAGTTGAGCTGATGCGGGAGTGAAGATAGCTGATGTGTAGTGGAACATTTCCCACTTGCCTGGATGAGTGCAGCTCCAACAACACTCAGGAAACTCAATACTGTCAAGGTCATAACAACCTGGTGAATT
>NC_063353.1:47523010-47561995 GCF_021869965.1 Rhincodon typus | reverse complement strand
GGACTGGGGGAAAAAAAAGGAGAAATATATCAAAAGCCAATTGATGGCTGTGGAATCACACATCTGTTAAAAAGGATTACAACACAATTTTAGAACCGAAAGAAAAACTAGTTAAAATATCCTACACAACCCTCTCAAATTCTCCCAAAATAAACTTTCAAACACACACCTTTTCATGGTGAGAACTGTTAGAATGTCACGGTTGCCATCTTCCTTCAGTTGTAAATCTTTCAGTACAATCTAAATCAATAAAACAAAATTAAACAATACAATGATGGGTAGAATGGAGCATTCTAATCATGCATCTGATCAAAATACTACAATTATTGCACAATAAACTACATAGTCTTCCCAGGTGTAAAACCGGTTTCACCTGAAAACTGTCCAAAAGTTGACAGTTAATTCTAAGAGAAACACGATGCATAGAACATAAGTGTGGCTATCAGTATGAAGAAACCTGGACTACTATGTTGCAACCTATTAAGTTCTGAACTTTAATGATGAGGAGTAGCAGGGATTATAGTGAGGTAAATAAATATTGGGGTGGGAAAGGAGGAGAAAAACAGAAGCATTGACGTTCTACCCTCCAATAACTTGTTAAACAAGATAAAATTGATACATTAGTCTCTTCAATTAAAATAAGCACAGAATGCAAACTCTATAGAGACTGACCTTCTTTCCAGCATAAGGTCAGATGTAGAGATGTTTACTGATGATTGCGCCATTTTTAGCAATATTTTCAACTCCTCAAATACTGAAACACTCCATGTCCAAATGTAACAAGATTTGGACAATATCCAGGTTTGGGCTGATAAGTGGGAAATATTTTTCATGCCACACAAGTGCTGGACAATGACCATCTTCAACAAATGAGAATCTAACCATCATCCCTTGACATTTAATGACATCACTATCACTGAATCCCTCACTATTAACATGTTGGGGTTGCTACTGACCACAAACTGACTGGATCATCATTGATACTGTGGCTGCAAGAGCAGGTCTGTGACTCCCCAGTGCCTGTCCAGCACAAATCAGGAATGTGATGGCATTGTCTCGACTTGACTACATCCTATCCGCCACCTTCAACAATCATTTTCTTCACCAGCGATGCATGGGAGCTGCAGTGTTAATAAGCTACAAAGATTCAGTACACAAATCACCAAAGCTCTAACAGCATCTTCTAAACCAGAAGCCCCTACCACTTAGAAGGAGAAGGGCAGCAAACACATCAGAAGACCATTTGCAAGTTCCCTCCAAGATGGACACGATCCTGACTTGAAATTATATCACTGTTCCTTCACTGTCAAAATCCTAGAATTCTCTTCCTAACAGCACTGTGGGTGTCTCTGTATCAACTGGACTGCAGCAGTGTAAGAAGGCAGCTCAGTACCACCCTCACCAGGGTAATCAGGGATGGGCAATGAATGCTAGCCTAGCCCACATCTCATAGCAAATTAAAAAACAAACACTGTACAACATTTAATAGTTAAACTACTTTTAAAACAGTATCTGGAGAGTCTGAATGGTGCTGCAAATTGTGCAATCATCAGCAAACATTACCCACTTCTAACCTTACGATAGAAAAAAGGCCAGCGTCTGCAGAATTTGTTTCCCATTGGTATTTTATTGAAGAGGTTCATTCTACCATTGTGCTTTCTCTATTTGCTTATTTCATCTATATTTATTTATATCAGCACAATGTACCTATGGTATTAACAATATATTAGATTATGTTTTTTGTCTCAGCTTGGGTTTAAAAAAAGTAAAACAATTTGTATGTATTTTCGGACGTTCAGCTGAATGAGCAAACAAGGTGTCTCGATTAAGGTGCCTGTTTTCAAAAAAGATAACATTTCCAGATAGGGTTTGTTGCTATTTACATGACCTCCTCTATTGTGAATCATTATATGGCTACAAGGACTACAGAAGACCTGTCCACGAGGTCACTGGGCTAGCCAATTACACCTCAGCCTCACACTACATCTTCCTTTGCTGGCTCGATAGAGAAAAAGACTGTCACATCATCAAACAACAAGTAATAAACACAAGTAAACTATGGAAGAAAACAATGCTTTGTCCACAAATACCAAACACTGGAAAAACTGACTAACAGAAATAAAGTAATCAAAACCTAAACTGTACTAGCATCCCTTGTGGCAATAGAACACGTATTGGTCATGCCATGTACGAGTTTTAGCTACAACAGCCACACCAAATTCTAGTCAGATGCAATGTTAACCTTGTCCTTGAATAATGGAAGATTTTTTACCATCTACACTGTGTAACAAAATCATAAACTCACTTTTCATACATAGAATCAACATTTGACTCGACATAATGCAGAGGAAATCTTCAGAATTCATCGATTGAACATTTGTAATTTTTAAAAATATATTACGTTAGTTAGATCTGGATGGTTGCCGGCAGGTACAAATGGATAAAATCAGCATTCTTGTGCAAACCTGCCATTGCACCAGAATCAAAGGAAAAGGGATAGGTGGGGAACTGCAAAAAACACATGTCCCAGAAACCCCTGACAACGTCAGCAATTAATGATGATTTAGTGATTTTAATTCCAAGGATATGTGTCCTATTGAAAGGACAGGCAGATGGCAGGATGGGATGGGGGAGGGGGGTGGTGGTGGTGGTGGGGTGGTTGGTGGTGGGGGTGGGTGGTGAGTGGGTTGGCGGGTTGGTGGTGGAGGGGTCATTTGCCTTGTTAATAAGAAATGAAATTAAATCAATATCAAGATGGGGAGAGGCTGGATAGGCTGGGACTTTTTTCACTGAAGCATAGGAGGTTGAGGAGTGATCTTATAAAATCATGAGGGGTATAGATAAGGTGAATGGCAAGTGTCTTTTCCCCAGGGTGAGCGAGTTCAAGGCTAGGGGACTATTTTCAGGGTGACAGGAGAAAGATTTTAAAAAGATATGAGTGACAACTTTTGTTACGCAGACACTGAATCATGCATGGAATGAACTTCCAGAGGAAGTCATGGATGCAGGTACAGTTACAATGTTTAAAAGGCATCTAAGTACTCAAATAAGAAATGTTTGGAGGGATATGGGCTAAGCACAGACAGGCAGGGCTAGTTTAGTTTGGGATTATGCTCAGCATGGACTGGCTGGACTAAAGGGTCTGTTTCCATCCTGTATGACTCTATGACTCTAAGTGATCCAAGGTGAGAAGGTGCAGAATCTATCAGGGTACAGATGAGGAACTGCAAAGGGGAAAACAAAAAAGACCCTGAATGGAGTTGCGTACAGGCCTCCCAGCAGTAGTCAGGATGTGAGGAAGAAATAAAATCAGGAGATAGTAAATGCATGCAAGAAAGGCACTATTACAATCCTCATGGGGGACTTCCATATGCAGGTGGACTGGAAAAATCAGGTTAGTAGTGATCTCAATGAAAGGACCTTGTGAAATATCTACAAGATGAATTTTCTGGAGTAGCCTGTGGTACAGCCCACGAGAACAGGCAATTCTGGATTTGGTGATGTGTAATGAAGCAACCATGGCTGACAAAGGATGTCAGGGACAGCAAATACGTAAGAGAAAAAGCATACAATGTGGTGAAGTCAGAGGATTGGGAAGCCTTTCAAAATCCAGCAGAGGACATCTTACCAACAATAAGGACCAGTTTGGGGAAGTGGGGGGGACACACATGAGCATCTGATGGGCAAAACAGTTTTACATTATATAAGGGTGACAAGAGTGAACACTGGACCACTAGAAAACGAGGCTGCAGAAGCAGTGATAGGGAACAAAGAAACAATGGACCAACTGAATAGGTACTCTGCATTAGTTTACAGAGTGAAAGACACTGGTAGCAGAACTTCAAAAGAGTCAGGGGATAGAGGTGAGTGTAGTGGCTGTCACTATGATACAGGTGCTGTGGAAATTGAAAAGTCTGAGGTGAATAAGTCACCCAGACTGGATGGACTACACCCCAGCATCCTGAAGAAGATAGATGAAGAGATTGTGGAAGCATTATTACTGATCTTTCAGGAATCACTGGAGTCAGAGACGGTCCCAGAGGATTGGAAAATAGCTAATGTAAGAAGGGAGGGAGGCAGAAGGAACTTAACAGCCAGATAGCCTGACCTCGATCATTGGTAAGATTTTAGAGTCCATTATTAAGGATGAGATTGCGGGGTACTTGGAAGTGCATGGTAAAATAGGGTGGAGTCAGCATGGCTTCGTCAAGGCAAGGTCGTGCCTGACAAATCTGTTCAAATTCTTTGAGGAGGTAAAAAGCAAGCTGGACAAAGGAGAGCCAGTGGACGCAATCTATTTTGATTTCCAGGAAGCCTTTGGCAAGGTGCCACACAATATGCTGCTAAATAAGACAAGAGCCCATGATGTTAGGGACAAAGTACAGGCATGGATAGAGGATTGGCTGACTGGCAGAGGCAGAGCGTAGGGATAAAGGGATCATTTTCAAGATGGCAGCTGGTGACTATTGGAGTTCCGCAAGGCTTAGTATTGGAAATACAACTATTCACATGAACAATCAGGATGAAGAAACTGAAGGCACTGTTGCTAACTTTGCAGATGACAAAGATAAGTGGAGAGGCAGGTAATGTTGCGGAAGCGGGGAAGCTGCTGAAGGGCTTGGACAAGTTAAGAGAATGGACAAAGAAGCGGTAGACGGAATACAATGAAAAAGCGTGAGATATGCACTTTGCTAGGAAGAACAGAGGCATAGACTATTTTCTTAACGGAAAAAGGCTTTGGAAATCTGAAGCATAAAATGACATAGGTGTCCTAGTTCAGGATTCTCTTAGGGCTAACATGTAGGCTCAGATGGCAGTCTGGAAGGCAAATGCAATGTTAGCATTCATTTTTTACAGGGCTAGAATACTAGAGCAGAGATGTAGTTTTAAGGCTGTATGAGGCTCTGGTCAGACTGCGTTTGGAACATTGAGAGTAGTTTTGGGCCCACTATGTATGGAAGGATGTTTTGGCCTTGGAAGGGGTCCAGTGGATGTTTACATTAGTTACATTAATTTACCATTAAATTAACTTATTGGACTACGTTTAAATGGACAAGAGGATAAGGACAAGATTTGATGATAACGAAATCCAAAATTAAACAGTTTGCCAAACCTCGCTGCCTAAGGTGGCCCATGAAGAAACACATCAGCATCTACTGAAATAAGGCTCAACACAACACGGAGGTTTTTTTTTTCCAAAAAGTATCAAGTGCTCTGACAGTTTTCTGTCTCGCCTCCCTCACAATTTCTCTCTTCCAGATTTCAGAAGCCTTGTCTAGAAGCAGGTTTTTGGCCCCTCAATCCTTCTCAACGATTAAATGAGATCATGCCTGATTTCCAAACTTAAATCTACTTCCCCACACAATCCCCCGATCCTCTCGACTTCCTTACAACTGAAGAATCTTTTCAATCCTAGCCTTCAGTGTTTTCATCAAATGAGTGTGCACATCGTTCTGGACTACAGAATTATTGCAGTAAAGATTCAAAAAACAAAAACTGACCTGTGCTAATTTGTTTCTTTCTGGATCACATCCTTTCTCCCCAGACTCGTACAGTTCAAGGCAGACAGAAGAAACATTTCCCGGTGCCTGAAAAGCATGATGTTTTCTTGCTGGTAATGGAGTACCTGATGGAAATACCACCTTGTATGTGTCAGATCCAGACTCATCACTCTCCTACAGGAAAACAAAAAGATAGAATATTACACAATCGACTGGATATAATGAATAAACAATGATATTACTGCATTAAGTTGTATTAATAGAATTGCTTACAAGGCAAACCATCTTTAAATCTCGATTTTTGTTTACTAACGGGTAGACAAAGCAATTATCAATTTCTCCACCTAAGCAGTACAGGATAATATTCATAATAAAAGTGTGGAGCACTCTGTCTTCACAATGGATTAAACCCCACATTGGATTAAATATTACGTTGTGAAACATTACAGACATTCATTTCTGCAAATGAAACAGTAACATGAAGGGCAGTACAGTTCACAAATCAAAGGGGCACTACTACAGGCAAATGACAAATAAATATACATTCTGTAATGCACTGGTTTTCATTAAAGCTGTTGGTAAATCATAGATTATCACTGTAAGTTACAGAGATATGTGGTTTGGAGAATTAGATACGCCAATACAAACTCAAGAAAGAAGTTTATTTTTGGCCTGGAATCAGATTTTAATACCTTAGCAACAATGTTCCGTGCAGAGCACTCCACAATTACAGATTCCTCTTCCAATGAACTGTTCTCCTTCCCTAGTAGCAATGCAGCCTCAATAGCTGCACCAACAGCTATCACTTCGTCTGAGGGGATGGAACTGAACAGATCTACATCTGGGAACAGATCTCGAATCATTTGCTGCAATTTTGGAATACGAGCAGAGCCCCCACAAAGAACAACCTAAAAAGAAAGAAAGATACAACATTAACACTTAAGGAATTGAGGACTTTTGTTTGTTACCCAAAAGGTGGTGGAATCTGGAATGCACTGCATGGGACGATAGTTGAGGTGGGAAACCTCAAAAACATGCTTGGATAAGCACTTGAAATGTCATAACATTCATCAATATGATCAAGTGCTAGGAAGTGGGACTAGTGTAGATTTAGAGTAGTTTTTTGATGGGGCAGACTCGGTGGGCCAAAGGGCTTCCACTTTACTGTATGATTCTAATTAGAACAAATTTATTCTCATTCAGAGGGTGGGGTCGTGATGGTTGTCAAGGATAGTGTGGAAGCTACTAAAACTTTCCTTACGGCAATTGTTAAGTAAGTGGCCTGTAGTTTGCTGTTTTCTGTCTCCATTTCTTTTTGAATATAGCAGTCATGTTCTCTATTTTGCAATCTACAACACAAGATCTTAAAAGAAATGGCTACTGATATAGGTGAAACATTGATTTTAATTTTCTAAAATGTCCTTGATTGAGGAAAGGGTCCATTAGATCGGAAATTTGCAAATTATACTATGCCTACCATATTCGCAAAGGGCAGGAGGAGACAGAAAGCAGGAAACAGAAAGCAGGAAACTACATTCCAGTTAGCTTAATGTGAACCATACAGAAAGGATTAGAAACCATTATTAAAGTTATAGCTGAACACTTGAATAAATTCAAGGTGAGCAGGCAGAGTCAACATAATTTCATGAAAGGGAATCATGTTTAAACCGTCTATTAGAGCACTTTGAGGAGTTAACAGGTGCTGTGGATAAAGGGGGAATTTCCACAAGGTATTTGATAAAGTGCCACAAAGGATATTGCGGAAAACCTCACCGCATAGGGAGAAGGGTGGGTGTGGACAGGATATTTCCACTGTTTATAGCAAGATCAGACACAATTTATTTGATGGCAGAACAGGCTTGGAGGACTGAATGGCCTACTCCTGTTTCTATTTTATATGCTCCTAACTGCAGCATCCAAAATATCGACATTTCTATGTTTTAAACCAGATTTAAAATGAGCAGGGAAATTCATTCTGTCCTAACAGTTTTATCCAAAAATCAGCAACAGTAACAGATTGTCTGATTATCATTATGTTGTTGTGGGAATTTGTTGTGCAGAAATTAGCTTTTGGGTTTTGTACATTACAACAGTGGCTACATTTCAAGAGCCCCGGATTGACTGTAAGGTACTTTTGTGATGCAAGGCATGTGATTTAATGTATATTTCAATTTTATTTATTGTTGAGCTTGGATTTTTGCAATTGCGCATTTGAACTTGTAGCATATGAGGTTCATTTGAAGGGATTTAACGATTAACTTATAAGTATTTCTGTGGGCATGGTGATTTTTTTAAATTAAAAAATCTGAGAATGATAGTTTTGAAGGCGCATAGGAATGTTCACATTGGGAGAGTCAACAAGCAAACAAAGGAGAGAGTGTAGCGTACTGTGCGTTCAGAATGGTCTAGACGTTTTTTGGGCTTACACCCACAGCTTGAAATAAAGGTTGTGGCTAGTTTTAACTTTAGTAAAATATCAAATTAACGATGTTTAACATGATCACTGCTCGACATCTGACCACTGAAGTAATCAAAGCAACATACAAATTGCTTTACGTGAAGAGTTAGAATGGAATGTTTGGGAGTCCACATGGATAGCTGGAACTAAAGCTAGGCAAACACTCTCTGTGTTGCAAATTACCTTCAATTAAATCTGATCGTAAACTCTGGTTGTATCGAAATGAAATTTCTTTTTTTTAGTAGGGTGAGATGATTATTTACTCTAGCCCTAACATTAGAATTATGAGTAGGTCTTAACTTTATTTTTAAATGAGACTTTATACTGCTTTTTCACATTCATATGTGCTTACAGTGATGTAAGTAACAGGATTTCCTAAAATGTTTGCTCAAGTGTATGATCTACCAATGGTACATTACACCTATTAACAGGGTAGAGATTAAATATTATCTTACAATTAACAAATACTTCCCTTTGTAACTATACCTTTCATAAAGGGTGTACATAAAGAAACAGGAATCATGGTTTCAACAAATTGGCATAATAGGCCAAGTCATTTTACTATCGTGACCTGGATTATTTCCATCTCAGACTGTTGCATAGATGTTTCCTTTGTCTATTGACTATGCCCATCTGTTTCCCCTGTTGTCCTTTATTTGTTTTTGGAGGGCAGTGGAAGAGAGGAGAGTGTATGCACAATGCACAGTCAGGGTATCACATCAGCAGAGGTCTGATTGTTCGTATTTTCCTCATCTGGCACTGAACATGTGTTGCCTGTTTCTGATGGTGAGGTTGAGGTTAGCAGATAGGAAATCAGGCTGGAACAGTTTGATTGCTGGAAGTTTCACATTGAAATAACCTTACAATGCTATGATTTGCATTTAAATAAAAGCTACTCTGAATGGCAACCTCAGAGGTCACAAGAATGACTGGCAAAATAACTATGCTACTGGGATAGGTGGGATTGTTTCCTGCCTTTTGTTTTGCTTCAACAAAGAAGTTACTTTGAATCTACTGTATGCTATATTAACAGCATGTCATGTTATTAAAGAGTGCTTTCAAAAACACGAACAGTTTCTTGGCATTAGCATCCATCAACATAACCAGACTGGTTTATATGTGCACGAGTTGTTACAGTGTCGGTTTATGAGCAAGGTTTATGTTAAATGTTGATTAGGTGTGATTAATATAGCTTAGGTTAGATAAGGAATAGTTATTCACAAGTTGATTATTGTGATGATTTTATATCATGCTAGAACGTTTCAAATAAATATGTTCTCTATGAATACTAAAGCTTATACTGTTTGAACCAACTGTACATTCATCCTTGGCAGGAATATTTTACTTGCAGTACTAGCAAAAAAATCCACAAATTTATGATCTTAAGCAGCAAAAAAATGCAGAATACTTATCATTCCCATTATGCTGTATTGACGGGTAAAAGAGTGAGCAAAAGGGCCTGTGGTAGTTCATAGGGTCTTTTGCCTTGCTAACTGGTCTCTGGATAAAGAAGTTTGACAAAGTCCCCTCCCCCTTTTCTGATGAAGGGTCTAGGCCCGAAACGTCAGCCTCTCTGCTCCTATGATGCTGCTTGGCCTACTGTGTTCATCCAGCCCTGCACCTTGTTGTCTCGGATTCTCCAGCATCTGCAGTTCCTACTATCTCTGATTCAATTTTAACCCCACTGCGAAGCCTCTTCTAAGGATGCCTAGCCTGAAGAAGTTACCCTTCTCCCTCCGGACAAACCTCAGGGGATCTCTCTCCCACTGCAATCCGCCTCCCACTCTCTCCCTATTTATTTCAGAACCCCCTTCCCCTCCCCCTTTTTTGATGAAGGGTCTAGGCCTGAAACGTCAGCCTCTCTGCTCCTATGATGCTGCTTGGCCTGCTGTGTTCATGCAGCCCTGCACCTTGTTGTCTTTGAAATCCAAGGGTTCAGGTCAACATTTATTGTTAAGCATCCTAATGCTAACCTTAGATATTTCATTTCCAGAAAGTCCAGCTTTTTCTACAAGCTTCTGAATAGGTTGAACACTTTGAGTGAACAACGCAGAACATACAGATTCAAATCTTGCTCTGAAAAAAAATGTAGAATTACAATAAAAAGATAGTTTGTTATGCATAAAAGATTTCAAATTCTAGAGTACACTGTAGCTTTATTGAGTTGTAAAGTGTTAGATAGCTTCTGGATTTGTTGCCTATGGAAAGAATAGTCATACAACAGACATTCAGACAAGCTCATGAACCGGGTTTCCAGTTTAATATCACACTTTGTTTATGTTAACCATCAAAACTGTTTCAAAACCGTTTCTACACATTCGTAGGTGAGGAAACAATGAAATGTGTCAATCAAAAAAATCTAGAAGTAACAGCAATGAGGTTAATAACTAACAGTAAACACTGTCTTCTTTTATTGGCGCTTGGACAGTGGAGATTGAGGGAAGATTTAAAATTATGAGAGTTTACACAGAATGGGTAAAGAGGATCTACTTTTATAGCAGAGTGATCAATAACCAGGGCATTTTTATGAATGCGAGATTTTCTAAGGCTGTAAAGTTTTAAACTGTCCATTTCATTGAAGGTAGAATGGCGAGGTGAAAGGGTCAGGTGACCTGTTCAGAATTCAACCTGACAATTGGTCTCGGTGGCTTGGCTCGTACAGTGATGAGAGGGGTACAAGTCAAGAGACTTGCTGAGCGAGGTGCAACAAAGGCAAAGTCTGTGCTGACAGTGAATAGACTTTCTGACTCCAGGTGAATTACTGGAGCAAGTATAACTGGTCGAAATCTAAGCCTTCATGAAGTGAATCCAAAAAACAGTTGGAACTTCCCAAAGTTGACAAGGTATGCTTAGCAACTTCGGCACTGTTAATGAGCTTCATCATGGCTCTCGCATTGCTCTTTACATCGTGCTTAAACAATCCGTTTTAAAATAAAAAGTTCAGAATTTTAATTTGGCAGAAGTGGAGTAAGTATTGAAAGTGATCCAACACGTTCTCTATTCCTTCTGCATAAGTTCTTAACTCTGGAATGGAGCCACAGTCGGCTCAATACATCTCTATAATAAACTGAGAGTAGAAGTTGCCCCCTTTTTTCCACTTTCTCAAATTGTAACAATCCTTCTAGGAAGTAGGTAACTAGAAAAATGCAGGCACCAAAGGAACTGGAGCTTGAATATAGAATCATAGAACAATACAACAAAGATAGAAGTCTTTCATCCCTGTCTCTGGTGCTGGGTGCTGTAGAGCTAGAAGCTTCAGAGGCCTAATGTTATAATCACTGTTTTACTAATAAGATTCAGCACCGATACATACCTGGATACACTGCAGTCGAAATCTAAGCCTTCATGAAGTGAATCCAAAAAACAATTGGAACTTCCCAAAGTTGACAATGTATGCTTAGCAACTTCAGCATTGTTAATGAGCTTCATCATGGCTCTCATATTGCTCCTGACATCGTGCTTAAACAATCTGTTTTAAAATAAAAAGTACAGAATTTTAATCCGGCAAGAAGTGGAGTACGTGTTGAAAGCGATCCAACATGTTCTCTTTCTTTCTGCATATGCTCTTACCTCTGGAATTCTGAAGCTAAATACAGTGCCAAGGCTTTTGTGAAACACTCTCCTCCTATGCTGTCATCAGTATGAGAGGCAAGGACTCTGTACATGCCACTATTTATCTCTACTATTGTAACAGATAGTGATGATCCACCAAGTTTGTAAACCAGTGCATTACTATAAATGGATAGAGAAAAAGATAAAATTACATGAAAACCGGGCACTTCATTGCTTATCTTGCACAAAATGAGTTTACTCAACTGAAAGCTAGAAATAGTTGGGTTAATCGGCCAATGTTTAAGTGCAGATAATAAGATTGTTTTGAACAATTAAACTGAATGAGATACTATTCCTGAGGTTAAACAGCAACTCTGTTAGAGTCTATCAGCAAATTTAGTTTGTGACTGAATCATCTAATAAAAATGTTGATTATTAAAAAAAAATACAACATGTGCATAAATCCAATTTACAAAGCTGGAAATAACACAAGTATCACAATGCAAATATATATATATATATATATATATATATATAACTAAAACTAACCACTCCATGACATTCTAATGAAATGCTTCTAATACAGATCATAAAAGTACACCATTAAAATATCAAAATACACCACCTTTTCTCAGTAGGTGACTCCTGTCCGACTCCAAATGCAAGAAGAGCTGCTGCAGGTTCATGAATCAATCGCAAGACATTGAAACCAGCTGCCTGGGCTGCCTGTCTACACAACAAAGCATACAGAATATTATCGAAATACCTGCGTCAGACTTGAAAATCCATGATCAAAGAAAGAGTGTTGGAAATCTGTTTGCTTTTCTTAATTGGGGTTTGTTAATTTCTAAGATAGCTACTTACTGATTGCAGTACTCAGGCTAAAAAAAAAGCACAAAGTTAACACAGAAGAATCTCTCAAACAAAAAAACAGAAACAAGAAGGAAATAACAAGATGTGCGCCAACAAAAAGGTGCCAAACATTTAAATGCACAATTAAGTGGTTCTATCTAAACATTTATGATTGGATAGATTAAGAATGGTCTGCCCAGCCTACCTTAAAATATTTTTTTGGTTCTTCCCAAAGTCTAGTGGGACAGTTATGACAACATCATTTGCATCAGAGCCCAATGCTGACTGTGCAGTTTCTGTAAACAAAAATAAATCCAATTGACCAACAAGAAATTTTTAAAAAGCTGAAAACTAGGTTAGGTTATGTAACCTCAAACCACAATCATAATTAATGCTGCACGCCACAATTACAAGCTGGCTGACTATCTCAGATTTCATGCTCACACTGCCATCCTTGGTTTGTTACAGTGATCCAACAAAGCTCAATGCAAGCTGGAGGAACAGCAGCTCCATTTCCTGCTTAGGCACTTTACAGTCTCCATGACTTAACATTGCATTCAACAACTTCAGAACATGACCGTACTGTTGGCTTTGCTCTCAGCAGAGTGGGCCCATTTTCTCCTTTTCACATCTCTCATTTGCACCAATTTCACATGTTTATCACTCCTTAACCACAACTAGCTTTGATTAATAGAGGGATTGAGTTCAAGAGCTGTGAAGTTATGCTCCAGCTACAAAAAAGCCTGGTTTGGCCACATCTGGAGTGTTGTGTTCAGTTCTGGTCGCCTCATTACAGGAAAGATGTGGAAGCATTGGAAAAGGTGCAGAGGAGATTTACCAGGATGCTGCCTGGAATGGAGGGCAGGTCTTACGAGGAAAGGTTGAGAGAGCTAGGGCTTTTCTCTTTAGAACGACGAAGGATGAGAGTTGACTTGATAAAGGTGTACAAAATGATCAGAGGTATAGATAGAGTGGACAGCCAGAGACATTTCCCTAGGGTGGAGGTTTATGAGGGGGCATGGTTTTAACGTGAGCGGAGGTAGACACAGGGGAGATGTCAGAGGTAGGTTCTTTACTCAGAGAGTGGTAGAGGCGTGGAATGCATTGCCAGAGAGGGTAGTGGAGACGGCCTCATTAGGGGCATTTAAGCAGCTATTAGACAGGCATATAGATGAAAGTATAAAGTAGGGGTGGAAGTTAGACAGACCTTAGGTTTAGGGTAAAAGTTCAGCACAACATCGTGGGCCGAAGGGCCTGTACTGAGCTATACTGTTCTATGTTCTAATTAGTACTCCCATTGTTTTTTGTTCCGCACACCATCACCATCTGTTCCACTTGCTCCTCCCCGGTCTCACATTAGCATTAAAAACAGCTCTTTCCAGTCCCTTTCAGTTCTGCAGACCAGTCAGATTGATTTGAAACATTTACTGTTTTCTTTTCCAGAGATATTGCTATGGCGGCTGTGTTTCTCCTGCATTTCCAGCTTTATCTGGGATTTCATCCTTTGCTTACATAATTTTACACCAGCATTGAATATGAATACCCTCATCAGCTATTGCTCATTTAGGAACACTCTCACCTGAGACAGACATTGTAGGTTTAAGTCCTATATTAGGGCTGGAGCACTAAAATCAACATTAAGAGTTCACTGAAGCATTCAGGAGGTGCCATAAAGTCATTTTCTGAATGTGACATTAAACTGAGGCTCCCTTGGGTGAATGAAATGGAATATTTTTCAAACAGCAGGGCAGCTATCCTCTGTGTTCTTGTCAATATTTATCCCTTAATGAACATTACAAAAGCCTAGTCATTATCATATTTGTGTTTGCCATGTGCAGATTAGTTTTAATTGCCTTATTTCCCACATTACAACACTCACTACACTTCAAAAGTACTTCATTTGTTGTAAGTGTTTGTGAAAGGCATTACAGAACTGCAAGTTGTTTCCTTTCCTCTTTTAATATCAGCATAATGATGATGAGGTGAAAGGATACCTCAACCTACATGATTTTCTGCTCATTAACCCTGGTAACCTTGCATGGACAATGATATCATTTTTTCATTGTGTCAGACTGATTAAGTCATTGAGCATGCAGGATGGACAACGCAGGATCAAAAATTCCAGGAATTACCTTGCCATTATCTCTCTGCCTACGTAATTCTGTGCCTGTGCACTTCTCTCCACTTCACCTGATGAAGGAGCAGCGCTCCAAAATCTCGTGATTTTAAATAAATCTGTTGGACTATAACCCAGTGTTGTGTGACTTTGACTTTGTCCACCCGGTCCAACTCTTTCCACACCCTGTGGTCCTCAACAGAAAATTCCACAATAGTTAAGACAAAGATACAAAGTTAGGATGGTAAGTTATTTCTGACAACCACAGTCATTTTACTTTATGTCAGTTATGCCTCCAGCTAGTACAGTGTTTTCCATCTGACCACCCCCATCAACCCCCTCCCACACCTGTGACTCAGGCTTGTTAGTGCCATATTCAGATGAGTTTTGTCTTGGTACTTTGGGCAACTGCTCTCAACTCTCAATAAATTCATATTGCTCATTTGACCATTACTGATCTAATTTCTAGTCATTTTGCTGGTTAGTTCATTAAAACATTCCGTATGTTCCTAAGTGGTACTCTATTAGTTTGAGCTCATACGCAGAGAGAATTATATAACAACACATTTTCATGGCTAAAGTTTCCTTCAGTTGTGCAATATGCAGATGCTTGCTCTAGTCCATAATCACATGTCTCATGGAAGCCTAGTCATTCATTCATACAAATTAAAATTTTAGATGTACACTTCCTTGACAGAGTTATACTCACCCTTCATTTTCGCAAATATCAACTTCATTACTTCTTCTGGGGGGACAATCATACGCTCTGCCCCAGTATCAAGCTCATATCTAGGTTTACCATCCTTTTCAATAACCTGTTTAAACATTTAAAAAGAGAACTCAAATTAATTCTATTGTAATTGGAGTCAAATTAAGAGCAACGAAATAATTGCAACAGGATGTAAACTGTACATATTTTGTTGCACAGAGCATGAAAAGGTTGATATCCACTATAATTCTGTACATTTTGTGGTTCATAAGTGTGACTGCTCTGGTCACACTCAGATTTGTTGAATGTTTTATTTTTCCTTATTCCCTTTCGATAAGCAGCTGGTATAAAAATAATATCTTTTGTTATTGAGCTAATCATCAACAGGTGCCAAATGTACTGTTTTGGCAAACTTTTCTCATATTCTTACATTTGATACAACTGGTAAAAAAAACAAAATGTTTTAATTTGAGTGCAAGAGTCATAAAGGAATAATGTTGCACTGCCAGAGGGAAGGCATATCCTTCACTACTCTGCACTGTGAATCCACCAACATGTGAGCCTAGTTGTATTCTAAACAGTAATCTACTTAGAGGGAACCAAAAACAGAAATTGCTGGCAAAACTCAGCAGGTCTGGCAGCAACCTGTGGAGACAAAGCAGAGTTAACATTTTGGGTCCAGCGACCCTTCTTCAGAACATGGTCACTGAATGTGAAACATTAACTCTGCTTTGTCTCTATATATGCTGCCAGACCTGCTGAGATTTTCCAGCAATTTCTGTTTAGGTTTCTGATTTTCAGCAGCCACAGTTCAATGGGATTTTTATCTACTTGGAGTGAATGCACTCAATATTCTCCTTTTTACCATCGCTTATGGTGTGCTCTTAAAAATGGAGCACACATTTGTTATGATGAAAGGTCACCGAACTGTAAAGTTCACTATTTCTCTCTTCGCAGGAACTACTCAAACTAATGAAAATTTCCAGCATTTTTTTGCTTCTAAACAAAAAAAAGCAAGCTTTTGCATTTCAAACATTGTCAAGACCACCGTTTAGTGACCAAAATATATTTCAAAGAGCCACTTAAAAAGTTATTGCACCTTTCAATAAGTCAAACTATAGCAACAGTTGCTTTCTTAGTTGATTAACAAAAATGGAAGACAGTCAGTTGGTTGACTAATTGCGAGCTACAATAAGTTTCGGATTTTGCTTTTAAAGAAAGCAAGTTTAAAAAGCCATGGAAAAGACTTTATGAAAATAGGTCACAGCCATCTTTATTTCAGTACTTACAGAACATTTGCTTTCTGTCACATGCTTCTGAACTTGAGGATCATCAAAACTAGCAAAAAGTTAGAAACAACTTTGAAAATGGAAGAACACAATTTAATTGAAATAATATCAACATTTAAAATGATAGTACACTTTATTTCTTTTGAAATCTTTACAAAATGCATACAAAATAGTGACTAGAGACAAGTAATTCAATTTATTACATTTCAGTCACTGTACGCCCTACTAACTGGAAAGGCTCCTGCATAGGCCTAAAATGGAAACTATAACAAGTCAGAGTCTGAGAGGTTTACATCTCAGAAAAAAAGCCAATCGACTCTCTGCTAGTTAAAAATAAGAACCAATTATTCCCATTTTCCAGCACATGGCCCATAGCCTTGTATATACTGGCATTGCAAGTGCACATCTAAATCCTGACCTCTTCTGCCGTACTCTCACTGTTGCTTCACCTTGACCTAAAGCAAGTTGTCCAGAAATATCAATGTGTTAGAAATGCATGAAAGGGCAGCCTGCATCTCTAGAAGGAAAAGGAAGGGTTAATGTTTTGGTCACAACTCTTTCTTTCGAAATGAACAGCAAAAGATGCATTCTCAACTGTTTGTACTTCAAATATTTAATCTTTGTTTTTGAGCTAAGCAGTTTAGTGCACATTTCTAAAATATTCCCCCTTATCAGACTGTCAACCTTCTTTCTCTATTATTTTCCATATTAAAAATATTCCTCTAACCAGCAATGGCTGCTCAGACACTGAAGAAGTCCAAGTCCAAACGTTGCAAGAGTGACAATAAATATACAGGTCTGGACTGACAGGTGGCAACTGACACAGTGCCAAGCAATGACCATCACCATAAAGACCGAATCTAACTATTACCCTTAGACTTTTAGTGACATTACCATCACTGAATCTCCCACTAACAACAGCCTGGAGGTTACAACTGACCAGAAACTGAACTGGTCTAGCCACATAAATATTGCGGTTACAAGAACTGGTCAGAAGCTAGAAATCCTGCAGCAAGTGATCCGCCTCTTTACTCCCCAAAGACTGTCCACCAAGGTACAAGACAAGCCAGACAAGTCAAACTCACATCCCACAAATGAATTAAAAAAAAGCAAAACCCTACAGCAATCAAAAACAAGTCTGCACGGCTAGAGGATCTTTGGAGCTGATCTCTGCATGCCATCCGTGTTTGTGGGAGGTTGGGAGATGAAAAACTAGCAGAGGGTTTAAAATTTTCAGCTGCAGAATTAAACAGCACACCTGATCCTGACTACTGCATCTCATGATTAAAATAGTGCCACACCTGCCCCGATATAATTTACAATTTCAAGAGATGTCAGGAGGCCCCTCCCACTGCAGTCAGTAAGCCTGTCCTAAGAATGCAAAAAGTCAGCGTCCTATGATGCAAATAGACTGATATTCTAGTATCAGGAAAAAAACAGAATGTCATCCTAATTTCACTATTTAAATTCCTCTCAGCATCGCTGCAAGGTCTGCAGACAACTCCCAACAAAGACTTGAAATCTAAGTTGTTCCATGGATTTACCGATTGTATTTCCAATATCCAAAACACTATTTTTTTTAAAATCAATTTTGTATTAATTTGTCATTTTGTATTTTATTCATTTTATTATCTATTCTTTCACAATGTGCTCTGTCCTTTCTAAACATCACATGAGTTTGGAATATTTTAGCTCACAGTTGTGCGCAGCTTGTATCCACGTCACTACAATCACTGCATCATTCCCTGTAATATAAATTTGCCATTTTAACTTTTCTATCATTTATACCAGCGTGATTGTGGAAAAAGGTTTAATTTGTGAACCACTCTCCATCCCATCTCCATGCCCAGATGGCGTATTTCTCACACTTTCGCGAGTACTCTGCAATACTATACAGACAATGTGTTCTCATTTCGAATCACAAGCTAACTGCTTTATTTTTTAGTTGGATATTTTCTTATTTTCTACAGTCTTCAGGAAGTATTCCTGGAACATTTTAACTTTATCACTGCTTCTATTTTGGCCTTTGATCATATTCCTTCTCACCTTCAGTTTAAGTATATTTTCACCCATTTCATCTCTCTTCACCATTGCTTGTTTTAAAACTCTTTCTCTTGTATATTTCTCCTTTTTGGTAGAGGCTTGGCCCACGTCAGGTTCAGATGCAGTCCATCCCAATGATAAAAATCCCTCCAGGACTAATGTTATTAGAAACAGAACTACTTCTCCCCCTACATTGGAATGGATTACTCTGGTTTCATGTTATAATTTGCAAGTTTTCTAATACAGATGTATTAAGCCTCCCATTTTTAAATACCCTGCGGGCCACTGGGTAAGGGCAACACTTGACTTAGATCTGAGAACGCGACGTTCAAATAGCTTCCGAATACTTTTCATGAGGTTCGTACACGAAGACTGACCATTTCACCAAAGGATTTGTGGCATCTGTGAAATTGCACTCCAAAAGAAGTCAATGATGTCAGAAATGAAATTCAAGGGAGAAAAGATATGCTAAAGAGTAAGGCCTCGTACAATTCACTTATTTAGTTGCTGAACCTCCTTGTGTTTTAAGCAAGGAGCATAGCATAACTAAATGTAAAATTAGAACTAAAGTAGTCCACTCCAATTCTTAACTTGCCGTATGGAACACATTGTGTTAATATCAAAGATATTAGTAAAAAATTGAAGAATTGCATTCCAAAGCAAAAGGTTTGACATGTTAGATTAACTTATGAAATTGTAATCGGTTATTCAACATTGTCTTCATTTTCAGTATAACACAGCCTCCTCCTCAGACAAGACAAATGTACAACTCTTGCACGTTTTAAAATAAAATGATCAAACACGTCATGTATTCACATAGCACAACTTGAGCTACAAACATCTGAACAGCAATTTCTACTGTGGCTAGTAAAGATATAGTTACATAGTTCTGGTAGCAAACACTTCAAACTTACCGTCTGCCTAGAATTTGTTTCACTTTCACGATAGTGTTGGACGCATTCCTGATTCTACCTTGCTTTGCTGCCAAGCCCACAATCTAGCAAATAAAGCAAATAATGAGATTTTCCTAATCTGGCCATGTGTACAATGTCAAAGAAATAAAATGGTTTCAATTACCTTCTCATTTTCTCTATAAGCAACAACTGCTGGGGTAACACGGTCACCTGCATCATTTGCTACAACATCAGCTCGACCATCCTAGGTGGAGATAAATTCCAAAGTTTCAGATTACAGATAAAATACATTTAAGATTCACTGTCACTATTTGCTGCCAGCCACAGATGAAACTGTATTTAAATAACATGTAATTAAATGAATCATGCAGTGAATTATCAAACCAACTTTCAAAGTTGGTGAGATAGTAGAACTGCCGATGCTGGAGTCAGAGATAACATAGTGTGGAGCTGGAGGAACACAGCAGGCCAGGCAGCATCAGAGGAGCAGGAAAGTCAACGCTTCAGGTCGGGTGTGCTGCTAATGCATGCCTGTCTCGAGGCAAAAATGTTGCAAGTTTCAGCTTCACTAAAGAGACTGCAGCACATAATTCCAAGTTGCCAGCCCAGGCCAATATTTTGAGTGAATGCTTCACTGTCGGAGCTGCACTACTCAGAGAAGAGCTCATGTCCGCTCTCTCAGGTACAAGTTCCTAGGCACTATTTTGAAGAGAAGCAGGGGGATTTTTGCCAGTATTCTGGCCAAGACTTATTGCTCAATTAACATCATAAAACCAGTTATCCAGCTTTTGTCATATTTCTATTTTTTGGAGCTTTCTGTGCCCAAATATACTGACATATTTCCAATTATGGCACTTCAGAATTACTTCATTGGCTACATAGTGTTTTGGGACATCTCCAGATTGTGAAAAGGTGCTATATAAACTGTTATGGAGCTGCACTTTTATAAAATATTGGACTGTCAGTCCAAACTGTTGAACTCTGAGGTAACCTTCTTCGCTGTCGACTACACCTCCAATTTTAGCGTCATCTGCAAATTTACTAACCATACCTCCTACATCCACATCCAAATCATTTACGTAAATGACAAAAAGCAGTGGACCCAGCACCAATCCTTGTGGCACACCGCTGGTCACAGGCCTCCTGTTTGAAAAGCAACCCTCCACCAGTACCCGCTGTCTTCTACCTTTGAGCCAGTTCTGTATCCAAATGGCTAGTTCTCCCGGATTTCCATGTAAACTAACCTTGCTAACCAGTCTACCATGAGGAACCTTGTTGAATACTTTACTGAAGTCCATATAGATCACATCCATTGCTTGGCCCTCATCAATCCTCTTCATTACTTTCTCAAAAATAATCAATCAAGTTAGTGAGACATGATTTCCCACACACAAAGCCATGTTAACTATCCCTAATCAGTCACTGCCTTTTCAAATACGTGTAAATCCTGCCCGTCAGGATTCCCTCCAACAACTTGCCCACCACCGATGTCAGGCTCACCAATCTATAGATCTCTGGCTTTTCCTTACCACCTTTCTTAAATAGTAGCGCAACATTAACTGACCTCCAGTCTTCTGGCACCTCACCCGTGGCTATCGATGATATAAATATCTCAGCAAGGGGCCCAGCAATCTCTTCTTTGACTTCCCACAGAGTTCTAGGGTACACCTAATCAGGTCTCAGGGATTTATCCACATTTATGTATTTTAAGATGTCCAGCACCTCCTCCTCTGTAATATGGACACTTTTCAAGATCAAGAATATTCTCCCTGCGATTGCCCTGTCTATTCTCCTTAGAAATTTATAGATTTTTATGAAATCTCCCTCATTCTTCTAAACTCCAGTGGATACGTGTCTGGTAAACCTTTGTCACACTCCCTCCACAGCTAGAATATCCTTCCTTGGGCAAGGAGACCAAAACTGCACACAATACTGCGGGTGCGGTCTCACCATTTGCATTCTTCATCACCTACTGCAATTGCATGCTTACTTTCAGCAACTGGTGTATAAGGACATCCAAATCTCCTTTCCCAATCTATCACTATTCAGATAATAAACCTGAGGTTGTAGTCTTGCTTGCCGAGACAGCGTGTTTGCTTGCAGATGTTTTGTCACCCTGCTAGGTAACATCTTCAGTGCGCCTCCAGTGAAGTGCTGGTGTTCTGTCCCGCTTGTTATTTATATGCTTTGGTTTGCTGGGGTGATTGGCATTACTTCCGGTTCTGCTAATCAATGGTTTGCATAACAGGTCCAGTTCAACATGTTTGTTGATGGAGTTCCAGTTGGAATACCAGGCCTCCAGGAATTCCCAGACATGTCTCCATTCAGCTCGTACTATTATGGATGTGTTGTCCCAGTCGAATTTGTGTCCTTCTTTGCCCGTGTGTATTGAGACCAGTGAGAACTAGTCATGTTTCTTGGTGGCTAGTTGGTGTTCGCACCGTTAATGTTCCTAACAGGGTGACAAAACGTCTGCAACCAAACACAACGGCTCAGCAAGCAAGTCTACAACCTCATTCACAGCCCAAGCTACAAATCTTCTCAAAGAGAACTTTAGATAATAAATCTGCCTTCCTGATTTTGTTACCAAAGTGGAAAACCTCACATTTAGCCACATTGTACCTCACCTTCCATGCATTTGCCACTTATTCAACTTGTCTAAATTACAAGAAGCATTTTACAGTCTTCTTAATTGAACATGGTGTTCAACAATGTATTAAAAGCAGAAAGTGCTGGGTAAAATCAGCAGGCCTTGCAGCATCTGTGGACAGGCAGAAAAAGTTTAAAAGGGTTAATTCTGAGTCCAACATGACCCTTCTTCTTGTGCCTGACACAGCGTTTATCCAGCACTTCCGGCCTTTATTTCATAGTTTCCAGCAAACACAGTGTTTTGCTTTAATTACATGCAATCATTTCTGATTAATTTTACTGCTTCCATTGCGCAGACAACGACTGCTGTCACTGATTCTGCTAGAATTCTTAAAGACTCTGAATTTGCCGATTTTCTGTCTTTAGAACAATGAGACTGAAATCAATGAAAAATGGGAGCAGAAGGCCATTCAGCCCCTCGATGCCTGGGCCCCGCGGGGCTGTTCCCGGCTCATGGGACCCCTCATGCAGATTAATGCAGTTACATTCGCTCTATTGACTAGATTTAATTCGATCCCAGATCGCAGACCTTATAAATAGCCACACAGCTACACGTGCCCCCAATGTGAACTCCGATCGCCGCCATCTCAGTAACTAGGAGAAACCGCCACGCACGCCGGGAAGGCAACGGGAGGACTCAGGCACTGACCAATAGACGCGAGGAAGAGAAACAACGCGAAGGTGGGAAACGGGAGAAGGTCATTGATTGGTGTATCTTCCAGAGTGGGGTGGTGAATAACGTGGAAAGCTTTCTGATTGGTGAACGTCTCTCCAATGGATGTGAAGTTTGGAGGCGGTTTGGAGAAGGCGGGGAGGATGTTGGTTTTGCACCAATTGGAGTGAGGGGTAGATGCGTGCGACGGTGAGCGATGAGAGGCGGGCATTGATTGGTGCGGTGCCCGCCAATGGGCGGAGGGTCATGGCGGCCGCCGTCGGGAGGCGGTTTGTGTTCCCCGACATGAAGCCGCTTCTCCTTCTGCTCATCGCCGCCGGCACTGAGGCCTTGGAGCCGCGGGAGTGTGAAGGTGAGCGGCGGCAATCGCCTCGTCTCCCGGCTCGCCGCAGAATCCATACCGCCCCAAAAATAAGTCGGAATGAGGGGGTGGGGAGGGTAAGGGCAAAGATGGGTGAGAGTGGCGATGGGGGCGGCAGGTGTGTTTTGTTGGGGAGGAATATGTGGCTGTGGAAGAGGGATGGAGATTGTTGTGAGAGAATAAAAGGCAAATCACTGGTTGCTGGAACATCTGAAACAGAAATGCAGTGCTGAAAACAATCAAATCAGGCAGTGACTGTTGAGAGAAAAATAAGTTAATGTTTCAGGTCAATGACTTTTAATTTCAGGCTTTCCTTTTGCCTAGTACCCCTCTTCCCCCCCCTACCCTACCCCCCCCCCCCCCCCCAAATTGAAGACGTTTTTAAAATTCATTCATGGTATGCGGACATTGCTAGTTATTGCCCATGTCAAGCTAAAAGTAGCTTACCACCAACTTCTCAAATATGAATGGATGGTTTGTGAGGCCATTTCAGAAGGTAATTATGAATCAACTGCTGCTACAGGTTATGCTAAGGGCCTGACTGTAGGCAAGAGATTCAGATGGATTTTTGTAACAATCTTATAGTTTTATGTTCACTATCACTGATGCTAATGTTTTGTTCCAAACTTATCAGAGTAACTGAATTTAAATTCCCAACTGATACAACAGGATTTGAGCTCCTGATCCAGTAATCTTGTAATTCTGATCTTGTAATTGAGATCCAGTAACACTATCTCTAGAATACTCTACCCCACCTGTCTCAGTTCCCTTTTTTTCCTATTTTGAATAAAGTGTCACCAACCTAAAAGTAAACATTGTTTCTCTCTCTGCAGATGATGCCAGACCAGCTGAGGATCAACAATTCAACTTGTTTCTGATAATGGACAGCAATTTTTTAAAAACATTTTTTCTTTACTATTTCCATTACCTTTGTCTTGCATCATCAACACTTTTGTCATTTAATCTTCTTTCTCTTCCCTTTTCTTTTGCGCTTTTTCCCCATCTTCCCACGTTTCAATTGCAGAAAATGTAACATTTCTTAGGTCTTCTGACTCATCAACCTGAAATGTCAACTGTTTGTCTTTCCATTAACGCTGCCTGACATGCTGAGTGTTTTCATTGCCTTCTGTTTTTACTTTTTGGTTTCCAACATCTGCAGTATTTTTTTTTTGAGTTAATATTTTTTCTCTCTCTCATCCCTTCCTCCTCAACCAAAGGTTGTAAAGGCTCTCACAGGACTGCAGAAGAGATTTGAGAATGGTTTCAGGGATGAGGGAATGCAGCTACGTGGATAGGTTGGAGAAACTGGATTACACTCCTTATTTTAAAATAAAATTGAGCATTAATAAAGGGATTTAGATAGAGCTGGTATGGAAACCTGATCGATTGGTAGAGGGGATGAAGCCAGATTTCACTAATTTAAGATTATTTGCAAAAGCATCAATATGTACACGCGAAACAACATTTTAACATAGTAGATACTTCCGAAATATGCTTCTTCCGTTGTAGGGAGAAATTCAAACGTGGCCATAAAAGACACTTTGATAAGCCCCTGAAAGAGAGAGAAATTACAGGGGTTTCTGAAAAAGGCCGTGGGGTTGGACTGACTAAATTGTTCTTATGGGGAGCCAGTAGTACATGATGGGCCAAATGGCCTCTTTCTACCTGTAATCATTCTTACCTTGAACAGTTTTTACTAAATCTGAGTTGGAGATGGAATGGTACCTTTTTTAAGTTTTCTATACTGATGAGAAAAAATGTCAAGACTTGATGCATCATTCTTAGAGAATTATAAATTGTCAACTGTTCATATAATAATGTTGATCCCAGTTATTGACTTCAGCAGCCATTACATAACGTTGTAAGGGAAAATCAGTTGGTTTCTGGAAAATCAAGCTTTAGTTATGTTCTGAAGAAGGGTCTAGGCCCAAAACGTCAGCCTTCCTGCTCCTCTGATGCTGCTTGGCCTGCTGTGTTCATCCAGCTCTACACCTTGTTATCTTTAGTTATGTTAATGATTTTGGGATGCAAGTTTTCACTAATTATAAAATGTAATGTTGTTTTTACAGCTTTCAGATATCTTAACAGTAGTGAAATGTTCACTGTATGTCTACCAGAAGTGATTTAACAGCTCTAATAGATTGTTATCCTCCCAAATGAGGGAATGTAACTAAAGACCCAGCTTTATATGTTTATCAAAAAAAAGCAATCCGTCTTGCTGGTTGTTGAAATCATTTGAAGCAACAAAAAAAGGTAGTAATAAATTATTCCAATCAGTATGAACCCTATGTGTTATGAACTAATTTGTTGCTGTACCATGCAAGTAACTGTTCTAAACTTGTTTGACTTTATGGAAGCATGTTTAGCACACAGGCAATGAAATTCATGAAGAAAGACTGGCATGCAGCAACTGGTGCATTGTAACATTTTTTTGTAACTGGTGAGTGTGTACATCTGAAATCTTGTCTTTTTTTTTAAACCAGCGAGTAAATCCTTACTCTAAACTCTGTATTCTGTTTTGGAGCTTTTTGCAGTCCTAATTACTAATTGGTGAATTCAGTTGCCTCTTTGTGCAACAGCTTTTTGTGCAATCCAGGCATGTGCTTTTGTGGCTTCATACTACAATTCCTGCTTGCTTTGGTTTCTCCATTTCTGATCATTTGTATTCACTAGTCCTGTTATGCTCATTCTCGATAGTTAGCATTCTGCCTATGGAAGTGGTCAATCTCACCAACCTTAGCATGTACACTTGCTCAATAGTAGGAGAAATTTATGAGGTCAAATATTGAATGTCTTGTGTTCAAAAAGGCATAATTAACTACTTTGTTCACAGTTGTGTTTAAAGTCTATATTTTGCTTTGTGTTGTAACAGTTTATAAAATGTTGTAGTTGGCAAAATAAGGCTCGTGTATTGGTGATTGAAATGATACCATTTGAGCCCCCATCCTGGTTGGATAGTGATGGATTTAGATGTTGTAAAGTTCCTGTAACCCTTCCTCACAATGTATTCGTTGGTCACGCTCAGAAGATTGCCCTTTGATACCTTTTTCCATTTCTGAACCAAGTCTTTAGTGATGTTGCCTGATTTAGTTTTGCTATAACAGATGGCTGGATGTGTGCTCGTACCCATTTCCCATTAGAAAACAACTTGACACTGTATTACCTATTGTCGTCAGTAGAGAGCAGAGTTTTCAGATGATAAAAATTGAAATCCAGGTTGTGAACTAAAATGGCAGTCCTCCAGTTTAGTGCTCACATTTATAAAGTTGTCCCTGAAATGCCATTTTTTTTAATAACTGTTTTTGCAAGAATGATTACATGTGTCTAGGATAAGAACAGGAGTTGGACATTCAGTGCCTTGAGCGTGTTCAACAAATAAGATTGTGGCTGATCTGTGGCCTAACTCCATATCCCGTGTACCTTTACTTGACAAAAGATTATCTATTTCAGATCTGAAACTAACAACTGGGCATCAACTGCTACTTGCGCAAGAGTTCCAAAGTTCTACCACCCCATTGTGTGACTGTTACATTATTAGCTCAGACATCACCGTGAAGGGAAATGTATTCTGTTTAACTAGTACCACTGTTGTTAAATTAATTTAACAAAAAGAAATATTAGGAATTCACAATACTGTCATAGCCACTGTCATTATTTAGTATTCACTTAAGCAGATCATTTTATTACTTTTATCCTTATTCTGTTATCCAAATTAATTTTAAATGTTGACCTAATTTTTACCTGAACTATAACCCTGGAACTGATGCCACAGTCTCTTAACTCTAAAGACATTCTCTTAGTTCTGTTTTCCGTATCTCTTGCATTTAATCTTGTATTGAAGGCTTCTTATTCTAGAAAATTCTTCTAAATTCAATGTGTATAGGCCCAACCTACTTAACCTGTCCTCAAGAAAATCCTTCCATGCCCAGGATCAATGTAGTGAACCTTCTGGATTGCCAGTACATTGTTCCTTAGACAAAGGGACTAAAACTGTTCAGTATTCTGAGTGTGGTCTGACTAGTGCCTTATGTAGTTCTAGCAAGACTCTTTTTATATTCCATTCAGTTTGAAATAAAGGTCAACAATTCCATCTGCCTTCCCTATTACCCGCTGCACTTGGATGCTAGCTTTTTGTGGTTTATATCTAAGGATTCCCACATCCCTTTTGAATGGCCTGTTCCTCACTGTAGGGATTCTGTTACTTTAAGAAAGCATTGCACAGGTGGTCATTCCAATCCAAGTTGATTCCAACATGTTAATTAAAAATTTTACAAAATGAAACTTGAGCTTCAATAACACACATTTGCTTGTTGACAGGAAAACCAATAATATAAATAGCTGAGTTTTATCTAACATGCTTTATGTTGTAAGATTTGTAACAGGACATACAAATGTAGTTGCGTAATGTTACTTGAAGACCAACTGTAAGTTTGTAATATTTAACACTATCCAATAAATGTTTCTCATCTGTAATGAAGAAAGGTTGTGTGGTTCATTGAGCACACTGCAACAGCTTCACATCAGTTATCATCTTGAAGTAAAGGGGCCTATGTTGTCGAAGATTTTAAAAAAAGATTTATCATTATTTAAATATCTAAAGTAGTTTTTAAAATCTTTCTTTTTATTGTTTTTCAATTTGATATTTATTTTTGATAAGTTTTTCTTCACTTTCTAAAATTCTCAGTATGCATTGGATTTCTGGAGAGGTTTTACAGCTATTTGAAAGCACAGGATGTGGACTTTACACCTGCAATGGTAGTGAATGAACTGATGCTAATGTGTGAACACACTAAAGGAAAGGAACATCGCTTAGTAAGTATCTTTTGATGCAAGCTGCGTTTAACGGTGGTTGTTAATTCGACTGCGCCTTTTCCTTTATCATTATAATGTAGGCTTATTGGAATGACCCAAGCAAATTGTCGTAATACAAAACCCTCAAAACCTAAAACTGTAGTTAGTTCAGAAGAGAAATTTGAGGGAAGCCTATTAGTAACTTCAGAATTTTCAAGGAGGGAGAAAGTGTTCCCATTCAATTGGTAACAAGGGGCACAAATGCGTGCAATTTAAAATTAAAAACATATAAAAGGGAAGGTTAGAAAAATTAGAATATGAATAACATCGCAATTGAAACAGTAATTCTTATCATAGGGGGAGTTGGATAACTAAATAAGAATCAGTAAGTAGGTTGGAATAGGAGAGCAGAGCAGGAATATGGGGTTTGAGGTTTAGTTCTAATGTAGATAATGATTGGTCTTATCCTGTTGTGAAATTTGTATGATTACATCGTATTTTGTATAGTATGTATTCAAAATGGAACCATCAGTGGATTATGTCATGGAGTAGCAAGTTGCTCTATTGTCTCATTTGTTTGGTTACATTGTTAAAAGCTAGGAATTAGGATGTATACTGTGAAAATGTCTTCTCTGTTTCATTGAAGACAGACAGTTAGCAACTTGCCCATAAAATATATAATTTCTTTAATTACTTTTAGCCTTCTGTGAATTGGTAATTTTCATAGGAGAGAGTTTGTCAGCAGTAGTTGTAATTGTTTGCTATAAGATTTTCTGGTGTATTTACAGAATAATTATAGTGGTACACAGTATGTAGTCTACTTTTTTGTTTACAGTGTTACTATATTGGAGCAACGAGTGATGCTGCAACTAAAATTGTGAATGAAGTAGCACGACCAATGAGTGCACATGTACCAGTACAGAAAATCTGTGAAAAGCTGAAAGCGAAAGACATGCAGATATGTGAGCTAAAATATGGTATGAATTTTACCTTCTGTGTGAATTGTCCTGAATATAATTTTATTTTGAGCTGTACTCTTCAACATTTGTGATGGATATATACATACTCGATACATCTCAGAAATTATACTCGTGGCAAAATGAATTCCTCTTGTATTGAATTGGTTCAAACTTCACATTTATAAAACCAACAAATCACAATGGAACAGCAGAGGAATGTACTAATCAAAAGTAGCTGGTGGTACATTTCAAATTTTAAGAACTATGAAGTCAACAAAATCAAGTCATTTTGAAAATCTCAAATATTTTTAGTTAGCATCTTGAACTGTTACTGGATTGAAGCTAGAACTAATACCTAAAGTTTAGGACATCATAAATAGATTATATAAGAGGATATCTACTGGCTTTTGGAACTTAGTTCAGAAATAGAATTATTGCCTCTCAAATTTCATAGTAATATAATTAGTCCTTGCTCCAGGGCTTCAGCACATAATGTAGGCAGACACTTATCAGGAGCAACCATCTTTCAGATGACATGTTAAACTGAGACTCCTACCTGCTATACAAAACAATATAAAAGATTGTGACACTTCCAAGGAGACAGATGACTTTCCCAGTGTCTGTTCCCTGGCCAAAATCTAATGTTTCATCAATTAAAAGAACAAGAACAGTGGGAAGAGAAAATAATAAAACTCAACTACAGATGGGAATAAAAAGGCCTGAAAAGTATCATATTGGATTGCGGGGGATTTTAAATATTTCCCTGAAACTGATGGGTTAATAAATGTATTTGATTCATTTTTCCTCGATCCTGAATCCTCAGAAACAACAGCAGTGAATCACATTTTGTAAAATCTAAGATGTTAAATCACGACAGGAGAAACAGTTGTCCTGTCATCAGAGGACGGTGTGTGATTTGAGCTCTGATGAAAGGCCATTGACCTGAAACATTAACTCTCTCTCTACCTGTCCAGATGCCCCTTGACCTGCTAAGGATTTTCAGCTTTCCTTTTCTCTTATTTCAGATTTCCAGTGACAACACTACTTTGCTTTTATTATAGTAGTATAGAATTGGGTTTGAAGCAAAACCCTGATGTCTGATTGACTTTTATGTGCAAAGACACAACTCTGAAGCCATAGAAGAAGAAAATGTCCAGGAATGATTCTAAAGTTAGTTAAGAGGTTCAGAAATACAGATTGAGAACTTGCACCATCCCATAGTAGTGTGTGTCGATACATGTATGATGGTGACACCTTGTGATGCTTAATAGGCAACGTCAAGAGATGTGTGGCTAATTCATCATACTGTTCTAATGTTGGTACTGTCACATGCTTCTTACACACTGTCTTTGCTGAAGACATTGCTGTATGCTAGACCCCATAGAACTCTGATGGAAGAGACTTGGATATTCCTCTTTGTGCTCACTACAACATGTCACACATAGCTTGGAATGCGTAATATTATTGTCCTCCCACATCCTGGTGCAGCAATAAATCTTTCAGTTGAACTGAGTGGCATCACGAAACACATGGTTAGTGTATTATTGATGCTAAATGCTGAAATAATAAAAACAAAATTCAAAATGTTATCAACTGTTAACTTTTCACTGATTTTTCTTACTCCTGCAGAGAGTGGCTCATATTTATAGATATCTTTAAACAACCTGGACATTATAACACCTCTAAAGCACAAACCTTGGACTACACAAGTACCCTGGGTTCATGTTTATATAGTGACCTGAGCGAGTCCTAAAGAACCTCAGCCAGTTAAGAATATTCTTAAGTGTAGTACACAGCAAGCTCCCGCAAACTACAAAGTAATAATAACGTGATGAGAAAAGATTTTTGTCAACTGAGGACTAGTATTGTCTGGGACACTGGAGAGGGCAGGGAATTCCTTGCTGCTCTTCACATTTAGGTCACAGGATTTCTTATGTTCACCCAAGAGAGCAGATGAAGAATCAGATCAATGATTCACCCAAAAGATTGCGCCTCTGACAATGTTGCACTGCATTTGAATGGCACTGTTGATTTTCATGTCCCAGTCCTTGAGTGGGATCTGAACCTACCCGGGCAAGAGTGCTACCAGCTGATCCCTGCTAACTCTTGAGTCAGAATTAAAGTAATAGGGGAATAGGCTGTTTCATAATTTTATTTTATGTAAAATTTACATTTTTATTTTCACACGGAAAATTTTGACCAACATTCTGTTTTATAATGAACAGAAGAGTGTTTTCGTGTGTTACCTGTTGATGTCTCACCAGACAATTCAATGTAGATAGACTCTATTAAACATAAACAGAGAATACAATACGCTTTTTAGATTAATAGCTTGTATTAAACTGCCTCAAGTTTGTTACGTAATGTAATCTTTAGAATTGCTTTTCTGTGTTCTGTCTCACAGAAAAGAAATTGTATTTGAAGAAAGCTGAATTACACAAACTGCGAGTGGCCCAGCTAAAGAAGATCCTTGAAGACTGGGGAGAGAAATGCATCGCGTGTGCAGAAAAAATTGATCTCATTGATTTAATCTTGGAATTAGCCCACAAATATGGATCTGGTGAACTGGATGTAAACTTTGATCTATAAGAATCACCAACGCTTTCTAGAAAAAAAACTGGATTGCAACCATAATTTATTGATTATATTTGTCGTATATGCCATGCATATAGGATACCATAAAGTGAAATTTGCCACTTCAAATAGGCTTTCCAGCTTTGCCTTTATTCTGGTGTTCTTGACATTTGGGCAGTTGACTGGCCACAAGAGGGAACTCCTATGCAATTTACTGGAGTAGAATGGTTACAGGACAGAAAGAGGCCATTTGGCCTGTTGTTTCCAGGTCACTCTTGAATAATCTAGTGATTTTTTTTTCCCTTCCCCATAATGCTGCAGGTACTAATCCAGTTTTCTTGAAAGTCAGAATCAAATCTGCCTCCAGCATGCCCTCTGTGAATTCAGGATCCTGACCATCCACTATTTTCATTAAAAACAAAAAGGTTTTCATGTCAATTTTATTTTTAATTGCCAATCACCTTAAATTGATATCCTCTAGTGCTTGAGCTTTCTGCTGATGGTACCAATTTTTCTGTATTCTGTTAAGACTCTATATGAATGTGAGCACCTCTGTCAAATCCTATTGCACCCTTCTCTATAGTAAAGATAGCTAGGTTGAAGGTGGCCAACTTGGTTAAGATACTGAAATCCTTCATTTCTGAAACAACTCTTATGCATCCTCACCATGTCCTTTCATCATCGAATCCCTACAGCATGGAAACAGGCCATTCAGCCCAACAAGTCCACATCGACCCTTTGAAGAGCATCCCACCCAGACTCCAACCTATGTAACCCTGCATTTTCCATGACTAACACCCCTGACCTACACATCCCTGGACACAATGGGCAATTTAGTGTGGCCAATCTACCTTACCTGCACATCTTTGGATTGTGGGAGGAAACCCACACAGACACGAGGATAACATGCAAGCTCTGCAGAGACGGTCACCGAAGGGTGGAATCAAATTTGGGTCCCTGGCGCTGTGAGGCAGCAGTGCTAACCACTGAATCAGTGTGCTGTCCTTTCAAAAGTGTGGGGTCCAAAATTAGACACCCGATTCCTGTTGAGTTTGGACTAGTGTTTATAAAGGTTCTCTATAACTTTTTGCTTTTGAATATTATGCTTCTGTTTTGAGGCCAAAGATCCTGTAAGCCTTTTAAAATCAATTTGTCAACCTGCTTACTCCTTTTAATAGTTTGTGAGCATATAGCTCTGCTCCTGCGCCTCATTTAGAATTGTGCCCTTTAGTTTATGTTGTCTTGCTTTTGTTCTTTTAGGAAATTGAAATAATGGTGCTTTCATTTTTTTTTGAAACCAATATATTTTACTGTAATCCTCAGGATCCCTTTCGTTTTAGAGAAAGGTAAAAGATAAACAAATATAGAGTACCTCTGCAGCTGTACCATTCAGACTGGTGGGAGTGAAAGAGGTGATCGTGTCCAAATGAGGAACAGACTTTGGAATGTAGGAACAGGAGGAGATCATTTCACTCTTGACCCTGTTCTGCAATTTATTGAGATTACGGCTGATCTATGACCTAACTCTCTCTTTGTCTCATATCTATGTAGAATTTTGGATCACAAACATCCCTTAATTTCAGCTTTAAAATTTATCTAACCGCAGCCAAATTACCATTTAAACAAGATGCCTTCGAACATCTAGCACCTGTACATGTAGAATTCTTAATTTCACTCCATGAAGGCTTCACGTAAACTTTGGGCCATCTCCCAAAGCCCTAGACTTCAAAAAACCATCGAATGCTTTGTCTCTAGACTTTCAATTTCTCTTACTAACTTGATCAAATCACCCCAACCTTTTAATTTTAGGGAGTACAATCTGAATCTATGTAATTTCCTGTTGACTCTTTGGCAAATCTACACTGCACATGTTCCAAGACCAATGTCCTATGAATGAATTTTAAAAAATACAGTTAAGTTGTGTCCCCCAGGTGTGCTCTAACCAAAACCTTGTCTCAATGAACTGTGTCTTCGAACCTGTTCTATTTTACTACTTGAGAAACAGAGGCCACCGTTAGCCTTTTGAACCTCCACTTTCCCCCAGTTTGATTGCAGTCTTATTACAAAGAACAATATTTCATTCTAGATCTTACAGAGTGCAACAGGAAACCACAAAAATGTATTAATTCGAGCTGGATCAAAAAAGTTGGCATTTGTTACTAATCGTGTCAAAATCTCACAAGCAAGAGTAAAATATTCTTTTATTATTAATCACATCAGACAACATCACAGAACGATGAGAAATAAAGTTTCACTCAGTAGAAACCTGCTCTTCAAGGGAGTGTGAGTAAGTCTGGATGAACCAGTCTTACAATTTTCCCCTACAACTGGTGTACGGTATGGTGTATAGGCTGGGGCTAATGTGTGCTGTTCTGAGGATGATTTTAGTTCGAAAAAAGACCAAATACAATGAGTCGTCACACAATGTGGCATGTTTCTACAAATGCATTGCTCCACTTTGACTGACATTGCCCATAAATGCAGCCCTCACCTCAGTATTACCCTGGAGAATTAGTCTAGATTTGTTTCCCTCTGGTCAAGTTACTGGAATGCAGATTTGCACATGTGACCTTCATACTCTTGAGCAAAGGTATTTTCAACTGAGCTACACCAGAACTTCCAGTTGATGTGGCATTATTATTAGGCAAAACTCAATGCACAAAGAGAAGAACATTACTAACTTATAATTTACTCATATTCAGATGACAACATTTCTTATGCTGGATATTTCCCTATTTCAAAGAGTCCAAAGCTTTTAAGCATTAACCTGAGAAGTCATGTTCCTTTTGATACTCAAAAATAATCCAAATCAAAGACAAGACTTTTATTCTTTAAATTACATCACCGAGCTCAAAGCTGGTTGAGTTATTTAAATATACAATTCTGAGAGTTCATGTTAGTTGCTGTTTGTCCTGCAGTTGGAGAGCAGGACTGCAGGGTGTGTTGACAGCCTGCCTCAGATATTCCATCTCTGTCTCCAAGTTGTTGGCTGGAATGAGGAAAACTACTGAGCCAGCTCGCTGCAGGAATTGTTATTGGAGAATTACCTCTGTAAAGTCATAATTCGTGTGAACTGATTAATGAATCAGTTAATTTATAACTTCTGTCCTCACCTGTCCTGTTTTCCTTAATATCCAGAGTGTTTGTGTGTGTGAATGGAGCAGGAAAGCAATTCACCTGCATTTTGAGATAGTAAGAACTGCCAATGCCGGAGTCTGAGATAACATAGTGTGGAGCTGGAGGAACACAGCAGGCCAGGCAGCATCAGAGGAGCAGGAAAGCTCTTGTTTTGGGTTGAGACCCTTCTTCAAAATGGGGGAGGGGAAGGGGGCTCTGAAATAAGTAGAGAGGGGGGTGGTGATAGCAGGTAGGTAGTGGTGGGGATTGGTCAATGAGGTGGGAGGAGTGGATAGGTGGGAGAGAAGACGGACAGGTCAATGAGGCTGGGATGGGGGGTGCTGGTCTTGGGATGAGGTCGGGGTGGGGAAATTTTGGAGCAAGTAAAGTCCACATTGAGACCGTAGGGTTGCAGACTCCCAAGGCTGAGGTGCTGTTCCTCCAGTTTCCAGGTGGCATCATTGTGACACTGGAGGAGGCCCAGGATGGATATGTCGTCCAGGGAGTGGGATGGGGAGTTGAAGTGGTTCGCGACTGGAAAGTGTTGTTGTTTGTCGTGAACCGAGCATAGGTACTCTACAAATCGGTCTCCAAGTGTCCGCTTGGTCTCACCGATGTACAGGAGGCCACATCAGGAACATATTAGCAGATGTGCAGGTGAACATCTGTTTGATGTGGAAGGTTTTCTTGGGGTGAACCTCCAGATTCAACGCATCATTCTCCGCCACTTCCACCATCTGCAATCTGACCCCACAACCAAGGATATATTTCCCTCCTCACCATTATCTGCCTACGGAGGGACCGCTCTCTCCGCGACTCCCTCGTCTGCTCCACACTCCCCACTAGCCCCACCACCCCCAGCACTTTTTCCTGCAACTGCAGGAGGTGCTACACCTGCCCCTACACCTCCCCCCTCGCCTCCATCCCAGCCCCCAAGAAAACCTTCCACATCAAACAGATGTTCACCTGCACATCTGCTAATATGGTCTATTGTATCTGCTGTTCCCGATGTGGCCTCCTCTACATCGGTGAGACCAAGCGGACGCTTGGAGACCGATTTGTAGAGTACCTATGCTCGGTTCGCGACAAACGACAACACTTTCCAGTCGCGAACCACTTCAACTCCCCCTCCCACTCCCTGGACGACCTGTCCATCCTGGGCCTCCTCCAATGTCACAATGACGTCACCCGGAAACTGGAGGAACAGCACCTCATATTCCACCTTGGGAGCCTGCAACCCAATGGTCTCAATATGGACTTTACTTGCTCCAACATCTCCCCACCCCTGACCTCATCCCAAGACCAGGCCCCCCTCTCATCGTCGCCTCCTTGACCTGTCCATCTTCTCTCCCACCTATCCGCTCCTCCCACCTCACTGACGAATCCCCACCACTACCTACCTGCTATCACAGCCCCCCCTCTCTATTTATTTCAGAGCCCCCTTCCCCTCCCCCATTTTTGAAGAAGGGTCTCAACCCAAAACAAGAGCTTTCCTGCTCCTCTAATGCTGCCTGGCCTGCTGTGTTCCTCCAGCTCTACATTGTGTCATCACCTGCATTTTGAATGTTTGGTTAATGAGCCATATCTTTGATGTCATCTTAAAGGTCTTCGCAAATTGGAATCTGAAACTAGTTGAAAACCAGGGTTTGGGAATAAAAAGGGAGAGGGGTAAGTCAAGCAATAGATGATTTTTTCAGGTTTAAGAAGGGAAATCACTTAACATTTAAATTTTACCCATTCTCCCTTTGTGGTGTGTAACCAATAAAAATGATTTCCAAGTAAGTGAGGCATTCAAAAGGGGAGTGAAAGAACTATTCTCACCTATGAAAAGATGAGAGAGCACAGAATTAAAATAGTTGGCGAAAGAAGTCAAAGCGACAAGAGGAAAATCTTTTTGTGTGAAGTGAGTAGTCAAGATCAGGAATGCACTGCCTGGGGTGGAAGAAAATTCAATTGACGGACTCAAAAGGAATTTGAACTATCACTTGCAAAGGAAGGATATGCAAGTTACAGAGGCATGATTGGAGAATGGCACTGGGTCAAATGATCATTCAGAGAGTTGGTGGAGATACAATGGGCCGAATGCACTGTAAGAATTCTACGAAATCAACAAGGCTGTTAAAATGTTGAAAGTTAGGTGTCACCAATTTTCTAAGTGCACAGAATGGTAAGAGTGTCTTTAAATAGCTTGCAATAGTTTGCTGTTACAGCTGCGTGTATTAATCATATTTCAGGTCAGAGCTCAGAAGCTTAGGCTTTTTTGAATTCAAGTACAAAGAACCAGTTTTATACAATTCTCCCGCTCCCTTCTTGTCACAATCCATGAAATTGTGAATTCTGCAAATGTCTCATTGTTAAGTTCAACATAAAGAGTATTTAATTGGCTTATGGGATATCAATAACTTCAGTTTGCTTTGCTTGACTGGTTCTTTACCTCCTTAGACTAGAGTTTGACAGACATTTTCATTCTTTTACGTATAATTGCTATTCTGCCAGGTGAAGCTTTAATTATAAGCTGTGTTTGAATTGATGCTTCAGAACAGTGAATCCCCTGCTTCAGCAGAAACCCCAACAAAAATAGGATGATTTTTCTTCCTATTGTTTTTAATGATTCAAAGGTATGCTTTACTTAAATCTCTCTCTACTTCATCATCAAACATGACCATTGTTTCAGAGTCAGCTCTGTGTCATCGGACCAGTGATATTTTAAATTAACTTATGTTAACAAGCAAAGGGTAATAGTTAACAAACTACAATCTATAGCAGTGTAACAAATTCCAGGAAAGTCTGATTGACTTATAATCACTTATAATTTGACTGACCATTATCCAACACAATCGTTCAGCTTTTTAACAATGACACATGAATGTGCTGTATAAAAGAACCCTGTACATCTGTGTGCCAATCATAACATTAACTTTCTGTGTATCTGACATATTCAAATATGTGAAAACCTGCCTCTGGTTAACAAATGTCGTCAGCTATAGTCAACAATATAAAGCAAGCAAAGTATCCAGTTGCAGCAGAGCCACAGGCCCATTGTTTTTTCTTAATGAGATTTACCAATTCTACTTAGGTCTGGCTCCAGGCTGGAAAACTGCATTGAGCAGTGATAAAGTAGAAGAATATGGAGCTGATAATATATCTGTCCTCAAACCAATAATGCAACACACACATAAAAATGTCTAACTGACCAGATTGGAGGAGCACAGCAGGCCAGGCAGCATCAGAAATTTCTGAAGAAGGGTCCCGACCCGAAACATCAACTTTCCTGCTCCCCTGATGTTGCCTGGCCTGCTGTGTTCCTCCTGCTCCACACTGTGTTATCTCAGACTCCAACATCGGCAGTTCTTACTATCTTTAACTGACCAGATTTCTGATGAAAGGTCTAGGCCCGAAACGTCAGCCTTTCTGCTCCTATGATGCTGCTTGGCCTGCTGTGTTCATCCAGCTCTGCACCTTGTTGACCAGATTAGTGTTTTTTTGTACAAATTGACTTCTAGGTTGCATATGTTAACTCAAACTTGAGAATATGATGGTAGTAGGTTGCTTTTTTAAACTCAAGTTACTTTAAACATACTTGAACTTATGAAAGGTGTCATGTCCAGTACAGACATACAAATTTTAATGCTACATTTTAAAATCACCGTAAGCACAAAGGCAGTTAAAATAAGAGCAGCATACCACATGCCCTTTGGTAGTATCAGTTCCAGGCAGTTCTGAAAGTTGAGCAAATATATAAATAAACATGGTAAATAGACACTTGTGAAATTCACACATCCCTTTGTTGCAGGAAGGATTGTCAACAAAAGAGACAATGACATATCAAATGTTCAGCTTACTCCTTCACCATGGACAACATGAATGTTAAAACTCAATGGATGGGGACAAATAAATGAATCCCATTGATCTTTCATTGTATTGTAGCTGCCCTACATCTAAACATAGCTTTGCTATGTCAAACACTCAATGTGTGAAAAGCTGCAGCTCAGAATGTTTATTACCCTAACATACCAGCTTATTAGGAAAAGGATTTTGGACTTATTTCAGATCACATAGATAAGACAGCTCTATCTTTAAGTAACAGTGGAGGCTCTTCAGAGAGAAAGGCCATCCAAAAATCATCAAACCAGCTGTAAAACAGTTACACAGCTGAGGTAATAAACAATTACACCTTGAAAAAAGGATTAGACATCTCCCCCAATATGTTCCAACTCATGTTTACTGAAATACCAACTTCCTGAGAATTCAAGCTCCAGACAGTTCTGAAATTTGAGCAAATGTATAAATAAACATGCTAAATAGGCAGAGATAGCAGGAACTGCAGATGCTGGAGAATCTGAGATAACAAGGTGTAGAGCTGGATGAACACAGCAGGCCAAACAGCATCAGAGGAGCAGGAAGGCTGACGTTTTGGGCCTAGACCC